>NC_000072.6:52854539-53154539 GCF_000001635.26 Mus musculus | reverse complement strand
GGCCTCTCCCCACTGCTACATCTCAGCATGCCAGCAGATGTTCCCAGGTGATCTTCCAATCCAGCGTGTATTCTCCAGGGTCTTGTGCACAGCAGTACTGTCCCTTTACAAAACCAGCTCCCTCTGCTAGTTGGCTGGAATTCCTCTTTGCCACTGGCCTGGTGTCTGGAGATGTGTTACCACTTTGATCTGTTTGATTCTATGGCACCTAAAACTAAATAAATACCATATCAGAGTCAAGCAGGATATGGGAATGCTTGCTTTTGGCTTTGTTCTGTGCTAATAGCACAGGCTGTGCAATGGAAAGAAAGTATAGTTTGTCTAAGGTCACACAGACCAGGTAATGGACCAAGAACTAGAAAATAGACCAAGCTAAGCTGTCTGTTGCCTTAAGCTTGGCCACCCCAGCTGGGAGTATCCTAACTACAGGGTCACAAACTGTAAAGCTCTTACTCATCAGATATAATCAAATGAATAGGATTTAGAAGGAGCAACTAAGCAAAACTGCGATGTATACATAGCCTTTTAGATAATGTAAATAAATATAGCGTCTTTGAACCTCAAATATTGGAGTGCTGCTTCTACAGGCAATCAAGCAATGTAGAGCAATGCACAAACCACCACACACACACACACACACACACACACACACATACCATCACCATCATCACATACCACACATACATGCACATATACAACATACCGCACACTCATACACCACCACCACCACACCACACACACACACACACACACACACACACACACACACACATCCCATCACCACGATCACATACCACACATACACATACATATACAACATACCACACACCCCCATATACACACTACGCACCACCACCACCATAGCACACACACACACATACCATCACCACCATCACACACCACACATACACAATATAACACACACACACCCCACATACATAACTATTAACAAGTACATAGTATCTTGGGTACTGTCCAAAACACTTTTAGGTATGGCCTCACTTGATGTTCACTGTGTTCTATGAATTTGATAGCATAGTTCCTCCATAACACCAGGGAATAACTGGTGCTCAAAACACCATACTGCACAAAGACAGTTTCCTTGCTGGCAACAGGACCCGCTCCATGGACATGTGGCCAGGGCACTTCACAGAGCCCTTGGTTTAGACAGCAGTTCTTAACCTGACCCATTTGGAGATTGAAAGACCCTTTCACAGGGAACACCTAAGACTATCAGAAGACAGTGATATTTCATAACAGTAGCAAAATTACAGTTATGAAGTAGCGATGAGATATTGCTATGGTTGGGAGTCACCACATGAGGAATGGTATTAAAGGGACGCAGCATTGGAAGGTTGGGAACTACTGGTCCAGGTTTGCTTGTAGATCAACTTCCATCACCACTGTGTTGAAACTCATCATAGTCAGAACAAGGAGGATGCAAGTTCGCATTGCTCTATGTTCAGAATTTATATAGCTGCACAGAAAACAGTGGCCACCAAAACCGCTTTTAAAGATTTTATTTAACTTTCAGATCCATTTCCCTTACACATTCAGGATTTGTTTTCATTGAAGACTTTTCTCTAATGGATGCCCTTTGAGTGGTAACTGGATGTCTATGAATAGCTTAGAATAATTTAAGCCTACAAAGATTTGCCTTTCCCCAAAATTTGAATTCTAATGAATCAGTTTGGTAATAGCTCCTCTCTCCTGGATGGAAGCCTCTATTCAACCCCATGGGAAAATACATAATAGTCCAGAAGGCAGAAACCAGAGCACCACTCCCAGCTCGAATTCGACTCCTGGGAAGAGCCAAGGAGGAAAGGCTGTCCTGGCCTCAGAGGGCACTGGTTGGTACCGTCCAGTATCTGGAATGGCACCTACCTCATGCTTGGTTTTATAAGATTTTTTAAAAATCTTTGCTTAAAGATTGTTCCAGGGTTATAGTGTCATTGATCCTTTTACAAAAGTGTAAGTTCTATAAGCTCATATATGCTTAATATATGTGTTTATGTATATTCAGAAATAATACAAACATAACAATAAAAAGCATTCAGAATAAATACATATGCATTCCTTGGTTTGCTCTTTTTTTGGTAAAAGAGAATATATAGCATCACCTATAAAATCTTAGCATTGGAAATAAACCAATCTTGGGCTCATACATGAGGGTACCAAGGGTCTATCTAGACCTAACTCAGTAGCCAAGCAAACACATCACACTAAGAAGAAATAGGACTCATCTCCATCAAGCTAAAATACATCTGCAGAGAAAACAGGGGTCACAACGTCATGGCCAAATGGTAGTTTAGGAAACAAGGGACTGCTAGGGGGTGGTGATGCACCTCTTTAATCCCAGAACTCAGGAGGCAGAGGCAGGTGGGTCTCTGTGCATTTGAGGACAGCTTAGTCTAAAGAATGAGTTCCAGGATAGCCAAGGCTACACAGAGAAGCCCTGTCAAAGGAGGAGGAGGAGGAGGAGGAGGAGGAGGAGGAGGAAGAGGAGGAGGAGGAGGAGGAGGAGGAGGAGATGGAGGAGGAGGAGGAGGAGATGGAGGAGGAGGAGGAGATGGAGGAGGAGATGGAGGAGGAGGAGTTGGAGGAGGAGGAGGAGGAGGAGATGGAGGAGGAGATGGAGGAGGAGGAGTTGGAGGAGGAGGAGGAGGAGGAGATGGAGGAGGAGGAGGAGATGGAGGAGGAGGAGGAGGAGGAGGAGGAGGAGGAGGAGGAGGAGGAGGAGGAGGAGGAGGAGGAAATGGAGGAGGAGAAGGAGGAGGAGGAGATGGAGGAGGAGAAGAAGGGGAAGAAGAGGAAGAGAAAGAGGAAGAAGAAGGTAAAATTTTGCCTCTGAAACTTTTCAAGTAATAAAACTCATTTGCATATTGCATAAATTTGGTCCCAAATCCCCCTTCCTACTCAGTATTTTGTCCCTGTGTTACTTGGATCCCTATAAGTACAGCATTGAAACTCTCAGAGGAGATTTTCAACTGTGTCTCTCTGCTTTCTAATCTTACTCAAAAGCAATGGTGAAAATGAAACAAGAAAGTTTCTCTTATAAAGAAATAATTTGCTCACCAAGATGATGGGGTGGCCTGGAAATTAACCGCAGATGGGATTTCCTGTCTGACAGAGCCAAGCAACATCTGGGGACAGTGTTATCTCTGAACATTATCTTATTATTTTTCTTCCACAGGAATGAAAGTCTGATATTCAAACCAAATCCTGGCCAATTTCCACTTATTTACTCGAGAAACATTTGGTTTACTTTTATTCTTATAATTGTACAAAATACAAAAATAATCATCTATATAAAATGTATCTAAATACTTTTAAGAAGAGGCAGGGTGGCTCAGTGGTATAGCACCTGCCTAGTGCAGGCAAGGTCCTGGGTTCCATCCCTGTGTCATAAAAATTAAATAAAATATATAGAGAAATATAAATTAATTAACATTTTGTATAGTTCTGTACATTACATAAAACATAAAATATATGACACATTTTAACATATAATAAATATATAATCACTAAAAGTATGTGTCTAAATTCTTCTCTCCAATGACATTTGAATGCCTGAATTCTCTCACTTTGAAAGTCCTTTTTAGACAATTATTTTTACTCCAAATATATTGATATTTTTTCTGTTATCCAAGTATCTTGACATATATTTGAAGTTACTTCTTCAATATTTTCCTGGAAATGGCACAGCTGATTGAAAGAATTTATATGTCTCTAAGGTCTTCGGCTTATTTTGCCAAACAAGTTTCCATTTACCCTGTCAACAAATGCACATTGATCAGAAGCTGTGAGTCTGGATCACTGCATAAATCAGGTTACAGTGGGAAGTAAAATAGATACAGGATACAGATTTTGCCTTCTTAGCATTTACAGAGATATGACAGTTAAAAAAAAAAATACCTACCTATAATGGACAAATCAGAGATAGACAAAGAAACACCTACCATTAATGGCCAAGTCATGAAGAAAACACCAGGGTCCCACAAGAAAATGCATTGCAGGGACCTAACTCAGTCAAGGCCAGAAAAGATGAGCCAAAGACAATGCTTTTGTGACATTGAAGCTGAGACCAGAAAAAGAGAGAAAAGTGGGGAACTGGTAAGGTGTGCAGGCCCCAGGGCAAGCACTGCACAGAGGAAGTGCAGGAACCATGGGCTGAATCTCTGTAGCCCACTGACAGGAAAACGTAGATCAAGCGGAACGTGCAAGCTGCTGGTCCCTGCAGAGTTCTAGGGAGTTCTGACTTGACTATGTTGTTGTTGTTGTTGTTGTTTTCGTGTTTGTTTTGTTTTGTTTTGGTAGGGCTTTTGCGGGGGAGGGGGGTGTTTTGTTTTGTTTTTCTGAGTCATACCTGGCTTTATTCTCACAATGTAGTCCAGGATAGCCTTGAATTTGTACCAATTTTCCTACCTGCGCCTCTTGAGTCCCAGGATAATAGGTAGACATCTAGAGGCTTTAGTGGAGAAGTCACATGTGACCTGAGTCATAAATTCTCAGCTATTCTAAGGCTCATAAGGAGTAAGATAGTGTAGACCATCCAGTTCCGAACTCAGTGGAAGAAAGTGTGTGTCAAAGGACACGCGGGGATTTGGAAGCACTTAGGATATCTTTGGGGACCAAGTCAACAGCTGGTACCGCTCAAGTGTACACAAAGGCCCTCTTTCCAAACTCTCAGTCGATACTTTCTCTACTTCAAATAATAAATAAAACACTAAAGCAGAATTCCAGCACTGCCTCGCATTCGGTTTGAGTGACAGGCTCTGCGCACGTCTTGCTTGTAAGCATCTGCTTCTTTTCTACGATGCGTTCTTTGATGATTGGACCAATGAGGAACTCTTTTTCTTCTTGAGTGAGGCTGTACCACCTAGTGCTACTGTAAATACACCCAACGGGTGTTTTTTAAAAATCACAGAATGGTTCTCTCATACATCTGAAACTAGAGTTCAAAATCAGGCTTGTCAGGCTCAGGCTCCCTCTACCTCTCCAGGAGAGGAGTATCTTAACCTCTCCCAGCCTTGGGCAGCACAGGCTTACAGATGTCTCAGCCTAATTTCTGTGAGGACACCCCTGGTCTGATGACCTTGAGTTCTGTTGGAATGCAGGCTGCGTAAGCCATAGGGAGCAAGCTAATAAGCAGCGTTCCTCTGTGGGCTCTGTATCAGTTTCTGCCTTTAGATGGTTGAGTTCCTGCCTCGACTCCCCTCCCTGATAGCCTGGAACCTGAGAGTTGTGAGGTGAAATAAACGCTTCCCTCCCCAGGGTGATTTTGGCTTTGATGTTTTGTCACAGCTGTAGGATCCCTAACTAATACACCCTCATATAAAGACATAAGCAAGCATGGTGATGCATTCCTGTAATATTAGTGCTCAGGAATTAGAGACAGGAAGATCAGGAGTTCAAAGTCTTTCTCAGCTCTGAAATGAGTCTAAGACTAGTCTAAGTTAAATAAGATCCTGTTTCAAACAAAATAAAACAAAACAAAGAAACAATCAACCAATTAATAAAAGACAGCAGTCTTTGTGAGTGAAGGTCCCATCTTACTCCATGTGACCATCTTAACTGAATAGATTTGCAATGTCCCCATTACCAAATAAAGTCACAATTTTGGGTATTGGGGATAAGGACTTTGCTATGTATGGGGAGGGTGCAATTCAACCAACCACAGCTCAGATCTCCATATAGTACAGCTAGGTCTCTGCATCTGTTGTTGCTCTTTCAGTCTATGTAGGTGTTTGGGAAAGATGATTTTAACTTTATGAATTTTATCTATGTATATACTAGCTACTTCCCTATTACCATGACAAAACATCATGACTAAGGAAGTTTACAGAAAGTATTTAATATGTCTTACAATCTGAGAACCTTGAAATCCATGGCAGCAGAGCAAAGGAACAGCTAAGAAGTCACATTTTTATCCATAACCACAAGAGAGAGAGAGAGAGAGAGAGAGAGAGCGCACTTACTGGGAATCCCAGGAGTCTTTTGAAACATCAAAGCAAACACCTAGTGTCTCACCTCTTCCAACAAGACCATACCTCCTAATCCTTCCCAAACAATTCCACCAACTGGGAACCAAGATACATATGGACCATTCTCATTCAAACCACTACAATGTGTGTATGTGTTGGTAGGTGGAAGGTTTTTTGTTTTTCTTCAGTAAATATTTGTCTAATTCCTACTGTTTTTTCCAGGTGATGTTCTAGCTCCTCACATTAAAAAACAGTTTATCTCTACTCTGTACTTTCACAACCTAGGAAGCAGACATGTAGACAAGCATCCTTCAGCACATATGCTGATGGCAAGGGTAGAGTTGAACTATGTAGAGGAGACAATACATGAATGCATACTCAGTCAAGTCAGAGAGCTGTTCAAAGGAAATCCTTGGGCTGTCAGGAAGAACCCTGAGTTCTTTCCAGGCTGCAGTGCCTAGCACTGGGTACTCAGTGCTTCTGTGGACCACAGCATCAGGTTTGGTAGAGAGCTTGGTAGAAATACAGAGCAACTGAACTGGAATTGTCATTTCTGTGACACTGCTGCAGGATCTAGGATAGGAGTCTGAGAAGTGCTACCCTATTCTTTAATAATTATTTTTAAAGAAATCAATAGAAAGTACTCAGGGAGGGTCTCAGCACACAGTCAAACTCTGCAATGCTGTGTACTGTGTGATGTCAAGACTCTGGTTAGAATGTCAAAGGGGTGCTTCTGCTCAACAGTTTCATAGACCAAAGAAAGAGGGCCCCATATGCACATTGCAGGATAAGCTCGGTAGGAGCCAAAGAGACATTTGCTCAAGGGATGACCCTGGCATGACCCTATGATGCAGACAGAAGATAAGCCTCCAAATCCATGCTCTGAATCAGCTGTTCGAAGGGGATTTTCCTCTCAGTTATAATTGGTCTCCCGAATGCATACTGAGCAGGTGGTTGGGAGAAAGAGAAGCCTTGGTTTATTTCTATAAGCAGTTGGGTGAAGGAAGCAACTCCTCGGGGAAGAAGACAGAGAAATCAGGAATGGTAATCTGAGTACGGCAAACTGGAAGGGGTGTAGATAGCAGAGGGAAAGATGATAAAGAAAGAAGTAAGAACTGGGAAAAAACTCTCCAACATATACCAGCTGCTATTTACTCAAAAAAAAAAAAAAAAGCCTGTTTGTTTCCAAGTCAAATTCAATTTAGCATGGTAAAAAGGAATGAAACTCAGGTACATACTTTCTGTTCACTGAGGCTTAATGATCAGACACCATAGCCTTCAAGGAGAGACTGCTTCTTCGGAGACTTTGCAGTACAGAGAGTCCACCTTGAAGTGCCTTCAGAGCATGTTCCACTGGCCTGCATATCTTTGCCTGGGCTAGCTCAGCCATATAGTTTATTAAAACAAACTAGAGTTCATCTTAAGATATGCCGGGGGGGGGGGCACCTTTTGGTACTTATTGCAAATATTAAACTAGACCAGTATTTGTTTCCTGCCTTAAATGTCTTCTGCACATAAAAAAAAAAAAAAAAAACAAAAAACAAAAAAACAAAAAACAAAAAAACCCTGTTACTGGTTTTAGGATAATTGATTTCAGTTCTACAAGTAAATATGAAGGCATGTGTTACAGCTAATAGTTCTGGTTGGGACCATATATACAGTTGATCACATAGTTTAGAAGATGTTTATTGCTCAGTTCCATGCACTCTTTAGAACTGAGCAAGTCACTGTTCACATAGGCTAACAGCAGTAACCCTCATCTTGGACATGGGACAAACAGCAGAGATGGTTAAGATACAGACCGGCATGTGAGCACTTACCATAGTAGCTAGGGAAACACATTTAGGGAAACTCCACGTCTTTCCTATGACCATCATTCTTATGAAAATAAGAATGCAGAGCTCTGTCATACGGACCTTCTCAGACAGCAGCCACTGTCAATCCCTTCCCCAGATTGTAAAAGGAGAAAGCATCCTTTTAAATATCTTTCTGAAGTTTAGCCTAGTGACAATCCATTGAAATGTCTATTCTACTAAACTTCAAAGCAGGACGTTTTAGGAACTTAAAGCTACTAGTTCACCGTGACTGTAAATTTATTTTTGGACAGCATTTTAAAAGCTGAGTGTTTGTCATGTAACATGGCTTTAGATTTCATTCTTAAATGTGTATGCCTCTGTCTCCTGCAAACACCAAAACTAGCTTAAAATAGTACAGAAATAAGTGGGGAGGTAAGTCTCCCAGCATCTAGAAGAATGCATGGGCACAAATCTCCACAGCCCTGGACTAAGGGTAAATCTTCAGGGAAAATTCCAGAAGCACCACGACAAAAGAGAAATAAATTAATTGGACTTCATTAAATTAAAAGTGTTCATAACATCAAGGCAATCCATAGGATGGAAAAAAATTCTTCAAATAATACTTCTGATAAGATAATTTACCTAGCATATATCACAACATGTATAGCTCAACAAAGTAAAGGCCAGGAACGCAACCAAGAGAATTAGATATCTCTCTGCAGAAGACATCTACATCTGATAGGCACCTGAGAAGATTCTCAACCCATAGCCATGACGGAAATGCAAATCCTGTCCACAGTGAAACAGCGCTGAATTGGGAGGCCATAGTTCACATGTTTTAAAAGGCATTTGGACAGATGTGGGTGATGTGTGAAAAGCTTATCCACTCACAAACTGGAGTTTGACTATAAATTGGTACCTGTGTGAGAAGGCAGTCAAGGTGGCTGGGAAGATGACTGGCAGGGCAGGGGAGTGGGGAGAAGGGCCACCTCCTGTGTCACTGTGGTCAGACAGGCACTGTTGGGCCACATGTGGGGGCATCTACACTTCTAGCCATTTCTGCAGAGACCAATTGAAGTGCCCAGCCTTCCTCGGCAAGAGAGTGAGCATTCCTCTACTCCTACCCTTCTAGGAAAGGCAGACCACTCCATACCGCTAAAGGAGCCTCTCCCTGACGCAAGAACAAGTGGGTGGCAGTTCCCTCACTTCTCAAAGGTGTACTGCTAAAACTCCCAGTGAGTTTACCCTCTCAAGGTGTCTGCCACACGAGGTCACCTGGAAGAGGGCAGGGACAGCCACAGTGAAGGAGGAGAGGGGAGAAGGCCATTAACCCCTGCCCAAGACAGCAGCAGCTCATTAGGTTAGGAAAAGGTAGAAAAGAATGTGTAAAAGAAAGCTAAAGCTCACATAGACCTTTACACCCACAGACGCCTGTGAGGTACCCAGTAAACATCGTTTATACATCCCAAAATATTAAACACTGAGTTGGCATAGTAGTATATGTGAAAATTCATCGGGAGCATGGACTGCTTCTATTTTAACAGTGAAATTCCACAATCCCTATACATTTTTTTGTTTTGCATAACTAAAACAGGGAAAAAATGAAATAAATTGGAAAATGTTGATAATTAACATACATTTATATTTCTGTGTGTGCATGCATGCATGTATGTGCATGTGTGTATGTGCGTGTGTGTGTGTGTGTGTTTCTGGGGATCTAATATACTATTCAAATACCCTACTAGTAAGCTACATCTTCAACTCTATAGGAATTTTTAAATGACTAAATTATAATTTTGATGCCATATTTTTTAAACATTGAGGGTTTTGAAATGCTAATCTCACATCAAAGCTGATAACCTTTTTAATAACGGGAAGATGTGAGCACTTCTGATTTTACCTACCATTTTGCTCTGCGTGTGCAAATGATGCATAAATAAACATGTAGTTTCGATAAAACTTCCTTTCTGGATACTGGAATTTGAATTTGGCATAATTATCACCACATGTTAGTCTCTGGGACTTTTGAAATGTGAGCCCATTTTTAGCCTGCAAGCTGGGGGTTGGGTTGGGTTGGGTCCATCGTCTTTATCTTGCTCCATGCTCTCTATGACCTGAATGTGCTTAGAGTTTAGTGTCTGTGATGCAAACAGTTACAGATAACTCTCACTCCCAGAGACTCCTAGGAAGCAACGGCACTCACTGTGAGGACCCTGTGGCTGACAGGCTGTGGGTGATCTTGATTCCTTTATTATATTTCCCCCAGTGTTCTTGCCATCACACTGTCTTCAAGGGGACAGACAGAAAGAAAACACATGCAGACTGTGGCATGCCTGGCTATCAGATTGTCTTTGGTCATCCAAGTGAACTAAATGACTTCTAAACATTTCATTTCCAGGCTGGGACCCAGCCTCCTCACACAAGCAAAAGCCTGATGCATAATTGTTCTAAGGACCTGCAGCCAGGCAACCACGTAATTATCAAACCAGACTTTGGTACAAAAGCCTGCATTGAAGAAAAACCCAAAGCAACCAAAGCAGCCCCCTGGAAGGCCACCAGGGGGCAGAGAGTCTGTAACCCAAAGAAGGAATTTCAGGCCCAAGTAGAGCAGACCTTTCTGTTAACTGTCCAGCTATATCAATCTCTTTCAGAAACCGAATTGAGATTTTTATAAAGACCTCATTTTGTTCACACAAACTGGCAAGTCACAAAATTTACCAGGCCCGTTTTTTGGAAGGTAGATAGCTAGGCACTTTCAAATTGCCCAAGCCAAAAAAAAAAAAAAAAAAAAAAAAAAAAATCACTGCATGGTCCAAGGTAAAAGTTCTAGAAAATTTACACAAATTTTTCCTTCCCAAACAGATATTTTTCTATCCCACTGGCAACTATTTTCAAAAATAGTCATTTTTTAATTTTTTCATATACAGCAAAATGCAACCAAATGAAACTTGAAGGTGAAATTTCCCATTTTTCTTAATGCCTCCGTAAGACCTAGGAATTGCTAGAAGCAGAAGGGCGGGATGTGGGCCGAGGGCCACCCTCACAGCTCTCTAGCACATCAGTCTCCTAAGATTCCATATGTGGCTCCCACGGTTGAAGATAATATAAAGCCTTAATTTGTGTGTTTTCCAAGTAGCAAGTATTAACAACTGTATCTGATCTATATTCAACACTAAATATCAAAGAAAAAACACTAATGTATTTTATTGTAGGCACTAGTAGCCTAGTGTAGGCACAAAACTCACCTGCCTAACAATTTCTGCCTGAACCTTGCTAATGCTTCCTTCTTATAGGGAATCTTGTATCCATAAATACAATTCCTTGTGCATCTGAACAGACAGGTCAGGCTAGAATAGGCACAAACACTCCTGACCTATCTTCTGTCATCATCTGTCTCCCTTACGAAAGAACCTCCCGGAACAGTTCCAAACTTACTATCTCTAATGTCTCTCCCTCGTTCTTGTTCTTTAACCTTTTAAATGTTAGTTGTGACACAGACACATAGCATCAACTTCTCCCGGGCAATCATTCTAAGTGTACCGAACAGCAATGCTAGTACACTCTTATTACAAGGCAGCCTGCATGCAGAACTCTCCCCATAGCTGACAGCCTCCTGTCCTCAGCCTCCCACAAACCTCTGGCAACCAATATTCTCCTCTGAACTGATTATTTTAGGCACCTCACTGGATTTAAATCATACCCAGTTTATACGGCTTTTTTTTTTTAAGCTGGCTTAATTTATTTATTTTATAAGGTCAACTTTCATGTATGTTTTGAATATGTCAACATTTCTTCTTTAGGTTGAATAACAATCCATTGTAGATGCATATTGTATTTTGCTTAACAATTAATAGATCTTCGGGGGATGGGGAGATAATTTGGTTTGTAAGTGCTTGGTATGCACAGAGTTCAAACCTCTGCCTCTGCTGTCCTAACCAACAAATGTCTCAAAAGACCCAAACCTTCTCTCTCTCTCTCTCTCTCTCTCTCTCTCTCTCTCTCTCTCTCTCTCTCTCTCTCTCTCTGTCTCTCTCTCTCAACATATACATATATCTTAGAGATAGTAAACACTCAATTTATATTTGTTGAATTGGTAAAGGATTGGCTAAGTAAAACATGAATTTTACAATTTAAAAAATTAAGAATACACAAGAACAAGCCACCCTAAGAGTCCACAGAAACTACACCCAAAAATTGAAAAATCCTTCTCCCAATGGACCTTGGGTGTCAGTTATCACAAATAAAACATGTCTGTATAGAAATGCTTCCTATCTCTAGCTGCATATGTATCAGAAGATGGCCTAGTCGGCCATCATTGGGAAGAGAGGTCCCTTGGTCTTGCAAACTTTATATGCCTCAGTATGGGGGAACACCAGGGCCAAGAAGTGGGAGTGGGTGGGTAGGGGAGTGGGGGGGGGGTCTGGGGGACTTTGGGGATAGCATTTGAAATGTAAATGAAGAAAACACCTAATGAAAAATAAATTTAAAAAAGAAAGAGAAAAAAAGAAAGAATAAAATACTCAGATCATATTACAATAAAAAAAGAAATGCTTCCTAAATTCAAAGAGTAAAATATTTATAAATAGCAAATGATAACAAATGTCTAGGCAGATTCATGAGGGAATCAAGCTACATTTAAGCAAGCAAAACTATAATTGTTGAAATGCAAAGGCTCTGTGGATGAGTTACAGAACTTAGAAATAGCTGAAGACAGAGCCATTGGCTTGATTTGCACCATTTAGCTGTTAACTCACAATATATCCAGCACCTGAACATAAGCGGTAAAACTAAAACCTGCTCAAAAGACAACAGGGAAGGCCTACCCACAGACTTACCAATGGCTTCTGGAGATATAAGACCAAAGCACAGGCAATGGGAGTACATAAACTAAGCTACACCGGTGTTTAGGAGTTGAGCATCAAAGGACACAACCAAAGGATGCAGAGGCAAGAAGAGCTCACATGCCATTTATGTGTCTAACAATGGGAAGTGATGCCAGAATACAGGACCACAAGAACAGCCACCCCTGATTTAAAACAGATGATGCGAGACCTTAGTCACCATCTTAAGGTCTGTAAATGGCCAGTGACATGTCAAGGGATGGAAGCTCAACCATGTTGCTCAGTTGAGAAATGCAAATCAGATCTAGAGTTAGAGTACTGTATATAGTCTTAGGAATGCCCCATCAAAGCCTCCAAAAGTAAGGTTGGTAACAGATGTGGAAACACTGGAACCTTTATATACTTCTAGTAAGAATGCAAAATGGCACAGTCACTATGTTTTGGCAGTTTTTTAAAAAAACGAAAATAGGATTACCATAGGATCTAGAAATTCTACTTCTAGATATATACCTAAAAGAATTATAAGCAGGGTTCTAATGAAATACCTACAATTCATGTTCATAGAAGTAAGTATCATTAATCCAAACACAGAAGTACCACAGTGCCCATGAATGGACAGATAAGCAAACAGTGGTATAACCACATGATGGGAGGTTATTCGGTCTTAACAAAGGAAAGAAACCATGATCTATGCTACAGTGTAGAGAAATTTTGATGGCATTATCCTAAGTGAAATAAGCTAGTTACAAAATTATAAATATGACATAAAGATGCTCACCTGGAGTCCCTAGAGTAGTCAATGTCCCAGAGACTGTAGCCTGATGGCTCCTAAGAGCTGAGGGGAAAGTTTCAGAGTTGTTTCATGGATATGGGATTTGTGTTTTGCTAGATGTAATGAGCTTTGAAGAGTCGTTGCATAGCTGTGAATGGAGAGCAGATACTTCCTGCATATGAACTCTTTCTCAGCAGGATATGTGAGAAAGTTAATTATAACAGATGACTTGGGAGGCAGTGAATGAGCAGCTGGGGGTGGGGGTGGGGAGAATGAAGTGGGATTTTCCCTCATCACCTTTATATGCTTTCCCCATCCTCCTTGTTCACTTTTTAAATTTAGCTATATCATTTAATCAGAAAGACTTACTACAGAGAAAGTAAAATTCTAATATGAACACCAGGCTGAAACATAGTAATCGTGATATATAAAGAGTCCCAGGCCTACTAAAAGCAGATTAATGGGAGCAATCTATGCTGGGTGCCAGAAAGAGGGTCTGTTTGTAGTAACCATTTTCTGTCACACCTACTGTCAACCCACATATGGAGGCTTAATTCCATAATCCTGGTGCCCAGGAGGCTGAGGCAGTAGGGTTGTTTCAAGTTCAAGTTTAGACTAGGCTACAATGTGAGTCCCCATTTCAAGAACCACAACAGGGATCAGATGGAGGGCAAGAATACTGGGAGAGGCATTTTGGAGGTGAGGTAGAAACCTAGTTCAATGGAAACTCATCTACAAGGGTGGCCCTAGATAAGACTCCTAGCAATGAGGGATCCAGAACCTGAACCAGCCATCTCCTGTAACCAGGCAAGGCTTCCAGTGCAAGAACTGGGACATCAACCCAGCCACAAAACCTATGACCTACAGTCTGCCCTATGTACAAGATGTTCTGGGGTAAAGGTGGTCTACAGGTCCCACCCCTTTTCTTTTTGCCTAGTAATCTATAGATTATTTATATATTCTAAGTCACATTTTGTGGCTGGCTTTTCCACTTAACATCATGCTTCAAGGATACACATTTTATATATATAAAAGGCCTCTTCATCACCTGAGCACTATCCCACTGTGTGGATACTCCACATTTTATTTCTCCACTTTTTTATCAACAAATATCTGGGCTGTTGCTACTGTTTAGTGACTGATAACAATGTGGCTGAGAACAAGAGTTTACAAGTATCGTTTCCAGACCTAGCTTTTCATTCTTTGGATGTGGCCATGTGATCATTTTGCTTTTTGTTGTTTGGAGAGCCACCACGCTGCTTCAATAGCAGCTTCACCATTTGTCTGTGCCCATTAACAGGGAACAAGGTTCCCATCGCTCTCTGCCCTGTTCAGCAACACTTACCTTCTGGTTTGCTTTTTAAAATAACAGCTGTTCTAATCCAGATGAAGCTGGGTCTCAGTTTTGTCCTGATTTGCATTTTTTTCAGTGGCAAATGATATTGAGCACTTTCATGTGCTTATTCAGAAACAAACCATTTTTTTTTGTAATAGAAACTTCTATAGACAACTCTCTATAATATCAAGGGGTATGGGGAAATATAATCATCAAAATATGGTGTGTTGAAATACTGTTCAGTGCCTCATCTCATCAGAGGAGAAAGATTCTTCCCCTCTATTCAATCTGGATGTCTCTGAGCAGCTTGTGTGGGCTGATGAAGTGTGTCAGGCATGCCCGCCAGCCCAAAGAGGTATGACTTGTTCTCACCAATCCTTGGAGCAGGAACATTCCTCATAGTCACTGAGCCTACGACACAAACTGACACCTGGGAAGAAATCAAACGCCTAAGGCAAAATCTGCCCAAGGCACAGCCAGAAGCAGCTCCTTGCTCCGGGAGGCAGCTAAGAGTTTTGAGGCCATCCTTTTAATATTCAAAAATGAACTGAAACACAGATTAGTTCCCGATAGTAAGACTACAAGTGATTTTCCTTGATATTTTCCAATTTTTATACAGTAAGTATGCATTATTTATAAGGTAGTAAAATGGGACTGGGGAGATGGCTCAGTCAGAATTTGACCCCCTATTACCCATACTTTAAAAAGCCCCTGTTTGGGGCTGTGAGTGTCATTAGAAAGTGAGCACAAACAAGTCTCCTTGGGGGATATTTTAAATGTTCTCATAGTTTGTGGTTACACTGTACAACTCTATAATTTGTTTAGAAAGAATTGAGTTATATGCATACCATGGGTAGATTTGGCAATATGTGAATTAAACCTCCTTTATTTATTTATTTATTTATTTATTTATTTTAACAAAACATTCTTTCTTTGTGTGATGACATTGAGAAACGGGCTTTAGTTTCAAGATTAGACCGACCAGTGACTTCTCAGTGAAAACACAACAATAAAAAATAGCCCCTTGCAGAAAAAGCAGACATTCCTCAAAAAAGCCAGCATGAAGAATAACATCTCTGGATGAGAAATAAACTGCAACCCCAAATTTGCCCAGAGCATCTTCCACTGAGCGCACAAACACACACAAGCACACATGCTCGGGCTAAGTGGACTCCCAACTGCAGCTTCAGCAGCATGTGGGAGTCAGGCCTGGGTCAGAAGGTTAGCCATGGAGTTGACCAGTACTTGGAAACAGCTCAACTGGGGGTGGAGGGGGTGGAATGGGGCTAAGAATCCTGTGAATCGAAAGCAAACCTGAAACTTGTTCTAAGTCTAAGACAACTGTCACCTGACTTCAGCTTCATCTCAAGGTGCAGAATGTTAATGAGAGAGTTGAGTGGTTCCTTATAGAGGCTGGGATAAAACAGAACATGCCATGGTGGGAGTTATGCAACCTACTTTAGAGTACAGTAAAAACCCTGTGTCCTGCTCCAAACATTTTAAATCAACCCTTCTGCCTGGAAGTCATCTGCTTGTCAAACTTCTAAGCTAACATCAAGTTCTTGCAATGTGAAAGTTGCCATGGCAACCAAGGAGAAAGTTGTGGTCAACAGACCATAATCCAAAAACTTAAAAAAACAAAACAAAACAAAAAAAAAAAAACAAAAAAAAACTAGCTCTTTAACTGGCTTCTGTAAGCCAAAGAATATTGGAACAATACATTCCCAGAAAGGAAATGCACATCACAGAGGTAAAGCTTGGGGGTCACTGGTCAAACATCATATGCACACAGGTAACATAGAGACTGGCAAGGTCTTATTTATGTTTTTAGAAATATGTGTGTAACAACAACTAAAGAAAAATAGCTCATGGATTTGAGAGCGAGTGAGAGGGAACATAAGAGGGGTTCCAGGAACGAAGGGGAAAATATGCAATCTTGTTATAATTTCAAATATTAAAAATTATCATAACTGTTCAAAATACCAGAGAGCGAGACAATATAACCTAACTACTGAATCAGGCCACATGGTCTACCAACCACCTCTCCTTACCATGTACGACTCCGCACATAAGGTACCAGCATAAGGTGTGTTTGGGGGTTCACTTTCTTAGGGGAACTCCGCATTGTTCTTTCATACCCACCAGCCACTAAAATAAGCGTCTCCCTTTGAGCAGAAACCCAAAGGCACTAGATGGACACAAGTTTCCAGAGCCCTCCATTCTTGTAAGGTTATTGCTTCCTCAAACACTCTAGACCTGAGAGTTGATGTGACATCCATTTGTGAATAAACGAGTAAATAAATAAATAATTAATAAATAAATTCGATTAAGATAAAATAGGAAATAAACATTCGAAACATCTTACTCTCCATCAGATGTGGTAGGGCACACCTGCACTCAAGAGACTCAGACAAAATGTTCTTGGATTCCAGGCCAGCTTAGGCTGAATCATAAGTAAGAGCCTACAAACAACAACAGAGACAATATTATGGTTCTGCAGGTTAAAGTGTCTGCCCTGCAAAACTTGATTACATGAGTTCAATCCTCAGAACCTACATTTTAAAAAATCCAGGTACAGCGGTGCACATTTGTCATCCCAGCACTGCGGCTTCAACATGGGAGACAGAGCAGAGGCAAGCCAGAAGCTCGGGGACCAGCTGGCCCCTAGGCGGAGGCTATGGGAGACTCTTCCATCAACAGGCTGAGTAAGAACCAACTCTCAAAAGTTGTCTTCTGACTTCTGCAGATATGCTGTGGCAAGGATGTGATGTACTCTCTTCCCCTGTGACTACCCCTTATTTTTTCATCTCCTATTTTTAACTACATGGTTTAAGGAATTGGGAACAGCCCAAGTTTCAGGAGGAGTCTATGCCAAAGGCTGGATAGTCATAAGTTTTATAGAGGATTAAAGGTGGACCATTTATTAAAGGAACCAAGAGTCCTTATAATGCTCTTATGTCTGCATATTGGGTTAGAAACTTCAATACTGCACCCATAGCTGGCACACTTGTAAACTTGACCATGCCTCCTATAGATTGTCTGACTTGTACCATGCAGTTTTTATCACAATTGCTCTGTAGTACAGCTTAATGTCAGGCATGGTGATTCCACCAGAGGTTCTCTTATTGTTGAGAATAGTTTTTGCTATCCTAGGTTTTTTATTTTTCCAGATGAATTTGCAAATTGCCCTTTCTATGTCAGTGAAGAATTGAGTTGGGATTTTGATGGGGATTGCATTGAATCTGTAGATTGCTTTTGGCAGGATAGCCATTTTTACTATATTAATCCTGCCGATCCATGAACATGGGAGATCTTTCCATCTTCTGAGATTTTCTTCAATTTCTTTCTTCAGAGACTTGAAGTTCTTATCATACAGATCTTTCACTTCCTTAGTTAGAGTCACACCAAGGTATTTTATATTATTTGTGACTATTGTGAAAGGTGTTGTTTCCCTAATTTCTTTCTCAGCCTGTTTATCCTTTGTGTACAGAAAGGCCATTCACTTGTTTGAGTTAATTTTATATCCAGCTACTTCATTGAAGCTGTTTATCAGGCTTAGGAGTTCTCTGGTGGAATTTTTGGGCCACTTATATATACTATCATAACATCTGCAAATAGTGATATTTTGACTTCTTCCTTTCCAATTTGTATCCCCTTGATGCCCTTTTGTTGTCGAATTGCTCTGGCTAGAACTTAAAGTACTATATTGAATAGGTAGGGAGAAAGTGGGCATCCTTGTCTCGGCCCTGATTTTAGTGGGATTGCTTCGAGTTTCTCTCCATTTAGTTTGATGTTGGCTACTGGTTTGATGTAGATTGCTTTTATTGTGTTTAGGTATGGGCCTGTGGGCAAATCACTTATCTCTCCTGCAAGATTCCTCGATGATTTCTGTGTATATTTGTCATCTGCTCGTACATGAGAGTGTGGCATTAGTTGTAAAGCTTGAGGTCAGGAAAGGTCTTGCTCTTTATGGACATAGCAGTCCAAACTGGAATGATCAAGTTTCCCAAAACAGAATCTGGAAGCTACAAAGTGTCAAACCAAGCAGGACTGTCTGGTTCACCCCTGCACCCCACCCCTACCCTTACCCCATTTCACAGCGGAAGAATCTTTCTCTGTCTGCTTGGGAAAGGGACTGCGTGCATCCAGCCGATTCTCATGGGGACTGATCCAGAGACATTATGATTCCCTGGGCATCTATGATAAACACATTCAGCTGAATAATGAGCACTTCAAAGTGAGATGGATGCACCTGCCTCCAACCATTACTTAGATGAGATTAGGTCTCTGCTATCTAAAACAGAGGGGCCATAGTCAGAAAGTCTACCAAGCAAGTGATTTGCTTACAAGTATGTATGTGCACCACATGCATTCATGGTGTCCCACGAGGGACAAGAAGGCACTGGATCCCTGAGAATGAAGTTACAGATGGTTATAAGCCACCATCTGTGCTGGGAATTAAACCCAGGCAAGAGGAACCCTGCAAGAGGAGCAAGTGCTCTTAACTGCTGAGACACCTTTCTAGCTCCCAGTATATGAGTCTTAGGAAATTCAGTATCTCCCATGCTGGAGGGTCCCCAAGGGCATGTTGTGCTCTGAATGTAAAATGTTATTCACTGTCTCGTGTGCTAGATATTCAATCCCCAACTGGTAGCACTGTTTTGGAAGGTTCTTTGAGAGGTCAAGCCTAACCTGAAGGAAATGAATCACTTAGGATACCTTTGGCAGACTTGCTGCTAGGTTCCTATCTACCATGAGGCAGGTATTTGCACCACACCTTCCTCTATGGTGGTTTGCCAATTAGAACATGGGCTATGGACTGAAATCTCTCAAGCCACGAGCTGAAGCAAAGCTTCCCCCAGGCTATGCGTTGAGAGGCATTTTATCACCATGCTGCAAAGTCTGACAAATAGACAGACTCCTCATAGGTGGCCAGCTTTATTCTTCTGCCCTGGCTTACATGTCTTGGGCTGTACTATAGCATTGTGCTCACAACTGCCTTTACAGACAAGCCTTGGGCTCAGTCCTTTCTTCCTGGGACTTTGAGACAAAGACAGACACTTGATAATGAGGAACCATGGATGGGTCTTACTGCAGGGCTAGCCAGATGCATCAAATGTGGCCCCAACAGGGCTCTCAGGGAGTACAATGCCCACTCTTCATTTTCCCTTATCTCTTGCTCGATCTCCACCTGCAAGCATTCGGCTGGAATTCTTCCTTTCCTTCAAATTAGGCCAGATTGTCCTTGCTGTCATGACCTTTGTGATCCTCCTGGGCCTGAGTGACTATCTCCAGGAATTTGAAATAAATATTCTGGAGAAGTGAGTATGAAAAGAATGTCTAAGATTTGTACACAAAGGAAAGAGAAAAATTACACAGAAAGTTTAGAAAGTATTTAAACCAGTGCTCCTGTGGTAAATGAAAAACAAACAAAAACAAAATCCCCAAACTGTTAATATGCATGCATCTGATCACTCCCGGAGTTAAATTATTGGTCAAAACATATATAGTATCTAAGCCAAAGTGAGAACTGAACTCATACACACATTCTCTCTCTCTCTCTCTCTCTCTCTCTCTCTCTCTCACACACACACACACACACACACACACACACACACCAAAGGGGCATGCAGGAATGAATATTCATACACACCCACGTAGAGGCACACACCACAGAGACACGCAGGAATGCACATGGAGACACACCACAGAGACATGCAGGAATGCACATGCAAACACACATGCACGCACGCACGTATAACACAGAGCGATTCAGGAATGCTTATGCACACACATACACATTCACACATCCATCACATTATGTTAGTTTATCCTGTGTGGAAGCAGCAGGATATGGATGCAAATGAATTTTCCTGTATTTCTCTTGGCAGTCTGACCATATTTAGTATAACATCCAGTAAAGCAGAAATTTTAATTAAGTTTATGGCCTGACCATCTGTATTTATTTAGAATTTCTTTTTACTTCAAAGCAAAAATGTGGACCTGGCTTTAGACCTAGAAATAGCTCAGGCTATATTGAAATGCGTTATCAACAAATGGTGACTATGTGGTCTGAAATCCAACGCTGTGGAGCCCATTGTCAAAATGTCACAGAGCACCTGAATGTGAATCATGTAGTCACTAACTCACTCTGATGCATACACTTTGGGAAATCTAAAGGAAAATTTCAGACACTTTCAAGGAAGAAAATGTCCCAACATCAATAAGCTGCCATTATTTAAATCATTTAGATATATTTTATTTATTGCTGTGGGTTTCGTCTTAGGCCCTGTTCTATTGCTGGGAAGAGACATCATGGCCAAGACAACACTTATTAAAAGCAATAGGGGCTGGCTTACAGTTTCAGAGGTTTAATCCATTAACACCATGGCAGGGAGCATGGTACCTTGCCTAGTGCTGAAGCTGTAGCTGAGAGGGGGGAGGGGGAGAGACAAATCTACTGAGCCTGACTTTTGACACCTCAAATCCCACCTCCACTTCCTTCAACAAGGTCACAACTGTGTATCTTTCCAATCATTTCAAAGAATTCCACTCCTTTGTGACTAAGCATCCAAATAGATGAGCCTATAGAGGACACTCTACTTTAAACCACCACAAGTGTCAATATTGCTTTCCCTTTAAGCCTAACAAGATAACTGTGAGTAAGTGTGCTTGCTACACAATCTGACAATATGACTTTGATTCCAGATCCCACAATGAAAAGAGAGAACTGACTCCTGGAGATTGCCCTTTGACCTCTGCATGCATTGTTTGGCAGTCATGCATCCTCATTTACACACACATATCTCACACACACACACACACACTAATAGTAATGAATAACAATACACTTTAATGTAATAATAACAAATATGGCTTGATGCAGTGGTGAACTGTTCTACGATCCCTTTAGGAGATGAACAGTAATCCACCCTTTTAATTTCTTTTGTTCTGACAAAGGAAAAAGCAGATGCCAGACTGCAATAGTAAACTGGGGTGGGAACCTCAGCAGTGCAGCCCAGCATCCCACTCAAGTGTTCAAGGCAGCACTGGGCAAAAATTCACAGTACAGCTATTACTGTTGTGGGGTTTGTGGCCCTCCATTCCCAGTTTAAAGAAGGAAAATGTTATTTGAGCTCTTATTTTCAGAGGGTGTCAGTCCATCATGGCAGAGCAGACACGGGAAGTGGGGACTGGGTACCCTTCACAGATCTGGCCCCAGTGGCTAACCTCCACTTGCCAGGTCCTCTGCTAGGGACATGTCTGACTCAAATTACAAAAGGGACAATCAACGTGATTGTATAGCTTTGTATAGGTACCCCAGTTTCCCTCGATAGACGGAAATTGTCCATTTAGACAGGGAAAAGTGTATCCTTTCCCCGTCATGTTGCACCACAAAATCAAGTTCACATATAGCATGAGCCACAAGCCATGCAGAACAATAGGGACACTGTCCTATTACATACCTGTTGCTTTCTGAGTCTGTTCAGGCCCCAGTAGAAGGTGAGAATCGCAGATTATTCTTATGGGGCATACTTTCAAGAAGGCTATCTGCCAGCTGCACACCCACATAGAGTCACTCTGAGAAAATAAATTCGCTACAGGGAATAGAAAAAAGGGAATTGTACCTACCACCGTATGAGGTATCACTTCTGCCGGGAAATGCTGGGGTAGGCCCAGCTTCTCCTTGCTACATCCACTCAGAGTGAGAAAGATGATGGTGGATTTCATCAACAAAATACAAGTAGAAAAAGCTTGTGAGATACATACATACATATTTGTATACACATATGTTTATACACATAAACATACACATATGTATATGCATATGTGTGTATATAGTACATATATACATATATGCACTTGTATATTTGTGTGTATACACATATATGTACATATATATGTATATACATATATACACAAATACATATTTGTGTGTGTTTAAATCTGGCTTCACAATACTTGCCTTAAGGTCTATGATTACATCATATTTTCTGGAATTTGCTCTTGTATAGGTTAAGTCTGAGAAGCAGGTCTCGTAGAAATGAGAGGACCAGGAAGAGTTCCGGGGGGGGGGGGGCAAGGTTACTAAGGAGGCCTCCCTCCCTCACAGGCCTGGACAGCCTTTCCCCACACCCTGCATACTTACAACCTCCCTCCTCCTGGTCCCCTCTGCAGGGGGCGTTCCTTACCCACCTGCCTCCACTCACACCCTATTTATGTGCCTCCCCTTTCTTCTCCTTCCTTGTTCTCAGCAGCATGCATCTATCCTGCCTGACCTATGGTAGAATGTCTCACCCTCAGCACCACATCAGTGTAAGACCTCTCCGATCTGGGTCCAGCACAGACTGGGATACTCAAGGTGTATCTGTAGACAATTAGCACATCCCTCTAGAGTGCATAAAGAGGTCTCTGAAAGCGAACCATCCCTAAATTCTACTGGAGGAAATTTCAAGCTATTGTATTTGTTCGGCTGACCATGATATATATGAAAGTTAAGAAGTCCAAAAGCAGACATTGAAGCTGTGAGACTGAGGACCTGCAGGGCCCCCACTGAGGATCTGCAGGCTGGGGACAAAGCAGGATCCAGCCACACCTCCTTCACCTCTGCTGCCACGAGGCTCCTCCCTCTACTTTCCAGCTCCAGGAAGTGGGCTTGTGGAGCCATATCCTGCAACTTGGCTAGGAGGAAATTATCTGCATGTTTAATGTCCACGCATCACAGTAATGAATAGTGTTCCCTTCCAGCAATTGCTATTAAAAGCTACACCAGTCATGCTGTTAAGAAACAAAACACAAATTAATTTTAAAGGTATTTTCCCTGCACAAAAGAATGACATCATGCAACATAATGACCTTTTTTTCTGCCCTGGAACACAGATGATGACACATGGCACCTTTAAGTCATAATGAGAGTCCTGAGTCACCAGAGTTTAATTAGGAGCTATGACTGACCTACCTAATCTGCTACACAATGCCTGTGATCTGTCCCTTCAGCTTCTGCACAAATTCCTGTGGAGGAGGAGGCAGGGGGTGGGGAGGGGGGAAGGAGAGGAGGAGAAAAAGGAAAGGAGGAGGAGGAGGAGGAATAGAAGGAGGAGGAGGAAGAGGAGGAGGAAGCAAATTATTATAAAGAAAAGCACCCAAATAAAAAGAATAAAATATTTCTCCAGGGAATTGATTTTTAAGTGATAGATTCTTCCTATGTCATATGAACAGGAGGTATTTTAAACTTATCTTAAGAAACCAGAATGTGCAAGTTTATATTTACCATGTAATTGCAACTATTCAAAAATGTATTGAACAAAAAAATTGAACAATTGTTTAATTTTTATTTTATTTGTGTGTGTGTGTGTGTGTGTTTTGTTTGCACGTATTTATATGTACCACATGTGAGCAGTGCCTCAGGAGGCCAGGGAGAGTGTTGGATCCCTTCAAACTGGAGGTAAAAACAGTTCTGAGTCACCATGTAAATATATATTCACCATATATATGGTGTATATATAATACAAAATATTTATAAGCAAGAGTATCAGTAAAATTTCCCCCTTTCTTTAACTCTTATTTTCTAAAACTTTTAAGGAATTTATATTATATCTGTAGTAGAAAAAGGTCTTTCCCAAAGTAAGGTGGTGAGTGACCTGAGCTGCTATTTGGCTCCCAAAGAGGCAACGGCTAGTTACAAACAACTCTCATTTTCATTTCATCAGAACTGATCAGATGGTTTTGACTCATCTTTGCATTAGAAGCCAATGAAGTTTAGTTGCAAAGAGTTACATTTTGGGTCTGGAGAGATAGCTCAGCAGTTAAGAGCACTGGCTGCTCTTCCAGAGGACCTGGGGTTCAATTCCCAGTACCCACACGGCAGCTCACAACTCTTTGTAACTTCAGTTCCAAGGATCCAATACCCTCACCCAGAAACACATTCAGACAAAACACCAATGCAATGAAATAAAAATAAATCATTTTTAAAGAGCTACATTTCTTTTATAGTAATTTAAATTTTTATCTCAATATTTTTGTGTATATGTGTCTGTCTATCTGTATGTGACTATCTGCACATGCCTTTGTGTGTATATGTGTCTATCTGTGTGTGGATATATGTGTATGTGCATGTGTGTGTATATGTGGCTATCAGTGTGTGGATATATGCACATGCATCCAGACGCTCAGAGAGGCCAGAAGAGAATATTATATCCCCTGCAACTGGAGTTACAGTCAGTTTTGGGCTGCTTGATCTGGAAGTCACCTGGTGTGGGTCCTCTGCAAAAGCAGCTTCCACTTTTACTTCCGAGCCACCTCCCCAGCAGCCTTGTATAATATTTTAGAGTTCGCACTGTACATAGAACTTTTCTGGGGCATTAGAGAACTGTGCAGAGTGAGAGCAAGTGACATAGAACTCGGAATATAAAGTTAGGAACTCCACAGAGCCAAGAAGTTTTTCTTTTAAATGCATGGTGTGCCCTACAAGGAGACAGGTGTTTAACACTGGGAAATCAAAACTCTGTCAAACATGGTTGGTCTTCAGTGAAGCATTGCAAGGAGCAGAAGGAGACAAGGGAAGGACCAAACAGTGGTAAAGACCTTTCATTCAGGCTGGATGTGACTCCTGATATAACTCCCAGAGTTATAAGACAAACCCATCCAGAGGAGGGTAGCAATGCTAGCTAGCTCCAGTTTGGTCACCATTTTGAAGTGGCCTGAATGCTGACATCAGGTTGTGGCTTGCATTAAATTTCTCTATCTCATGCAAACAGTGGGTTTTCAGACTGTGCCTTGCCCTGAGAGACTTCATCTACTAAGCACGGAAGATGACTCTGCACCTGGATAGAGATGTGAGCATCCCCACTGGTCCAGCACCACCCACACACCACACACTGATGAAAGCAGGAAGGGTGCCATACTCTCTGTGTATTGCAGAGAGTCGGTACCGTAAGAGCTCTATATTAAAATCATACCAGGAAGACCAAGCCCAAGAACTTACTAGGTCAGACTAAGGAAAGTATGCGACTCCTTTACCTGGACCCCACAAAGAGGTGAAGTTCTAGCATTAGAATGGCAACTACTCACATTGGTCTGTCCTCTGACCACCCGGTATATTCACCAAAAATACTAACAGGCTGAGAATCCCCTACTGCCCCAGCTTTTATCGGTCCCTGCCATTGACACAGCTGACTTACCTGCTATCTGCCAATCCTCTTCTCTGCTGTTTCAGCCTACTGTCAACCTGTCTGTTCATTTGTTCATCTGGACTCAGTCCTAACCTATCTCCCCTGCAGCTGGACTTAATTCTGCAGCTCAGCTATGATCTGTGGCCCTCCAGCTTGACTTTTTAGTATTTATAATAGCTTCCTTGACAAGTTGGTTTGGTTAGTTATTTCACATGTGTGCACACATATGCACACACATGTGTATACACATATACACATGCACATATACACACATGAGTACACAGATACAGACACACACACACTGAATCTGAAAACTTTAGTTGTGTTGTGGCTTTCCTTTTAAACCATTCTGTAACCTACAAACATTCTATACATATACGTATATGTATATGCATGCATAAGCATATACACATATGTACATGCATATGCACCTGTACCCACACATGTACATATTTAATGACTGTTGTGAAATATGCACTCTGATAATTAAGATAGGAATATAAATATTTACACTTGCCACACTCCAGGCTATCACAGAAAGGAAGACGATTTGGCAAAGTGCTGCCGATGAAGTCGCCGCGCTTTGTGAGTCTATTCTTAGTCAATACATTTGACTTTGTGGAAAGACACAAATGAGTTTTTCTGTTTTTAACAGTATGCTCATGACACTGTCTCAGAGCTGAAGCCTCAGCCAATGCTATGCTTGCCCTCCAAGGGTTTCCTCTGCCTGATGGCTGGCGTCTAGAGCCTTGATCTCCAAGAAACCCAGCTTCTGCCACCAGCAGCACAATACAGCAGCAGCAAGTCAGTCATCAGTGTGTATCCACACTTGCGCCACTTGGTCTGAAACAATAGCAAGAGAACTCTAGATACTGATTCTTAAGCCTCTAGGCCCAACCTGTGCTACCTTCATCAGCCCAGGGACATTGGACTCCCTGCTATCCCTCTCCTGGGAAGCAAATGATTTGTAGACTCATGGAAACCTGGTCTACACAAAGAACAAGGAAGCATTTCCAAGAGGAGACCCTGCCAAGATAGCACTCCACAGTGAGCCCCGCTCCTGCTCTGCCCACCAGGTCAGCATCTTGCTGTCTAACCCTTTCCACTTCTGTGAAAGCAGGGCTGCTTTTCCTTTGCTTTGTCAATGGATATTGGTCTTTTCAGTCTGGAATGGAAGTCAAGACACACTTTCTCCAGCCATGTTTGCCAAACTGCCAGTAATGACCCTGTCTCAAAATTATCTGGAGCCTAGCTTATAATTTATTTTTATTTTTATGTGTATAAGTGTTTTGTTTACACATGTGTAAGTGTCCTGCGTGCATGACTCGTCTCTGTCTGCAGAGGCCAGAGGAGGATGCTGGACCCCATGGAAATGGAGCTACAGACAGTTGTAAGCCAAATGGGTTCTGGGAACCAAACCCAGGTCCTCTGCAAGAACAGCAAGTATATTTGACTGCTGAGCCATTTCTCAAGGCCTGGAGAGCCCAGTTTCTTCATCTGTATGCTTAGTGCCACACATAATCACATAACTGAGTGTGGGAGTTGTGAGGAATTTGACAGCAGTACAAAATTTCAGACCATACAATGACCAAAACCTAATGAAGATTAAACATGTGATGAAGCTGATGCACTTCTGGCAGTGCCCACGTGGGCTGCATCACATGACTTCACTGCAGTCTTGGTTCGGAAGACATGTGACTTCCCACCTCACATGCCATCACTCCATGCGGTGCTAACCAAGTCTTCCAAAAGCATCTTGACTCAGACTCCAAAGGACTGAGCTGTGAGGTGCAGACGTCTTACCATCTAAAGAAAATCCTCTGCTCTTACGAAGCAAAATGGCTTAGTTACAGAAAACAGTATTTCCTCACCATTGTTGCTCAGCAGTTAAGTATCAGATTAACTTAGGGGCCTCATTGTGTCAGAAAGTTTGATTTTAAAAATATCTAACTTGAGTTTCAAATAAAAAACAAACAAACATTGAATAAATCTTGGTCTTTATTCAGTGATTTTTTTTTAATTTTTATTCAGGGATACACAGTAAAACTCTGGCTAGATCTGTCTTGGTCTCCCCAGTGTTGCTTCACAAAGGAATCCACCAACACCTGGACTTTCTCATCTCTTACAGAAAACAGGTGCTGGATGCGCTGATAACTTCTTATAAATCTGGGTCCATATGTAAGATTTCAGACTTTATTTTTGTCATTAAATCTAGGCGTAGAAAAATGAGATAAAGCAGTATGATAGATTAGAGCAATATGGAAGAAGCAATCTAAGTTTTAAAAACATCACAATGTTTTTTACTGTTTTTCTCTTTCCCTTTGTACTGAAATGATTTTACTTTGCTCCAAGAACACCAAATCATTTGCCGTCTACACGGCATTTTCTTCCAAATAATATAGCTAGTGATATAGGATGGATTTATCTACAAAAAGACTTCCCAGGCCTAAAAATATGTGAGATAATATATTTAAGATTAGTGATTAATAGCAGTTACAGGAACAGCTGAAGTTTTAAAGTCTAAAAAAATCCAATCTTTAAGTTAGTACAGGTTTGTTCATGTGGGTTATAAATACAGGGAAATATGCTATGCTATTCCATTGCATGTGGTGATTTAAAAATGTCTTTGTTTTATTTTTAAAAGATACACTGTTCATGGGTAGAGTTTAATGGGTAGATTATGCATGGACTGCAGCTTATATGAGAACTCCTATAAAAAAATCAGTATTTCTATTTTAGAACAACAGAATTATAGAGTTTTAAGGTTAAAGAAGCCTTGAAAAATCTGGGCCTTGTTGCTGTCCATATAATGTTTAATTTTAAAATATTAAAGCTATGCATGAATCTTCTGAACCAGTAATTTCATTCCAAAGAATTTATAGGGGCATGTATAAGGATCTGTGTATAAACACATCACAGTCTTTTCTATAGTAGCATAAACTTGTCAATAGCCTAGGATGCTAAGGTAAGTGAGGTATTGTGTGCCATAGCTAATGATTTCGACTCACTAAAGTCATGTTTGCTGACGTAAGAAAGCGTCACCATTTCTTGTTAAGTAAACAAATAAAAAGGCTAAGAAGGGCATTCTCCTAAGATCAAACCCGTGTAGTTTCGTGTATGTGTGGGGACTGACGTGGAAACGGAATTCTCAAAGTGTAACCAGTGCCCGAATCGGACTGCGCCTCATGGCCTCCCAGCTCCTCCTAGGAGCTCCAACCTACTCATTTTGGTCCTTGCTGAGGAAACCAGTTGCACAGGGGTCACCCGACAGCATCGTGCCTCAGCTGAAAGAGGCTGTGTCAGATCTACAGGCTGCTGGAAGATCGCTTCAGGCCGCTCTGCAGAAGGGAAGCACATGGGTCTCTGTGACCCTTGACCAAGGACAGATGGGAGCAAGAGATGTGTCAATAAACGTTTCACAATCAGCTTTCAGAGACAAGCAACTCTGGCGGTAGCTTTCAGCAGGTTTCTGTGGTGTCAATGAGTCCACTGTGGTCAGTTCCAAGCGCTAAACTGGTGCTACTGAACACAAAGTTGTCTGGAGAGGCACGCGGGACATGTGTCAAACTCGTCACGCAGGCTCCAACCAGCCACCAGACTATGGTTCTCTCTTCCACCTTTGAGTACTCGGAAGTGGTGTTCACACATCCCCAGGGCCCCGGGGCCTCATTCTCCTGAGTTCATAAGCTGATAAAGCACCTTCAGACGGCCTTTCCCTCTCTGCCTCTGAGCCTCCCCTGAGCTCTCGGTTTGGTTTCCCACACCTTAGACAGCCTGCACGGGAGCCTTTGGCTCAAGCTTCTCTGGGAACGAGGGTTCTGGGTGATATGTTGTGCTTTTTACATTTATATCTTTTAGTGTTCCCATTTTCTTACATTATTACTGGTGGTCACTTGTGTAATCCAGAGAGAAATGCATACTATTTTAAACAGGGAGCGAGCTGGACAAGGTACAGTGAATGTACGCTGCAAACCAATGAAGAGGCCAAGTCAGGACTGTCAATGGAACCCAGGAATTAAGAACCCACCATGGCAACAAAACGAGACTTTGTCTCTTACAAAAACAAAATGACAGAAAATTATCAGTAACTTCTAGATTTCATAACAGGTTCCACTGTGAATTGGAAAGCATTTATACAATGTAAAAAGAAAAAAAAACCAAAAAACAAAAAAAACACAACAATTGAGCTGACCGCAGGGCACACGTTTGTTGTTCTCCACAACCAGCTGGTTCTACCCTCCAATAAAGGATGAAAACTTGAAGGAAAAAGAAAGGATGAGGTCAGGGAAAATTCAATTTTCTGTTTTTAAAATCTTTGGCTTTGTTTTGTCTTATTACCCATGAAAGAATAATGGCAGCCATAGTCCCCTATGAAAAGGCTGATGCACATAGTTAATGAGTAAGAAGGAATGTTGGTCTTCTATTTCTATTTAGAGATCATCATTTCGTATAATTGCGATTTGAAACTTGTCTGTTAACAAAAGAGCAATAACACTTGAAGGAAATGTTTCATCCCAAGACAGCTTTTACCAAGGAAAAAAACTTGCAGTTAGAATAAAACTTAATTGAGCAACAAAGTGCAAAAGAAAAGCACAAAAAAAATCCATAGAACTTAAGAGACAGGCAAGGAAAATGCAATAGGACAAATATACATGTTTGCAACATTAAAAAGTTCATATATTAAATTCACTCTAACAGGAGATGAAGCTCACATGTTGAAAACTGAAAAATCTTACTGAGAAGTACATCTTAGAACAACGGAGAGATTAACACATGAAGGAATGTGTCATCCCTATCCTAACTCCCTTGCTACCATGGATAAGATCAAAGAGACCCTTTTAAAAGAGGCTCTTTATCTGTGTGTGTGTATATGCAGATGTGAACATCGGGTGGATATAGAGAACTACAGCTATAAATGTACAAACTGTTGCTGAATGTAAAGTCCCAGCCGATGGCACTGTTTGGGTTGTTGTAAAACCTTTAAGAGGTAGAGCCTTGCAGGAGAAATGGGACACTTGAGATCTTAGAGTCAAGTTCCAGTTACTGCTTTCTCCTGCTTCCTGGGAGCAAATGCAAAGTGGCCAACTCGTTCCTGCTTCTGCTACCATGTCTTCCCTGACACATTGGACTGTCGCCCCTGGAACTGTAAGCCAAGATGAGTCCTCCCTTCTTTTAAATAAAAACTTGGCCTCGTACGTGGTTTGCAGCCGGTGCTCTCAGCAGATGAACCATCTTTCCTTTCCTTTCCTTTCCTTCCCAAACGTTTCCTTCCTTACGTTGTTGCTGTGTCAGGTTTTGTCATAGCCATGTATAAGGTAGTGTCTTAGTCAGGGTTTCCATTCCTGCACAAACATCATGACCAAGAAGCAAGTTGGGGAGGAAAGGGTTTATTCGGCTGACACTTCCATACTGCTGTTCATCACCAAAGAAGTCAGGACTGGAACTCAATCAGGTCAGGAAGCAGGAGCTGATGCAGAGGCTATGGAGGGATGTTCTTTACTGGCTTGCTTCCCCTGGCTTGCTCAGCCTGCTCTCTTATAGAACCCAAGACTACCAGCCCAGAGATGGTACCACTCACAAGGGGCCCTCCCTCCTTGATTACTAATTGAGAAAATGCCCCACAGTTGGATCTCATGGAGGCACTTCCCCAGCTAAAGCTCCTTTCTCAGTGATAACTTCAGCAGTGTCAAGTTGACACAAAACTAGCCAGTACAATTGACCCCTTGTCAACTTGACACACAAACACATCACTAGTAAGCCTCAACCCTTACATTCTTATTCATCCCCAAGATCTAAATATCTTTAAAAGTTCCACAGTCTTTACATATTCTTAAAATTTCAATCTCTTTAAAATACCCATCTCTTTTAAAACCCAAAGTCTTTTTACAATTAAAAGTCTCTTAACTGTGGGCTCCACTAAAATAGTTTCTTCCTTCAAGAAGGAAAAATATCAGGGCACAGTCACAATCAAAAGCAAAAATTAAACTCCAACTGTCCAATGTCTGGGATCCAACTCACGATCTTCTGGGCTCTTCCAAAGGCTTAGGTCACTTCTCCAGCCGTGCCCTTTGTAGCACACGCGTTGTCCTCTAGGCTCCAGATGCCTGTACTCCACTGTTGCTACTCTTGGTGGTCATCTCATGGTACTGGCATCTCCAAAACACTGCATGACCCCTTCAGCCCTGGGCCTTCAATTGCAACTGAGGCTGCACCTTCACCAATGGCCTTCCATGGCCTCTCACAGTGCTGAGCCTCAGTTGCTCTGTGTGACCCCTTCATGCCTTCAAAACCAGTACCACCTGGGTGACCCTTACACATTATCAAGTCCCGCTGCAGCAGGAGTACAACCTTGGCTATGTCTGGAACACAGCCTCTTTGTGCTTTCAGAAAACACTTCCCAGAAGATGTCACCTCAACGATACTGCTCTCTTCTTAATCACTGCCAATTTCTTAGCTCCAGCTAACCAGCATCAATAGTCCCAGTAATGCAAAGTTTTTGCTTTAGTAGTTCTGGTATCTTGTTAATCACAGCTGATTTTTCAGCCCCAGCTAACCAGAACCATAGAATCTTCACAATCAAAACAGCAATGGCCCTGAAAAGAGTCTTTAATTTTCCCTCTGAAATTTCACAAGGCAGACCTCCATCTTCTGCACTGTTCTCAACATTATCTTCCAAGGTCCTACACAACATCTGACAGAGCTCTAACCAACGAATGGATCTTCAAACCCAAAGTTCCAAAGTCTTTCCACAGTCCTCCCCAAAACATGGTCAGGTTGTCACAGGAATACCCCACCATGCTGGTACCAATTTGTCTTAGTCAGGGTTTCTATTCCTGCACAAACATCATGACCAAGAAGCAAGTTGGGGAGGAAAGGGTTTATTCGGCTGACACTTCCATACTGCTGTTTATCACCAAGGAAGTCAGGACTGGAACTCAAGCAGGTCAAAAAGCAGAAGCTGATGCAGAGCATGGAGGGATGTTCTTTACTGGCTTGCTTCCCCTGGCTTGCTCAGCCTGCTGTCTTATAGAACCCAAGACTACCAGCCCAGAGATGGTACCACCCACAAGGGGCCCTCCCCCCTTGATCACTAATTGAGAAAATGCCCCACAGTTGGATCTCATGGAGGCACTTCCCCAGCTAAAGCTCCTTTCTCAGTGATAACTCCAGCCTGTTTCAAGTTGACACAAAACTAGCCAGTACAGGTACCTAATGCACACATATGCATACACAGACAAGTATGAGTTCCTTAAAAAGAAAATAGATTTAGATTCTGAGAAATACATCATCTTCAGACAGTAATCATTGCACAAACCACATTGATTGTACTTAGTCAAACTGAGAGGGCTATGGAACTAGTAGGCAACTTATTTTTATTCCAACAGGCATACACACACACACACACACACATATGTTATTGGCTGAAAATTACTGTACAGTGCATGACTATACACATAGACATACACATATATACAGACAGATCTGAAAAATACTGTAGAAAGAAGTATATTCATAAGCCTAAAAGAACCTACAACACAGAATACATCAAAGTGCTATTTTTTTCTTTAAAAATACTACATATAATAGGCAAGTACTCTTCCATTTAGCTCTAGTAGACAGTGTTCAAAGGCTACCACCAATATATTTAAATCATTTCCATTATAACTGCAAAAACTCTGATGCAGCATAAATATTGAACTATTCAGGATCAAGATGAACAGTTTCTCAAATAATGGAATGTCCAAATTTTAAGTATTAAGATGGTATAGAAATGGGGAAATAAATATATGTACCAGCATGGGTATATGTATATTTTATTAAATATAAACATTTTATTATACAGTAAATAGATAAAAGTATATGTTAATAATTATCTAATTTGCATAAATATTAAATTATAACATTAGAAAGCAATTCACAGGAGGCTGGAGAGATGCTCAGTGGCTAAGAGGTCTTGCTCTTCCAGAGGACTCAAGTTTTGTTCTCAGCATCCAGGAAGGGTGGGTCACAGTCACCTGTAACTACAGCTGCAGATGATCCCACATCCTCTTCTGGCACCTGCAGGTACACGTGATACACACACACAGGCACACGTGCACACATGCACACACACATGCACGTAACTTTTATTTTTAAAAATAAGCGAATGCAAAAGACTTTAGCTCTAAAGTAGAGTAAGTAGGTGTGCTTTGGAGCATGGTAAGTAAGAAAAACTAAATGATTGTTGCCGCTATCAAATTACCCATTGCTTTGAGCTCTTAATTTCAAATGTTGGGGTAGATGTTAACTTCCAAGTCTTGGTGTTTCCTGAAGAGGACTCAAAAGCAGAGGCCAGATTAAGATGTCAACCTACTATTTCCTAGTTTTCGTCCACATTAAAGAAAAAAGTTGGAGTGAAGCCCAATTTAGGTAATGGAAGAAAAGTTTATTTCAGAAAGAAATCACACACACACACACAGGGCCCAATGCTGGCTTTTTAAGAGAGTCCCATGTGTAGAATTGTAGATAACTTCTTATGGGCAAACTCATAAGTTGAGGCTGTGGAAGAGTAGGGTATTTCAAGAATGGCTCAGGACTTTCCCAGAACAGGCCCATTCCTGTCCTTACTTGAAATTTGGGAATGTGACAAGACCTCAGGTACGTGACAGCAACAGGTACAGTAATGTGACCAAGGACATGAGACATCATCATGGTGATGCCCTTATCTGGCATCGGTCCGAGTGGGTAGGTTTCGGGAGGTCTTGCTGTAATGTTGACTGTATCAGCCTTTAGCTGCTTGGCAGTTTGCCTAATGTTTCAAAACAAAATAGTAGGCCTTGTTAGTAGTACCTTTAAAATGTAATCACACTATAAATCCTTCGCAGAGGATCCAATGAGCATTTGAGAAAATTTTAAGGTAACTCACTGCCTTATGAAGCCAACATTAGACCACTTTGCCTGACACTGTGCAGGGTTGGCCTCATTGATCTTTAGCTAAAACATGGTCTAAGAATTCATTTGTTTCTTTTGCTTATTCTTCCTGGCAAGTCACAATTCTATGTGTTTGGTAAAAATAATCATTTCCATAGCAACCAACCAGAATACCTCAAGAAAGAGGCCTGAGGCTTTAGGGGAAGGGTAAACCACAGGCGCAGATGAACGATGAGCATTATCATATCTCCTATTCCCAATAAGAACAGAAAAAGTATTTAAATGAGAATTTATGTTGGAAACTTTTTTAAAACAACTGCATTACGTAAAGAAACTGCTACAGTCCATTTTGTGGGAAACCCAAGTTACTCCTTCTCAGCGGACCCTTGGGCTAAGGGTGACACGCAGATCACCACAGCTCTTCTGTGCGTGTGCCAGTTATAAGGAAATACTCTGTAGTAGTGCACCAGAAGAAATTTCCTAGGATATATTGTCACAATATACAGTATAGTAAGCTACAAAAGTACCTTTCACTTTTTAACATTCTATCTTTTGCTTTAAAAACAAAAAAAGATTTCAAGGAAATTAGAAGAAATTCAGGCATATGAAGAATTGATAAACATGAAAAAGGGATTAATCTTTTTCATATTTCCCTCTATATAAAACCTTTCTGGATATGTAGGAAATCCAGAAGAATATGGGTAGAATTTGCTTATGGCATCTATATTTTGAAGCAAGCATTTCATAATACCAAATGAATGACAGCCTGGAGCCACCCCCTCAGCTTGCGTGGTCTGCACTGATCACATTTCCCTGAGTTCTCTTGGTGGGCTGCACCTATACACTGAGTTTCTCAGCAGACCAACAAACAGTCAGCCAACATTAAGAAAAAGAACTTCAGGAAACTTGTTTGAATGGTTTTTCGTGGCTGTGTGACTTTCATAGGGTAAAATGTACATATCTGAAGATGCTGAGATCATTGACAAATACCAGACATGTCCATGCAGTCCATTCTCCAATCAAGATGGACCGTGGACCACTTTTCCATTGCCAGAAAAGCTTCCCTCGAGTTCTGTCCCTTCCTGCTTACCCTGACCACTGCAAACTACTGTTCAGATTAGCTTCATCTTAGACTAATTCTACTTTTTGAATCATAAAACTAGAATTATATAACGTATATTATTTTGTATCTGTTTTGTGCAATACATTTTTGAGACCCACTCACATTAGTAATTCCTTCCTTCCTATTGCTGAATAACATTCCACTATGATTCCACAGATCAGAGTAATTTATTTCTGCAGGTGATTCATTTTCTACCAGTTTATATAAGGTAAGCTGTAAATCTCCTAATTCAGATGAACAGAAAAAGGCAAAATTTGACCATTTTTGTCAAGGTAATGAGTTTCACTGTACTTCTATTTGTACCTGATCCGTTCCTCCACCTCTCTGCAAAGCTGAGATTTCCCCCGACTGCTTCAGTAAAGATATGGGATTTCAGCTCACAGTGCCACCCACTTATTCCAGGGCTCCCGTGGGGCAAGCTTTGCAAAGCAGATAAACTTTGACTTGGGCTGTTGTCTTCCATCTCTGTCCCTTTTTGGTGCCTTTTTCCTTCCCATGGCCTCCTTGGGGACAGCTGTCATGATTCCAGTCTCAGGTGACCTTGACCCCAGCTGGCTGGGGCACATAGAACTGGTCCTAATAAGCTAGTTCTAGGAATTAGGTAATGGCAGTGTAAGGGAAGTTCCCTACCAGAGGAAATTTACATTTTCAAAGGGAGACTCTGGGGCAAGGGGCACATAGAATTTAATCAATCAGTGTTGTCTCCATTATGCTGAAAATCCAAGTCAGGAGATTTAAAAGTAAAATCAGAGGCTAAGAAAAAATGGTTTTGCAGAACCAGAGTCTTCGTGGCATCCACTGAAGTCTGTGGAACTGACACTGCCCGAAGGCTTCTTGCTGTCAAACAAAGGCCAGCGGGAGGCCATGAGGCCATCCAGACCAATACTCAGGCACCTCTTAAACTTTCTCACTAATGCCTTATTGTGGCTATGCACTGGTCTTCACAAGCAGGCCTGGAGTGGTCTTTGAAATGCCAGCTTATGTTATTTTTCTTTAGAATGCCAAAGTTACTCCTCATGCTGTCCCTCCCCCACATCCCTGCAGCAGGAATGAGGAAGAGAAGGAAGAAAAGTATAGAAACCTCCAAGTAGGGTTTCTATGGAACAAACTGAAAGAAATAGAACAGAAACAACGAATCTGTCTTAGCCTGTTCATTCTGTAATACCGAGATAACGCAAGCTAAGCCATCTATAGACAACAGATGTATTTGTTTCAGTACTGGGGGCCTGGGAAGTCAAAGATAAATGTGTCAGTATTTAGTGTCTGGGAAGGACTTTCTTGCTGTGTCACATAGCAAAATGGACAGAGGGCAGGAAATGACCTAAGCTAGCTTCCTTCTACACATTCGAAGGCATCAATCCATTCATGACTTCTTGTGACTTCATTCCTCCCCACAGACTTCACTGCTCAAACCACCACAGCAAAGGGATTACAGGACTGCATTTCAGTTTATGACTGTGGGGAGCCATTTGGATCACAGCAGAGTTTCAAAACAGACTTGTGTTAACTAGCTTTCTGCTTCTGTAACAGATGCCTGAGACAACGGGCTGTATAAGGAATGTTCATTCTGGCCCTTGATTTTGGGAGTGAGTCTTCCTTGATCAAAAACCTGTGATCAGCTGAATTGCCTCTTTGGGAACACACCATGACAAGGAGCAGGCAGGAAAACTAAGCTGTTCACTTTGTGACCTGGAACCAGAGAAGCAGGAGGAGACTGAGGTCCCATAATTCCCTGCAAGGGCATGCCTCTAGTGATAGAAAATATTCCAGTAGACCTCACTCCCTAAGGTTTTCCTCACTGTGCTATAAATCGGGGTCCAGACCTTTGGCTTATGGACCTTTGGGAGACCCTATAGATCCAGATTATAGCAAGACCTTTAAAATAAGAGACAAGAGTTTGAGTTAGAGATTTTGAGTTTCAAAGCCTAGATTATCAAAATCAAGATTCCAAAGGACTACATGTATCACACTTGCACTGTGACCCACTGACGTGAAGTCCAGAGTGTTTCCTAAGAGATGTAGAGAAAGGGAGGGGGTTGATAGCTGCTAGTCACTAGTGAACGCCCCAGAGTAGCCACATCTGTTCCTGGCCAAGTTTGGCTAGGAAGAACCCTCTAATATGTTTGGGGATTCAAGACCAAATGAGAACCCACTCACTACTTAATTGGAGTTGGCAAAAGAGGCACACCTAGAAGTCATTACCCACATCAGTATGACAGTGACTGAGCTGCAACAGTTGAGACTGGTGATTGCCCAGCCTGTCTAGGCAGAGAGAGAGCCTCAGGCAGCCACTACCTATCACTCAGAAGAGCATCTGATACTCTTTGGCTACATCTTATGTCATGGCAGGAATGAGCTTGATGCCACAGTAGCCTCTATGTCATCAACATACTGCAAGACAAGCTATGCCAGAGGTGCTGGATTAAAGGGACACAGAGACCAAATTAAGATGGTTAAAGCACGATGTTTAAATGTGGGGTGCCAGAGTGGATGAAGTCCTGAGTGTGTTATTGACAAGGACCAGTGTCTCAGACCGTAGGATTGATGAAGCCTTCCTCTGGTCAAGGCTCAGAGGTACAAATGTTTATGAACAAAACTAGCAACTGTGGCTTCTTCCTTCTGGACAACTCCAATCTGAGATTGCTCGCCTACAGAGACAACTTACCAAGATTTGCAAATTCCCCATTCCCCTGCTGTATACAATAAATACTCTGAGGTTCTAGATTGCCCCATCAACCTGTGCTGAATGTAGCAATTAAATCCATTTAAAACACACAGAGAGAAATGAGGAAAGAGGCAGGTAAGGTGATGTACTCAGCAAAAGCTCCATCAAGGCAGAGGGGCCAGGCCACCTGAAACCTGAACTACTTGATCAGTACATAAAAGTGCCCCATCCATTTCCTCGCCAATGTTATGGCTACAAGGGTCAAAGATGAGTAAAGAGGTCTAAGATTCAGATGATACCTGGGATCAATATTTGTGCTTAAAGGAAACCAACTGGCTAGAGTTGTGGCTCCCAGTTAGTTTGATGAGCAGCTATGGGTTTTATACTGCCTTAATCAGGGGCAGAATGAATGTGACCAACAGTTGGTGGACAGTTGCAGACATCACAAATGTTTTTGCATGTGTGTTATGTGCCTTTAGTGTGCCTAAAGAGAGGCACCTCTGCTGTCCCATGAGAGTTAGATGTCTCTCAGTTCTTCCATATCTCCATATCTGTGTGTGCATAATTATGCTCTCCTTGCTTTGTGTATGCTTAACATGCCTACAGGGCTGGAGAGACTGCTCAATAGGAAGAATGTTGGTTGTGCAAGCATGAAGACCTGAGTTCAAGTTTCCCAGCACTCACATAATACCTGGGTGTGTCCAAGCACACCTCTTAGTGCTGGGGGGATGGGGAACAAAGACAGAGACTGGAGGATTGCTGAAACTTGCCATCAGCCTAGCTCCAATTTCAGCAAGATATCCTGTCTCAAGAAACCAAGGCAGATGGTAGCAGTATTCTGCTAGCAGCCTTCAGATGAAGATCCAGAACTCTCAGTTCCTCCTGTACCATGCCTGCCTGAATGCTGCCATGTTCTCTCCTTGATGACAATGTACTGAACCTTTGAACCTGTAAGCCAGCCCCAGTTAAATGTTGTCCTTTATAAGAAAAGGAAAAGGCAGAAAGAGGCAGCATAGACATCTAATACCTCCCTGTGGCCTCTGCAAGCATGAGTATACAGATTCATGTGCCTTCACATACATACGCCGGTGCACACACACACACACACACACACACACACACACACACGAGGGGGGGGGTGGAGAACATGCATAGAAGTTATTAGTTTCCTTACCTCTAATCAATATAACTTCTAGGAATGTTACCATACCATCCATGTTTTCTGCAGCAGAATTTACTATTCTCAGCTATTAAAGTAAATACAACTTCATTCACCAGTATCCTCCCCTACCCAAGACATACACACTATGAGGTCACAAATAATTCTAACAGGGTGGCCAGCAAAGCAGATGCCTGCTGAAAGATCAATGACAGAGAGTCCAACAGGAACTCAGAATGCTCAGCAGATGACAGAGAAGAACTGAAATCCAGAGACCCTAGGGAGCCTGTAAACCCTGGCTATATCCCTGAGGAGGTTCCCTGAATGGCTTTTGTTAAGCTTGCCTTGAACTGATTGTATTTACACAGCAGTCAGTGTCGCGCAGCACACAGACCACAGATCATTTCTTGACCCCAGAGATACGGAAAGGGTCTGGCATCCCAGGACATCCTGTAAGGGCGCTGATAACACCAGATATAAACTGGGCTATGGAAGAAGGACCATCCTTCCATCCCAAGGCTTCATCATTAACATTTTATCATTTGCTAACATGTAATCAGTTCCTTGACTATGTTTCCATTCACTTCATCTTTTGTTTGTTTGCTGTTTAGTTTGATTCAACTATTTTTTAATTTACTATTTGGTAATTTCATACACACATGCTATGTATTAGATTATATTTACCCCTACATTCCCTTACAATGTCTCTTACCCCCTACATCCTCTTCCAACCTTGTGTGGCTTTATAAATTTTTTTTTTTTTTTTTGATTTTTCGAGACAGGGTTTCTCTGTATAGCCCTGGCTGTCCTGGAACTCACTTTGTAGACCAGGCTGGCCTCGAACTCAGAGATCCACCTGCCTCTGCCTCCCGAGGCTTTATAATTTTTAAACACATTAAGTCCAATTAGGGTAGCCCTGTGCACATGAGTGTAGGGCACTCCATGGATTATAGGCCACCTATCATGGGCCACACCCCTGAAGAAAATGGACTCTCCCTCGCCCAGAAGCCATTGTGCATTTGTTTTGGATTTATTTTGTTCTGACAAAAATGCTACTACCATGCTCTCACTTAATCTTTTATATGTTTAGTTTTCTTTAAGATGATTAGCTAGTGGAAAAGAACTCACTAGATAGGATGAAGTCAGCACTGGTGATAAAAAACAAACCCTGGCATCATTATCTAGATGAGGCTGCAACTCAGGGAGAAGCGAATGGGCACTGGCTTTTTCTCCCAGTGTGAAGGTAGTCATTGGTTCTAAAGCCCACACTTTAGAATGTAATGTGTGGACTAAAAGGTTCACTGTAGCTGTTAAGTAGAAAATTAATTGTAAGGGGATGAGGTCACCATGAAAAGACTGTACTGTACTAATCTCTGTGGCAACAGTAGCTGCTTGGGCCAAGATGGAGGTGATGGAGCAGGTGGGAAGTGTTCGTTTTCTGACTTTCTCTTGTGGGAAAGCAGCAAGATAGCTGATGTAACTGGAGTATGAGGAGAGGAGAAGAACAAATGGAGCGTGCTCTGACCTTGGCTCCTGAAAGAAAGGTATTCCCCTTCATTGAGCTGGGGTAGTCTGCAAAGGAGTAAAGGTTTGCCAGGATATATAAGTCAACGGTAGAGCCTAGCGTGGTTAACCTCCAACACCACAAAATAAAAAGAATTCTTTTGCAGGAGTGTTATGGAACATGCCACATTTCAAGTGACTGGAAATGTAAGTGACAGGAAAGAGCTGGCAGTATATTCTGCTCTGTGTTATCAGCACATAGTTGGTGCTAAAGCCTTAGGACATTTGGGAAGCCCTATGTTAGGGGAGTCAGAGAGAAGCACTTTCACACTGGTTGGTGAGGCAGGGGGATGGTTACAGGTGGAGCCAACATAGAACACTAAGCAATCACAACATCCTAGAAACCAAGATCTAGGGCCAAAATCAGATTTAATGAATAAATAAAATGTTCAGCTGAGTTTGACAGGTCATGTAAGATGTGCACCAAGAATGGATCTTTCAGTCTAATATGAAGCATTTGTCTCCCTTCCTCTTCCCTTCCCTGCCTCCCTCCCTCCCTCTCTTCCTTCATTCCTCCCTCCCTCCTGTGAGACCCCGACTTAGAGCGTTTCTCCCTGGAAGGTAAAGCCCCTGGATGTTCCCCAAGCTTGTTTCCCCTGATCTTTAAAAATACAGCCAGAAAGAAACTCTTGTTCTCTATAGCCAGCAAAAAGCCTTTTTGTTTCTATACTGTACAACCGGAGATGCCTACCTTCCTGTGCCGAGGACATGGAGATAAAAATTCAGCAAGAACTCACTCCCCACTCCTGCCTTGTAAACTTCACCAAGGACACCCGGAATAGAAGAACTCTCCTCCCAACTCCTCCCAATTCCTCAGATAGCTGTTAAAAGCCCCCTACTGTCACCTCTGGGGGGGGGGGTCGAACTTCCCTGCCCTGCATGGCGGAGGGACTTTGTCCTCAGCTAGCTGATAATAAAACCTCTTGCAGTTTGCATCAGGTGTGGTTTTCTCTCGGGATGTTGGGGTGTTGGCCAGCTCATCAAGGGACTTGAGCAGAGGCCCAGCATCGGGGGTCTTACACTCCCACCCTTCCTTTCTTTTTTCCTTCCTTCCTCCCTTCTTTCCTTTCTTTCTATAGAATCTCATTATGTAGCCCAGGCTGGCCTCAAACTTACAATCTTCTATTCTTCATCTCTAGAGTACTTGAACTCTAGGTTTTACAGCTCTGGAGTTATTCAGTGATTCACCAGTCTGACCATGAATAAGTTTAACAAAGGCTTTTATTCAAGTACTGATGTCAGTATTGGACCTGAGATTCAGGATACTCAGCAGCTCTTAGATATGTTATTCAGGAGTATGTAAAGGCAAACTACCATACTACATTATGGTTATGAGTAAGCCCATATCCTGCCTACATGCATGCATTCTGGGTGTATAAGCAGAATCTCAATTTAGCAACCAGACGTCTTACAATGCTGGTTATCTTAAGCAAGCAAGCTAGTTTACAGAAGCAGAAAAAGGCAGTTTGCCTTGTGACCATTATCTTGCATAAACAACAGTTTAAGTTAAAATTGTACAAGACTGGATATTTACCAGAAAATCCCCAGAAATTCCAAGAGCCATTTGTTTTGAGTAAGCTGGCTGACAGGTTCCTGTTCTCTTGGGCACAGCTTCTATAGGCAAGCAGCATACAGGCTAGAGTCATCTGTGTGTTACAGATCTTTTAAGTGGGGTAACCTAAACTTTAAACACAATGTTAGTCATCACACAGGTATGTGTTACCGTAACCTCTTAACCTAGGAGAGTAGCAACAAAGGTCGCTGGGGCCTAAAGGTATATATTTCGGGGAATTGTGGAGCTGAGAGCCTGACTGGAATGCTGTCCAGGCAACCTGAGATAACTGCTTACTTACTGAAGAGTAAGAACACAAAGAAGCCAGGTATGGTTCCACTTGCCTATAATTTTAGCACTTGGAAAATTGAAGTCAGGAGATCACAAGGACAGCTTTGGCTACATGGCTACACCTCTCTCAGACAAAATAGAAATAAAAGAGATTTAGCATATTGGCAGAAAGAGTTGATTCCATAGGCTTAGGTTACCCAGGTCAAAGGAGTGTGTCTATTCCCTCCTGGGAAGGAAGTATTATCTGCCTCACTACAAGGCATTTGAGGTTTATTGAAAATATACATTTATTTTGAAGTTAAAGTCTTTCTATTAAGCCCTGACTATCCTGAAAGTCACTATATAGACCATACTGGCTTCAGACTCACAGAGATCTTCCCACCTCTGTCTCTCAAGTGCTGGGATAAAAGGCATCCATCACTACTCCCAGCAAGATATGCATTTATTGTTGCACCTTTTTTCCTTTAGTTTTCCTTTATACATGAATGTATTTTGTTTTTATTACAACTGCTCCATCATTTCCCTTTCGAAATACTCCAAGGTCTCTGCTTCACATCATTCTCCCAACTTCTAATGTGTGAAGGGATATGTGTGGGAGTGTGTGTGTGTGTGTGTGTGTGTGTGTGTGTGTGTGCGTGTGTGTGTGTGTAGAGTCTAGGTGTCTGTGTGTAGAGTCTAGGGACTTCGACTGTATATGGGCAATCTACCAATGGCCCAACCCTTGAAGAAAGCTATTTTCCTTTCTCCTAGCAGCTGTTGATATCCTGTAGCTGGTCTTTCCCCCACCAGGTTTCACTTTCTATCACTAGATAGGATAGAGGGGAGAGAGACAGAGATCCCTGAATTTAATTTCTTTCTCCTTGTTTCTTCTTTTAGCGTGACTACTAGCAAAACACAACCAACTCCCTGAAGGAATAGCAACCACCAACCTCACCTAGCTGAGCTCTAGCATTTATTTACCCTCTGAAAAGTTCCCAGAATTCTGAACACCACATAATCACAGAGGCAAAACCACACCTCTAATAGAGCACAAGGAAAATCATAGTCAGCTGCTGTAGTCAGGTGCTGTAGTCAGGTGCTGTAGTCAGGTGCTGTAGTCAGGTGCTGTAGTCAGGTGCTGTAGTCAGTCTGAAGCAGCCCCAATTCCCCACAACTGGGGTAAAAATAATAATAATAAAAAATCTTATAAGATTTCTGTGTTTTTAAAGAAACCAAAATTCCAGAATTTTCACATTTTCCCCCTTATGTTTTAAGACATTAATTGTTCTGGGTGGAGTGGGAAATTACAAACAAAGACATGTTCAATGAAATAAGCACTTTTGGGTTAGTGGCCAAGGATTTCAGATCTCCTGCTCGATCCTAATCTTAATCAGTTTTAATAGCATCCACAGCCTTTCATTTCCAGTGGAAATATAAACAAATTCCAAGAGCAAAACTTTAGCTGACTTCCATTCCGATGTTAACACATCCTTAGAGTGTATAGGCTGAATTAATTACATAGTTTTTTCTCTCTTAACCTAGTGACTCTCTCTTCCTGAGTGTTGAGGTTTCTTCATCTACATGTTACTCTTTGACTAAAGCAGCCCAATTTTTGTTGTTTCTGATGGTCAGAAACTGCCTTGAGTATCTCTTTTGAACCTACACTCATTGGTCCAATGGCAACCCTTGCCATATCATCTGCATACCCCTGGAAGCCTAGGCCTACTTTCTGGTTCATATTTAGAAAAAAAAAACATTGCCCTTAGAGATGCCTGGTTCACAATTTTGTTGCAAATAACCATATTTCCTACAGTTAAAGCACCAAGCATTTTGAGATCTGAGACCTTTAGCTGCTTGGTCAGTCTCTTTGTGACTGTATTCCACAAAATTGAAGCGCTGGGCACTCTGATATCAGAGACCTCTAGCTATAGCCTGACTGACTATGTTAGCACGGTACATATTAGGACCAATATCAGTTGTATCCCTTATCCACGTGTCCATAGGCCACTGCCCATGCCTTTAATGGTCAAATAACATTTTTACACTTGGTATTCACATTTTCATAATTCTAGGTCTCTGTCAACACCTGTCTTGCATCAGAGTCTCATATGGCTTTTTTTGTAGCTGAGACTAATCTTTGTTTTAAAAAAAAAAAACAGTGAAGGCTTCTCCAGAGCCTTGTATAATCTTTGTAAATGAGGTGGGCCCTTCCCCTAGGTGCTTTTTTTTTTTTTAATGATTTTAGAGCTTTATTGTAGAAAGGCAGGAAGAAAGAGAGAAGGTAGAGAGAGAGAGAGAGAGAGAGAGAGAGAGAGAGAGAGAGAGAGAGAGAGAGGCCAGACATGGCCACATGGAGAAAGGAGGGAAGGGAAAGAGAGATGGAGGACTAGAAAGTAAAAAAGGTGGGGGCCTAAAGAGCTCCCCCAGGTCCTTAAAGCCACTAAGAGAAATTGTTCTATAGTAAGTCATCAGATTTAATCTGTTCCTGTATACTAAAGTACCACTCTTCACCTAGAAACTGGTCTTTTACTACATCCATTCTCTTCACTCTATTTTACTGTTCAATATTTGTGACTTCATCTCTCTACCTTGTTAACCATTGAAACTGCAGACCCGCTTCATACAGTTGTCATCATTCCCTTCCAGTCTTGGGGAATAATTATATTTTGAGTATCCCAGTTATTTAGAATTTGTTGCACATAAGGTGAATGCATCTTATATGAAATCATGACATCTTTAAAACATCTTAGATCTATCGTTTCTATAGGATGCCATCCTATCTCATCATTGCCTTGTTCTACACTATTAGTGAGCATATGCTGTAAACCTACTGAAAAAGCTAATGGTGATACTATAACTTGGGCCACCTCTCCTTCCTGTCTGGTGCCTCGGTTGATTTGAGATTAACCCTTTCTCTCAAAATGGGCTGTTTCATCACATTGTCCTCTCACTTCTCAGCTTTTCTCTGACCTGACTGCCCTTCAGCACAGTTTGTTTTCCCTTTATGCTTCTGTGTTAAACTCCCCACTCTCTTGCTCAATCACTGGGATTGAGTCATTTTGGTGTCTCTTTTCTGGTGCTCCTTGCTTCCCAAGAGCTTCCACCTCCACACGAAACCTTTTATGACCAACTCTGCAACTCTTTCAGAAAGGAGAGTAAGAGTAATCCCTTTTGTTTTCCCATTTCAGCCAATTTTGTTTGTTTGTTTGTTTCTCAGGCCCCGTTGTTTCCACCTTCAATTTTTCCAACTGCTCAGCCACTCTTTTAACCTTTTTTGAAACAGACTATGAAGAAGAAAAAGAAAAAACAAAAACCAGAAACCCTTTGGCAGTAAAGCAGGAGGGATATACCAGTGATAACAGGCACAATCAATTTTTTACTGGCGTCTTGAAAAGGAATCCACTTTTGTCCCCTGCCATTTTCACTAAAGCATTTAAAATCAAATTTCCCACCCTTTACACACTAGGTTTCACTATTACTAGATAGGAGAGATAGAAGGACATAGGGGAAGAAAAAGAGAGATTCTTGAATTTAATTTGTTTCTTCTTGTTTCTTCTTGAGCATAACTACTAACAGACTATAACCAACCCCTGAACAACCAACAACCACCAAGCCCACCTATTGTGGGATTTTATCCTTAACTTTTGAGCCCCACATTGAGTGTCACTTGTATCTGGTCTTTGCTACTTTGTGGGTCTTCTTTTTCCCATCCTTTACCTCACCAGCCACCTGCCTCCTGACTATGGACATAATGTAACCAGCTGCCTCAAGCTCCTCCCATGGTGACTTCTCCACCAGGACCTCCTGTGCCCTTGAACTGTGAGTCTAATAAGCCCTTCTTTTCTTAAGTTGTCTGTGTCAGGGATGTTTTGTAAAACCATGTGTAAGATAACTTACACAGGTACATTGCTCTTTAGGGAAGGCCACATGGCACTCTCCAATCTGTATTATCTGTATGATTAAGTTCTGGCCAATAAAATGTAAGTAGAAGTTATATGAAACACCCAAGACTCCTTCCTAAAGGGAAGAGGCCACACCCTTCCTCCAGCCTTTCTTCTTGTACCTAGAACTTGAACAATGTATCTGAGAGGCTCAGAATTTGATGCCAGTTTTCACAGGAAAGATAAATGTACTTTCAGTTCTTTTATTTTTAATATATTTTAACTTTATGTGCATTGGTGTGGTGCCTACAAATGTATCTATGTGAAGGTGTCAGGTTCCCTGGAACTGGAGTTACAGACAGTTGTGGGCTGCCATATGGGTGCTGGGAATTGGACTCCAGTCTTCCTCCTCTGGAAGAGCAGCCAGCGCTTTTAACTGCTGAGCCATCACTCCAGACCTATGCTTCCAATTCTTAATCTTCCATTGTTTTAGAGATTTTGATTACAAGGAGACTAGTCCTCACTGGTTAGTGAAAGTCTATCTTTATTGTACTACAGCATCAGATTCAACTAAGAAAACCGCCTCTGGCCTTCCGCTCGACTCGAGACTCGAGCCCCGGGCTACCTTGCCAGCAGAGTCTTGCCCAACACCCGCAAGGGCCCACACGGGACTCCCCACGGGCCCCTAAGACCTCTGGTGAGTGGAACACAGCGCCTGCCCCAATCCGATCGCGCGGAACTTGAGACTGCGGTACATAGGGAAGCAGGCTACCCGGGCCTGATCTGGGGCACAAGTCCCTTCCGCTCGACTCGAGCCCCGGGCTTCCTTGCCAGCAGAGTCTTGCCCAACACCCGCAAGGGCCCACACGGGACTCCCCACGGGACCCTAAGACCTCTGGTGAGTGGAACACAGCGCCTGCCCCAATCCAATCGAGCGGAACTTGAGACTGCGGTACATAGGGAAGCAGGCTACCCGGGCCTGATCTGGGGCACAAGTCCCTTCCGCTCGACTCGAGCCCCGGGCTTCCTTGCCAGCAGAGTCTTGCCCAATACCCGCAAGGGCCCACACGGGACTCCCCACGGGACCCTAAGACCTCTGGTGAGTGGAACACAACTTCTGCCAGGAGTCTGGTTCGAACACCAGATATCTGGGTACCTGCCTTGCAAGAAGAGAGCTTGCCTGCAGAGAATACTCTGCCCACTGAAACTAAGGAGAGTGCTACCCTCAAGGTCTGCTCATTGAGGCTAACAGAGTCACCTGAAGAACAAGCTCTTAACAGTGACAACTAAAACAGCTAGCTTCAGAGATTACCAGATGGCGAAAGGCAAACGTAAGAATCCTACTAACAGAAATCAAGACCACTCACCATCATCAGAACGCAGCACTCCCACCCCACCTAGTCCTGGGCACCCCAACACAACCGAAAATCTAGACCCAGATTTAAAAACATTTCTCATGATGATGATAGAGGACATCAAGAAGGACTTTCATAAGTCACTTAAAGAATTACAGGAGAGCACTGCTAAAGAGTTACAGGCCCTTAAAGAAAAGCAGGAAAACACAGCCAAACAGGTAGAAATCATTAAAGAAAAACAGGAAAACACATCCAAACAGGTGATGGAAATGAACAAAACCATACTAGAACTAAAAGGGGAAGTAGACACAATAAAGAAAACCCAAAGCGAGGCAACGCTGGAGATAGAAACCCTAGGAAAGAGATCTGGAACCATAGATGCGAGCATCAGCAACAGAATACAAGAAATGGAAGAGAGAATCTCAGGTGCAGAAGATTCCATAGAGAACATCGACACAACAGTCAAAGAAAATACAAAATGCAAAAGGATCCTAACTCAAAACATCCAGGTAATCCAGGACACAATGAAAAGACCAAACCTACGGATAATAGGAATTGATGAGAATGAAGATTTTCAACTTAAAGGGCCAGCTAATATCTTCAACAAAATAATAGAAGAAAACTTCCCAAACATAAAAAAAGAGATGCCCATGATCATACAAGAAGCCTACAGAACTCCAAATAGACTGGACCAGAAAAGAAATTCCTCCCGACACATAATAATCAGAACAACAAATGCACTAAATAAAGATAGAATATTAAAAGCAGTAAGGGAGAAAGGTCAAGTAACATATAAAGGAAGGCCTATCAGAATTACACCAGACTTTTCACCAGAGACTATGAAAGCCAGAAGAGCCTGGACAGATGTTATACAGACACTAAGAGAACACAAATGCCAGCCCAGGCTACTATACCCGGCCAAACTCTCAATTACCATAGATGGAGAAACCAAAGTATTCCACGACAAAACCAAATTCACACAATATCTTTCCACGAATCCAGCCCTTCAAAGGATAATAACAGAAAAGAAGCAATACAAGGACGGAAATCACGCCCTAGAACAACCAAGAAAGTAATCATTCAACAAACCAAAAAGAAGACAGCCACAAGAACAGAATGCCAACTCTAACAACAAAAATAAAAGGGAGCAACAATTACTTTTCCTTAATATCTCTTAATATCAATGGACTCAATTCCCCAATAAAAAGACATAGACTAACAGACTGGCTACACAAACAGGACCCAACATTCTGCTGCTTACAGGAAACCCATCTCAGGGAAAAAGACAGACACTACCTCAGAGTGAAAGGCTGGAAAACAATTTTCCAAGCAAATGGACTGAAGAAACAAGCTGGAGTAGCCATTTTAATATCGGATAAAATCGACTTCCAACCCAAAGTTATCAAAAAAGACAAGGAGGGACACTTCATACTCATCAAAGGTAAAATCCTCCAAGAGGAACTCTCAATTCTGAATATCTACGCACCAAATGCAAGGGCAGCCACATTCATTAGAGACACTTTAGTAAAGCTCAAAGCATACATTGCACCTCACACAATAATAGTGGGAGACTTCAACACACCACTTTCTTCAAAGGACAGATCGTGGAAACAGAAACTAAACAGGGACACAGTGAAACTAACAGAAGTTATGAAACAAATGGACCTGACAGATATCTACAGAACATTTTACCCTAAAACAAAAGGATATACCTTCTTCTCAGCACCTCACGGGACCTTCTCCAAAATTGACCATATAATTGGTCACAAAACAGGCCTCAATAGATACAAAAATATTGAAATTGTCCCATGTATCCTATCAGACCACCATGGCCTAAGACTGATCTTCAATAACAACATAAATAATGGAAAGCCAACATTCACGTGGAAACTGAATAACACTCTTCTCAATGATACCTTGGTCAAGGAAGGAATAAAGAAAGAAATTAAAGATTTTTAGAGTTTAATGAAAATGAAGCCACAACGTACCCAAACCTATGGGACACAATGAAAGCATTTCTAAGAGGGAAACTCATAGCTCTGAGTGCCTCCAAGAAGAAACGGGAGACAGCACATACTAGCAGCTTGACAACACATCTAAAAGCCCTAGAAAAAAAGGAAGCAAATTCACCCAAGAGGAGTAGACGGCAGGAAATAATCAAACTCAGGGGTGAAATCAACCAAGTGGAAACAAGAAGAACTATTCAAAGAATTAACCAAACGAGGAGTTGGTTCTTTGAGAAAATCAACAAGATAGATAAACCCTTAGCTAGACTCACTAAAGGGCACAGAGACAAAATCCTAATTAACAAAATCAGAACTGAAAAGGGAGACATAACAACAGATCCTGAAGAAATCCAAAACACCATCAGATCCTTCTACAAAAGGCTATACTCAACAAAACTGGAAAACCTGGATGAAATGGACAAATTTCTGGACAGATACCAGGTACCAAAGTTGAATCAGGATCAAGTTGACCATCTAAACAGTCCCATATCACCTAAAGAAATAGAAGCAGTTATTAATAGTCTCCCAACCAAAAAAAGCCCAGGACCAGATGGGTTTAGTGCAGAGTTCTATCAGACCTTCAAAGAAGATCTAATTCCAATTCTGCACAAACTATTTCACAAAATAGAAGTAGAAGGTACTCTACCCAACTCATTTTATGAAGCCACTATTACTCTGATACCTAAACCACAGAAAGATCCAACAAAGATAGAGAACTTCAGACCAATTTCTCTTATGAATATCGATGCAAAAATCCTCAATAAAATTCTCGCTAACCGAATCCAAGAACACATTAAAGCAATCATCCATCCTGACCAAGTAGGTTTTATTCCAGGGATGCAGGGATGGTTTAATATACGAAAATCCATCAATGTAATCCATTATATAAACAAACTCAAAGACAAAAACCACATGATCATCTCGTTAGATGCAGAAAAAGCATTTGACAAGATCCAACACCCATTCATGATAAAAGTTTTGGAAAGATCAGGAATTCAAGGCCCATACCTAAACATGATAAAAGCAATCTACAGCAAACCAGTAGCCAACATCAAAGTAAATGGAGAGAAACTGGAAGCAATCCCACTAAAATCAGGGACTAGACAAGGCTGCCCACTTTCTCCCTACCTTTTCAACATAGTACTTGAAGTATTAGCCAGAGCAATTCGGCAACAAAAGGAGATCAAGGGGATACAAATTGGAAAAGAGGAAGTCAAAATATCACTTTTTGCAGATGATATGATAGTATATATAAGTGACCCTAAAAATTCTACCAGAGAACTCCTAAACCTGATAAACAGCTTCGGTGAAGTAGCTGGATATAAAATAAACTCAAACAAGTCAATGGCCTTTCTCTATACAAAGAATAAACAGGCTGAGAAAGAAATTAGGGAAACAACACCCTTCTCAATAGTCACAAATAATATAAAATATCTTGGCGTGACTCTAACTAAGGAAGTGAAAGATCTGTATGATAAAAACTTCAAATCTCTGAAGAAAGAAATTAAGGAAGATCTCAGAAGATGGAAAGATCTCCCATGCTCATGGATTGGCAGGATCAACATTGTAAAAATGGCTATCTTGCCAAAAGCAATCTACAGATTCAATGCAATCCCCATCAAAATTCCAACTCAATTCTTCAACGAATTGGAAGGAGCAATTTGCAAATTCTTCTGGAATAACAAAAAACCTAGGATAGCAAAAAGTCTTCTCAAGGATAAAAGAACTTCTGGCGGAATCACCATGCCAGACCTAAAGCTTTACTACAGAGCAATTGTGATAAAAACTGCATGGTACTGGTATAGAGACAGACAAGTAGACCAATGGAATAGAATTGAAGACCCAGAAATGAACCCACACACCTATGGTCACTTGATCTTCGACAAGGGAGCTAAAACCATCCAGTGGAAGAAAGACAGCATTTTCAACAACTGTGCTGGCACAACTGGTTGTTATCGTGTAGAAGAATGCGAATCGATCCATACTTATCTCCTTGTACTAAGGTCAAATCTAAGTGGATCAAGGAACTTCACATAAAACCAGAGACACTGAAACTTATAGAGGAGAAAGTGGGGAAAAGCCTTGAAGATATGGGCACAGGGGAAAAATTCCTGAACAGAACAGCAATGGCTTGTGCTGTAAGATCGAGAATTGACAAATGGGACCTAATGAAACTCCAAAGTTTCTGCAAGGCAAAAGACACCGTCAATAAGACAAAAAGACCATCAACAGATTGGGAAAGGATCTTTACCTATCCTAAATCAGATAGGGGACTAATATCCAACATATATAAAGAACTCAAGAAGGTGGACTTCAGAAAATCAAATAACCCCATTAAAAAATGGGGCTCAGAACTGAACAAAGAATTCTCACCTGAGGAATACCGAATGGCAGAGAAGCACTTGAAAAAAATGTTCAACATCCTTAATCATCAGGGAAATGCAAATCAAAACAACCCTGAGATTCCACCTCACACCAGTCAGAATGGCTAAGATCAAAAATTCAGGTGACAGCAGATGCTGGCGTGGATGTGGAGAAAGAGGAACACTCCTCCATTGTTGGTGGGAGTGCAGGCTTGTACAACCACTCTGGAAATCAGTCTGGCGGTTCCTCAGAAAACTGGACATAGTACTACCGGAGGATCCAGCAATACCTCTCCTGGGCATATATCCAGAAGATGCCCCAACAGGTAAGAAGGACACATGCTCCACTATGTTCATAGCAGCCTTATTTATAATAGCCAGAAGCTGGAAAGAACCTAGATGCCCCTCAACAGAGGAATGGATACAGAAAATGTGGTACATCTACACAATGGAGTACTACTCAGCTATTAAAAAGAATGAATTTATGAAATTCCTAGCCAAATGGATGGACCTGGAGGGCATCATCCTGAGTGAGGTAACACATTCACAAAGAAACTCACACAATATGTATTCACTGATAAGTGGATATTAGCCCCAAACCTAGGATACCCAAGATATAAGATATAATTTGCTAAACACATGAAACTCAAGAAGAATGAAGACTGAAGTGTGGACACTATGCCCCTCCTTAGATTTGGGAACAAAACACCCATGGAAGGAGTTAGAGAGACAAAGTTTGGAGCTGAGATGAAAGGATGGACCATGTAGAGACTGCCATATCCAGGGATCCACCCCATAATCAGCATCCAAACGCTGACACCATTGCATACACTAGCAAGATTTTATTGAAAGGACCCAGATGTAGCTGTCTCTTGTGAGACTATGCCGGGGCCTAGCAAACACAGAAGTGGATGCTCACAGTCAGCTAATGGATGGATCATAGGGCTCCCAATGGAGGAGCTAGAGAAAGTAGCCAAGGAGCTAAAGGGATCTGCAACCCTATAGGTGGAACAACATTATGAACTAACCAGTACCCCGGAGCTCTTGACTCTAGCTGCATATATATCAAAAGATGGCCTAGTCGGCCATCACTGGAAAGAGAGGCCCATTGGACTTGCAAACTTTATATGCCCCAGTACAGGGGAACACCAGGGCCAAAAAGGGGGAGTGGGTGGGCAGGGGAGTGGGGGTGGGTGAATATGGGGGACTTTTGGTATAGCATTGGAAATGTAAATGAGTTAAATACCTAATAAAAAATGGAAAAAAAAAAAAAAAAAAAAAAGAAAACCGCCTCTGTCCTTATTGTTAGGCTGACTTAACACACTCTTTGTGGTTACCTGTAAGTGGTCTTTTAGGCATTGCTTCAACTTGAGAGTCAATATGAACATTTTTCAGTATGGTAGTGCTAATTCATTAAAAGAAAATGGGATCTGGAGTCATTTTTAGAGCCAATCCCAACTCTGTCTCACTTAACCTTGCTTAGCCTCCTTCAAAGGTCATTACTAAACCCTACAGGCAGGCAAGTTAGGAGGTGAGCGACATTTACAGAGAGGCGACAGCCATGTAAAAAGCTTGTTCCTACTCACTTGAACTGTTGCTAGGGAGCTCAGGTCAGAAATGAGTGTTTGATGTTCTTGGTTATTTCATGGAATCCACAGGAACTGAGAGACGTCCTGGTTTAGAAGACTCTGAGTCTGACTGTAAATTCCCTGGGAACTGAGCCTGTCTCACTTGCTGCAGTGTGCCCCTTGTCTAGCAATAGCAGCACTACAAACAGAAAAAAAAAAAAAAATTAAAGCATCACTGTTTCCCTGGTCTCAGAGCTTCAGTATCAAGACTCCTAAGTGAATCCATACTGAACACAGAGAGAGTGACTAGGAAGCAATGGGCTCAAATTGTGTGTAGATCAGCAAAGCCAGCACCAGCCACACCTCCAAGATATCCCCACAGCTATCAAAGGCCCTTGAACTCTGTAACCTAAAAGAAGGGGTGTTGTGTTCCAGTGACATTAGCAAGCTGGTAGCCATGGGAGGAGAGACATGTTATGACCCAGGACAGAAGCTGCAGCCTCCAGAAAACCTCATCCCTGGAAGATTCAAGATTCTCTCTCTCTCTCTCTCTCTCTCTCTCTCTCTCTCTCTCTCTCTCCCTCTCCCTCTCCCTCCCCCTCCCCTTCCCCCTCCCTCTCTCTCTCCCTCTCTGTCTCCCTCCCCTCTTCCCCCTCCTTCCCTCCCCTCCCCCCTGTGTGTGTGTGTGTGTGTGTGTGTGTGTGTGTGTGTGTGCACGCGCTCGCGCAGGTATGCGTGCATGCTTATGCACCTTTGGTTACTCACTCTGTGGTCCAGAATGGCCTGGAAATCTTGACCTTCTTGCATAGTTCTCCCGAGTATTCGGATTATAATCAAGCATGACTATAGCTAGCTTTGAACCCCCTTTTCCTCCCCATTCCTTTTTGCTTCTTGGTGAATTTAATTGGGTGGTAAACTCAATTGACATATTTGTCAAGAAACTGCCTTCTCCCTGTTTTGAGGCTCTTAGGAAAATTGTTGTGTGTCACTTTACACAGTACAAACTCCCTGATATTTGAATGCATGACCACTCTTGTATTTTTAAAGTTTTAACTGAAGTGCCAGTGCCCCACCCCCTGCAATACTCTCCCAAAGCCTGGGAAATAAAGAGGAAGCAAGTGAGAGCTCATCAGACCTTAGGATCTCCTCGGGAAGCACGGGTATAGGTTCTGTGCCCCAGGTGCCAAAGACAAGTGTCTGCATTGACCAGGCATTTGGGAAGCAGACTTCACAGTGAAGAATTTAGCGTGTAGAAAGACTTGGAACATAAAATTATATGACAATATTGGAAAAGGGAAGCAGATGGCAGCTCTTACCTAGACCCAGCCATTTCTATTTCAGTTGAGCCCCTTCCCAGAGAGGGATGTCTAGGCCACAGTGCTTACTCACCATGGCAGCCACCAATGAAAAGCACTGGGTCCCTACAGGGTGACAGCCCATCCTGCCGATCTTTACTCTCATTTCTGGTCTTCTGTAGATCTTCAAAACTCTATCGCTGGAGGAATGGTAGACTGGTGTGTGTGGCAATGGAGATAAACTTTGAAAATATCACAGCATCTGAAAGAAATCTACCTTAGGAAGGCCACCTATTGTGCAAGCCCATTCACAAGATTGTCTGCACTGGGCTATTTATAAGAACAGAAAATAGCTAGTTAGTTAGTTAGTTAGTTAGTTAGTTAGTTAGTGATGGGTTTAGAGGATGGAGGGATGGGTTCTACAGCTAAAGAGGACAGGGTTTCTTTTCTGAGACAATGAAAATGTTCCACAATTGGCTGTGGCAATGACCATTCAACTCCAAGGATGCCTAAGCCATCAAATTGTGCATTGAGCCTATAAGATAAAAAAATCACATCTGAATTAAAAACCTTACAAAAAACTCATTATGACTAGTTAGAAATCAAATTATGCTTCTTGTAAAATTTACATAATTCTTATTACAATTCTGTCCCAAAAGGGATGCCCTATAGGCCAGTCAATATATTTAACTGACAGTTTCAGAGTTTTCCAAGAGCCATCTCAGATCATAGGAAGTCTTTATATGTCAATAAATGTAATACTTCCTTGTAAAAAAATAAAAATAATGTCGGAATCACATTATTTATAAAATATACATTTATAAAATATAAAATTTTTATAAACTAAAAACAAATGTGGGAATCACAGAGTTAAACACACTAGACAGTAATATCAAACTGTCAGTTCCTGAAAACACACATACAAGGGACTTTATATGTACTCAGTGAATTATATTTGTGCATTTAGAGTATATGCGTGTGAGTGTGCATGTGTGTGCATGTGGAATTTAATGGTTAAAACTATAGGACTATGTTCATGTTCATGATTTTCTCAATAAATCTCTGTGTGTGTGTGTGTGTGTGTGTGTGTGTGTGTGTGTGTGTGTGTGTGTGTGCATACATATGCAACAATAGTTAGTGGAGGAAGCCATACATTTGTATATTGGAGTGTTTGAAAGGAGGAATGAGAAGGAAGAAATGATGTAATTATATCACAATAAATAAAGGAAATAAAACCACATTGATCAGGCTTGCTATTGTTCGAGTGCTCTGATCTATATCAGGCTGATGGCTTAGTGAATTGACAAGATGAGAGAAACACATGCAAATATTACCAAGCTCATCACACCACAAAGCCTTTACTCACAGAGAGAGTCAGCCTTCCATGACAGGAGTGCTGGTAAATGCTGGTGTCAGTTCCTAATCTCAACATGAAGCCTAGAAACAAACTACCAGATAAAACTAACACAGGTCCTCACACAACCCTAATAGTTTCATTAATAAGTTGGCATCCATTTCTTAAAGTTCAATGAAGGCTGATTTAGAAAATCAGTCTTCACAGTGCTGTTTCAGCAGTGTGAGGACTTGTTCAGCCGCACAGCCCACATAAACATTGAGTCGTGGTAGCATAATTATAATCCCAGCACTGGGGCATCAGAGCTAGGAGGTTCCCCGTGGCTTTCTGGCTAACCAGCCACCTCTAACCAGTGAGTCCAGGGTGCCGGTGCAAGGCACTGTCTCAGAAAACAAGGCAGGACTAGGGAGATGGCTTTAGCATGTAAAGCACTTGTGAGGCATGCTGGTGACCTGATGTTGATCCTTAGAATGAACCTCTGCGCACCCTGCCTCCAAAAGGCTAGAAGCAGTGGTGCACATCTGTAACTCCAGCCTGCCAACAAGAGACAGCAGAAACAAGAACAGTGACTGGCATAGAAGCAGAAACAGGAGAGACTGCCTCAAAACAAGGTCAACGGTAAGAGCTAAGTTCCAAATGCTATCTGCATACGTGGTGTGCTGTAGCATTGGTGTCTCTCTCTCCCTCTTCCCCTCTCCCCCCTTCTCTCTCTCTCTCTCTCTCTCTGTCACACACACAGGCACCCAGAATAGATGATAGACAGACAGACAGACAGACAGACAGACAGACAGATAGACAGAGATAGGTAGATGGTCATCCTGAGGAATAAGACTCAAGATTCAACTCTGGCCTCCAGCCCCATAAGTGCAAGCTCATGCATGAGCTCACATTCTCTCTCTCTCTCTCACACACACACACACATAGTAGATAAAGTTAGTGAATTTCATACTGAGGAATGACTCCATATCTCGTAGGAGCACATAGGTACAAAGCACACAAAGTTCAGTGACAACCGTTACGTTTACTCCCTGGGTTGTTTTAGTTTTTAATATTCACTATTGCAGACGTAAGCAGTGCGACCTAGAGGACACGTTCCCTCTTTAGCTGGTCAGTACTTCTGTGGTTTACGTCCACCTGCTGCCAGGAGATGCAACTGGCATGCATTTTCTCCTGAAATAGAAAGGCATTCTAGGAACATAAACCAACCCTCCTTAATCCCTCCACCCCTGGCCGGCGGATCAAATCATTCCCTCCGGGTTCCAATTGCTGTCTTCCTCAGCGGAGATGCTTTGGAAACCCCAACTGGAAAGGTTTCAAATTGCTCAGACTTTATTAATTTTACAAAATATGCTTTGAAGTATTACAATAAATAACTTAAAGGAAGTGGCACGTTTGAAATTAGTGAGCAAAGGCTCATGTCTCTAGTCTCTGCACTTGCAACATTGTCTCACACACATGGCCCCTTCCCTCTGCCCATGCCCCTCCCATCAACTGTTCGGGATCCAAGGCCCAGGTTGACTCAGGAATGATGCAGGAGGGAAGGAAAGACACAGTAGCGTGTACCAGGTGCTTGGGTGACTGAGATAAGAGCCTGAACAACAGGGCAGGACCCTGTCTTAAAAGAGGTAGGGAGGGGTAGGGGAGAAGGGAACCAGAGAAATATCCCTGAGCATAATAACCACATAAACTTGAGGAAGTCATCTCTCTTGGGCTGAGCAGAGCAGCCAGTGGAGGCCTGCTTGATACTCACCCCAGTACAACACTGATCATAGCTCTGTAGACAACTAATGACCAGACTCAAACGGGGCTGTCACTTGTGGGGTCAGGTGCCTCCTGTTCTCCATCCTACACGTGGCAAAACTGGTACCCACAGGAAATAAGAAACAGGCCTGAGGGTCTCTGGTGGAATGTTATGTCATGGAACCACAATTTGATTTGGAGACTTTTGAATTAAACCTGCCCTCTCTTTACCTCTGCTGAATTGTAAGAGGAAGGCAGCCAAACATAAAGGACCCAAAGGATAGTTTGTACTTTTTCCTGAAAGTGATGTGGTTGCTACTTTTCGGTGTTATAGGCATACAGGTTCATTGCCCTTAAGCAAATAGATCAGCCATTGTGATTCTCTTAAGAAAATCTGAATCTAAAGAAAGCCACCCAAAAGAGGATACAATCCCAGCAGGCTTCAGATGTTTGACCTGTTATTAGATTCACTCTTGCAAATGTCTGTCTTTAGGCCAAATTTGTTTTATCAGTCATTCTCGAAGGTTATGAATAAACCAATTTCCTAACTCTGAGTCTGTCTTTCATAATCCCACATCTATGCTCCCAAGCCTTATGATGGAAAGGAAAGCAATATGAGGAAATAACTCTAACCCTAATACTGTGCACCAAGCTACCAATACAGTCAACATACATTAATTGAACACCTACTATAAATTAGACATTAATATCAGGGGCTGGGTCTTCCATAAATGAAGACCTGTCCTTACTTTTATTAAGCTTACAGCTATAGGTAGCAAGGCATCCAGGTAAATTTAGCACAATGTCACAGGGGATAAGATAGGAGAGAGAGAACAGTGGAATATAAGAATATGTCACCTGCTTTTAGGAGTTATTGGGTTCTTTAGAGAAGTGTCTGTCATGCAGACTACAAGACCAGTGGGACACGCTGGCATTAGGACTGGAGTCGGGGAGTCTTATGTGAGTTCTACCCTAGGCTCACCCACGTAGCTTTAAAACTGCAGCCTCCAGATTGCACCCAGACCCATCTCAGCATCTGAGAGTGTGCTCCATCCAAGCAGCGTGGCTCATGTTCTCTTGGTAATCCTCAGCTGTGGCCATGTTTGAGAATTACTGACTTACACCTGTGCTGAGACAATTTCTGAGTCGAAACTATGTGAGTTGTATCTGAATTCAGATTCAAGTCTCATGGAATTTCAAAGTAAATGACTTTAAAATGGTTTTCTTAATGCCAATAGTGTGTTACCGGACTTACCTTAGATTTCAAAAGTATTTATTATGAGAAATAAATTTCCCATATCGCCCCCCAAAAAAAAACCCACCTTAGATGTTTCTGCGTAGTCTAACTATTGCTAGATTTTCCTAATAATTGGGAGAAAACCATTTCTATGGTTCTTTCTATCTTCTCATAGACAGTCACTCAAACTAGGTGTAGTCCTGTGACTCCCACTGACCAAGAAATAGTTTCAAGAGTGATGACGTGAGATATGTCTGCCCCCTGAGGAAGACTTGATTTCGTAGCATTCTCACCCTGACTTGTGATCCCTGAAGGCTTGTGCTGATTGGTGTCCCTAAGAGAGAGGGGTAATGAGGTCAAAGCAGCAAAGACAACTAAGCCCAAACAAAGGGAATTTAACCTGCAAGGCCACTCACAACATTTGTTGTTTTAAACAATAACAAATGAGGATTTCAATTATTTAGGCACAATCTAACCTCATGAATACCATGAACGACCTTTTCAATCCAGTATCTCAATTTTTTTATAATTTTATTTTCCTGTTATATAGACTTCCTGGTCACAGAATTATCCACAATAAGGAATCCCATTAATATTTCCCTTTTTTCTCTTTGTATTATCATTCCTTTCTGCCCTCCTTCCCTATTTAGTAATTCACTTAAAATCTCATTAGGGATATATGAGCAGGATAGTGGGAAGGTTGCTGACTGAAAGGTGGCCCAATGGATTAGCGGATTTGCTGTATGCAGCGGGATTTAAGCAAACAAATAAATATATGAAGGCTCATGGAGCCAGGTTTTCTGCTGTCTGATAAGAAAAATTTAAATATGAAAAGCTGGACCAATTGTGTCTCAACTGAACCGGAGGTATGGTTAGAGACTCCTGCAGAATATTGATACATTGTCATGGTTCTATGCACTGAGTCTCTGGAAGCGGCAATAGACCAGTAGCAGTCCGCCTGCCAAGCACAGGGATTTGTGGCAAAATATATTCTACCAGCAGAAGAGAAGAGGCCTCAGAGAACACTGACTGGTGTCCAGGCTGTAGCCCTAAAAGCATACCTTTGGTCGTTTTTAAGTGTGGAGACAATTTGACCCTGAAATGCTGAGACATGAAAAAGCACTCAAAACAGGATGCAGCATGTCAAAATGACAGGAAAACCAATTCAAACCACTGGGGACACTAGGACCCGTGGGCATCAAAGTAAATGCCCTAGGGATTGATTGTAATTAAATAAAATGTGGAGAGCATGTAGATTTAGGAAAGAGGGAGATGATGAGAAAGTTCTCCATGCCAATGGATGCCAGCTATTGAATGTAAAAGAAACAATAGAAATGGGAAACCACCATTTGGCAACAATCATAATAATAATTAGTTCATGAAAGACACATCAATGAATGCTGAAATTTGCAGGCAAAATTTCGAAGACGAGTGGAATGGTTACATAGCTCCAAAGTATTCTTGCATAAAAGACCTATTCATTACAAAGGGAAAGAATTACTTTGTAATGCAGCAACCTGGCAGGAACCACCTGGATCAAGTGTAGCATTCACTGGAACACCATCAAGTGCAAATCATGAGGCAGCTGATAGGCTGCCAGGAACATTTACATTGTCTTAGATATTCTTGCCAAAGATGCATGCATGGCCTGACCTAGAAGGAAACAGCCAAGGAACATTCTACAAGGTAACTTGCCCATTATCTTAGAAGATGTTATAGTCCCAAAAATCAGGAGGAAACGATGGAATTTTCTGGACTGAAGATGCGTGACAGGCAACATGTGGATCTGTGTTAAATCATTTTTGCTAGGAAAGATGTTATTAGGGTAATTAGTAGAATCTGAATGCAGTCACTGATTGCATGGGTTAGATTTTGTCAACTTGACACAAGCTAGGATCATCTGGGAAGAGGGACCCCTCAACTGAGAAAATGCCTCCATTAGACTGACCTGCAGGAGAGTTTGTGGGGGCATCTTCTTAAATAGTGATTGATGTGGGAGGGTCCAGCCCACTGTGGGTGGTGCCACCCCTGGGTAGGTGGCCCTGGAGTGTGTAAGAAATCAGGCTGAGCAAGGCAGGAGGAGCAAGCCAATACACAGTGTTCTATAGTCGCTGCTTCTCGGTTGTGGTTCCTAGTTCCTGCCTCAAGTTCGTCCTGCCCGAGTCGGACAGTGATCTGAGTGTGTAAGCTAAATAAAGCCTTTTCTCCCCAAGTCATAGAAGAAAACAAGAATAGTGATTAATGTATGGGGAGTTTTTGGACTGTTCTTGCAAAGTTCCTGTAATTTTGAATTTATTCATTAAACATAAGAATCTCACTAGTACAAAATGTTATGCTTCTGGTACATTCATTTGGGGTTTGTGGTATAAGCTGAAAAGCTATAGTAAGTTTTGAAAAGATCCTCCATTTACATGGTGTCCACTGGGTTAATGTCGGTTTGATTATTTATTCATTTTGAGGCATGGTCTCACTGTGGAGATCAGGCTGGTCTCAAACTGGAGGTTCTCCTGATTCAGTTTCCTCAGTGCAGAGATTACAGGCACACATCTTTATGCACAACTAGTTTCCTGACTTCTAATGCAGTACTTGAATCTAAGGATCCCAATTTTTTAAAGCTGTTTACATTTGTCTTTCATATTTAAGATTTCACAATTGTTCAGTGTTCTTAGAACAGAGAGGGGCTGTAACACAAAAAACTTCAAGAGGACAACCGACAGGTAGCTATGAAGAAATCCTGCATTCCAGCATTAAAGGCACCATACGACAGATTACAGGGCGCAATTGTGTCAATTTAGAGACATGAAGAAAGGGGCCTGCCAAACTTTACAAACTAGGATGACAAGGGGGTGGGGGTTGACTAAACAGCCCAGTCTTTCATGCTTTCATAGACATGCCAAAGGTTTGCCTCCTAGAGGATGCTAGAACTTAGCAAGCTGACAATCAATATTAACGATCATAAAAGCCTTATTTTACTTTCATCTTATGGATGAGGGAACTGAGGCCCCGGGGAAATAAAGAAAGAGAACACACCCAAAATCAGAGATGGAACGTGGCAAGCACTGGGATTCAGAGTCAGGTGGGCTGGCTTCAGAGAACACATGCTTATCAACCACAGGTCGATGCCTTTTGATACATAATCCATTCACCCCTGATATCTTGGTTCTGATCCACTATAATCACCCCCTTCCCTCCTTACTTCTTCTCTTAATGATCTAGTGTCCTTACTATGCACCAAACAGCCCTCAGGAGCCTAGAGGGATGTAAACTAGTATGTAAGCAGACACTTGCATGGATGTTAATTCCTTAGTGTGTGCAGCTCACATGACTGTAGGATCTCAATAATGCTTCACAATGTGCATAAGTCAAAAGGACATTTTTATTTATTTGCTTTGTTCTAAATATCTTAAAAATCATCATTAATAAGATATCTAAAAGTTGTTTATATATTTTTCTCAAAATGAAAATAGCTCCACATTTTTTGTTTGTTTCTTGGGTTGTGTGTGTGTGTATGTGTGATTTTGTTTTGGTATATTTTTTATCTTATAGGTTTTTGTTTGTTTTGATTTTCTGGTGTGTTTTGGTTTTGTTTTTTAGAGGAAGAATGTGAAGCTGGGTGGGAAGGGAGGTGGAAGGATCCGGAAGGAGTTGAGGGAGGAGTCAACCATGATCAAAATATATTGTATAAACCAATGGGAAAAAAGGCATGAATTTGAAGAAGATGGGGGAGGGGCATCTGGGAGGCTCTGGAGAGAGGAGAGGGAGGGGAGCACATTGTAATTAAAGAGTAATCTGAAAAATAAACAGAATTTAAAATAGATGTATGTAAATATGTATAACTAATGCTTGGACAGCTAAAAATATATACATTGCTTTCAGTTTTTAAATTAAAAGAAAGAAAGCAAAGAAAAGATCCTGGGCTGGTGTACTGGCTAGTTTTGTGTCAACTTGACACAGCTGTAGTTATCACAGAGAAAGGAGCTTCAGTTGAGGAAATGCCTCCATGAGATCCAACTGTAAGGCATTTTCTCAATTAGTGATCAAGGGGGAAAGGCCCCTTGTGGGTGGGACCATCTCTGGGCTGGTAGTCTTGGGTTCTATAAGAGAGCAGGCTGAGTAAGCCAGGAGAGGCAAGCCAGCAAAGAACATCCCTCCATGACCTCTGCATCAGCTCCTGCTTTCTGACCTGCTTGAGTTCCAGTCCTGACTTTCTTTGGTGATGAACAGCAGCATGGAAGTGTAAGCCGAATAAATCCTTTCCTCCCCAACTTGCTTCTTGGTCATGATGTTTGTGCAGGAATAGAAACCCTGACTAAGACAGCTGGTATTTACCAACTGTGGCCCTTGAACACTTGGGTTTTGGAGGTCAGGCACTTTGCTGCTAGACTCAGTTGCTTGGGTGCAAACCTTAGCCCTTCCCATCTAATCTAGACCCTTTTGTCTCTTGTTAGAAAACATCTTAATTAAGTCAAAATAACCATAGTCTTAAAACAATGAGTGTCTTTTCCTTAGGTCTTCTATAGTTCTTCCAAGAGTATGTCCTATATTCAAGCTCATACTTCTCTAGTTAAATTAATTCTTAAGCATTTTGTTCTTTTTTATTCTATTGTAAATAGAATTCTTTTCTTTGCTTTATCTTCAACTATTCAAGGGCTGGGGCGCCAGGTGAATGTAGAACACTTGTCTGGAATGGGCAAGACGCTGAGTTTGATTCTCAGTGCTCTAACAAAGGAAGAGGGTTGGATTATTCATTATGAGTATATAGAGAGCTGAGTTTTGTACATCCATCATGGATCCTGCAACCTATTTATTAATTCTAATAGCTGTGGTTACATACATATTCCTTAAATGTTTCTATATTTAAGACCATGTCATCTATAAATGACTATTGGCTTTTGAATATTGAATTTGACATTTGTGGTGGTTTAAATATGCTTTGCCTAGGGAATATCACTAATAGGAGATGTGACCTTGTTGGAGTAGGTGTGACCTTGTTGGACAAAGTGTGTCACTTTAGGCATGAGCTTTGAAACCCTTTTTCTAGCTTCCTGGAAGCCAGTCTTCTCCTGATTGGTTTTGGATCCAGTGTAGAACTCTTGGATACCTCTCCAGCACCGTGTCTGCTTGGATGCTGCCATGCTTCCTGCAGTGATGATACTGGACTGAACCTCTGAATTTGTAAGCCAGCCCCAATGTAAAGTTGTCTTCTCTAAGAGTTGCCCTGATCATGGAGTCTCTACACAGCAATCGAAACCCTAAGACAGCATTCAAAAGTCTTGCTTGCCATGGAAAGGGTAGGAGAAGTCTTGTCTATCAGCAGCAGGGAGAAAGATTTTTCCATCAGAGAATTTGCTGGAATGGATGATTAATCTTGGCTCATGCACACATTTTGCCCTAAGGCACTTAACAGTTTCTGAAGGTTTTTTTTCTTAAGCTATCACAATCTGAAGGGCAAGGGCAGAGCAATGCTAGTATCTGTTCCCAGAAGACAGGGATGCTGCAAAATATCCTACAATGCATAAGACTCACCCTTCAAGTAGCTATCTTGCCAAAAAGATTAATAACACTGCTTAAGAACACTATAAATAAGTGCCCTGTTCCCTCCCTGGTCCCAGACCCTTTTCTGTAAGATTATGAAGTATGGGGTAAACATTGAAGAGTAACTTCTCAGCCTGTGGGGTTATCTGATGAACACAGCATCCCCAGAGCAGAGTCAAAAACTTTTGGAACACCCCGATCAAGAATGTCTTGCCCTGAATCTCACGGATGCCATCAGCTTGGCACAGGACATGTGACCTTCATGAAGCTGTCCTGATTATTAACAGAAGGCTGGAGAACGCACCAGGAACAGACTAGTAATAAAGATGCAGTAATTCCTCTGACCCTGAGGGTACACTCATCCCTGCTTCTATTTGCAATTTGGACACCTGAATGCTTCTTAGATGCTAAGGGCAGCTAGCTAACAGTTGGGGTCACAGAGGTCCTTGTACTCACAGAGAAGCACTAAGAGAACCAAGAATGTTTGCCACGAAGGAGTGTCTCTTCAATGGAAGAGATAAAATCAAATACTTGCATTCTATCCAGAAAGCAGAGAGTGGGTTTTGTTAATAACCTGGTAACTTTTTTGTGATCTATGGAGGGAGAACTCATGCACCCTTTATCCCAGAGGCAGGTCTAGCCCAAATTCCCCCCGGAATGATTATCCCAGAGTCTTCCCTCCCACCCATCCTTAGGGGAGATGTCACATGTACTTTATGGCCTGCTGACTTCAGTGCTATAGGCCAAAGACCACATTAGAGTCTAGGCCTTTCAGCTGTAGTACCCACACCCATGGTCACATGTACTTTGTAAAGAAGTTTGTATGTGGTCACACCTAAAGCTTTATTGTGTACCTGAAATTGGACTGATTGGACTGATTGTTGCCTGGAAACTTTTCCCCAAATTGTACTGTGTTTTAAATACGCTGACAATGAGCTGCCTGACATCAGACTCCCGAGTCTGAAAGGGGTTGATGAAGTCAATCTGCACCTGGTTTTCATTCTCATCTCTGCCAGGTTTGCTGCCCTGACTGACACCTGCAGGGACCCCCACAGCTACATCTGCAAACACATCCTGTTACAAACAAAGTAAGGATGATAACTACTCATTTTGCAGAGATGTGGCTTGACCTACTGGTATGAGCTCATTAAGAAAAAAATTATATCACAAGACACCTTGGCGGGGGCTCACACAGATGAGGGGCTTGCCTTGGGATAAAAATGTCATTAGCTGTGGGGTAGATCTGCCTCAAAGAAGGCCTGGTCCAGAGTACACTGAGACACCTGCTTTCTGAACATGTAGCTAATTTACAATAAGGAAAATACAAGCAGCAGAGTGGGGCTTTTCTTTTTCCCTTAATTTTCCCCCTTTGTTAAAAACACTTAAAAGGTCTGTGTTTTTTTGCTTTCAAATGGAAGTTGACAGTTGTGAAGCAATAAACAGCCCTGGTTGTCTGAAAGCAGACGCTAAGTGTTTATTCAGTCCGAATGGTTTTTATAACCATTGCAGATGTAGCCAGCTGCCCTTAGCATCTAAGACACAAGTTTTGTAGATTCAAGTGAGTCGGATGACCCAAGCTGCACATGGAAGCAGGGATGAGGATGCTCTCCAGGTCAGAAGCATTGTTGCACCTTTACCTGTAGTCTGTTGTGTGTTTCCAGGCTTCTGTTAATGATCAGGTGAAGCCAGCCTGGTTGGTCCTACACCATTTCAAAGACGGAGAAGAGTCAGGGTCTCAAAGGAACAGGGATATTGGGGATTTCAAAGGCAGAGGGGACTGGACTGACAGGAAGTGTGCCCCGGCAGAAACTGGGATTTCCAGGCTGGGTGTGCAGGAGAGGTTCTTTCAGTTGCTGAGAAGAGAATGTCAGGCTCAGTGCCCTGGATGTAACTTGTCTTGCTTGCTTAGTAATGAGCACATGGAATGTAAGCAAATTCACCAGTGACCACACCATACAGGGGAAATGCAGAATTTGCAGAGTCAATACCCTAGGAAATGCAGGCCCCCTGCTTGCAAATTCCTTAGTGCTCCTGTTTCGTGAGGAATCCAGACAGGACAGCCAGTCCTACATCAAATCTGCCTTGCTATTTGGCAAGTGGATTCCTGTAAACCACGGAAATCCTCCATGGTGAATTCAGAACCGGTTGGAGCCTTAGATTAGATTCTATATGCATGGATGAAGTCATTCCTGTTTAGGAAATAAAGTGAGCAACAACACTGCATGCCTGGTCCAATCCTCACACTTACAGATGTGAGTATGTTTAGTGAGATTCTTGATTGACAGAGAAAACAACCAAGGCCCAGAGGAGTTAAGTAGCATGCCCAAGGTCACACAGCTAGAAAAAAACGTAGACTTGAGCCTTCTGCAGTGTGGCTCCAGATCTGTACTGTAATCTTTTGCTTCTAGTGTCCCAAGAACATTGAAGATGCTTTCTCGTTGTGCTGTTTACACTAAAAATGTCACTGAACATTTTGGTAATTCAGTCATTTTAGACTGTGAACTCCTGTCTACTGCCTGTGAACTCCTTTCCAGCTCTGGAATCACTTTTCCTTGTCATTTTCTTGATTGCAGTTCACTGATAATCCTGAGTTAAGTCGGGTGAACATCCTGGATTAGTTATGTCTGTTGCTATGACAAATACCTGTCAAGAGCAACTTAAGGGAGGCTGGGTTTATTGTGATCCACAGTTAGAGGGGATACAATTCAACATGGCGGGGAAGGCATGGTGGCAGGAGAGCTGGGTGGCTGGTCACACTGTAACCACAGCTAAGAAGCAAAGAGAAGCACAGGCTGCCCCCCCCCCATGTGTGTGTGTGTGTGTGTGTGTATGCGTGCGTGCGTGCGTGCTCACGCGCCTTGGCTTGGTACCTCCCAGGGTAGATCTTCCTTTCTCAGAAAAACCTCTAGAAATACAGACATCTCCAGAAGTCTCTCTTAGGAGTCTCTGAGTCTCATCAAGTCAACTGTGAAGTTCAACCATTACAACTTCTGCTTCATCCCATTGATGTGAACTACCTAAGGAAAGAAAATTTTAAAATAAAAGGTTTTTATCACCTTCTGTTTCTAATGCTGCAGTGGGCTAGGTAAGCATTTAATAAATGTTTGTTAAAGCAAAAAGCCAGCTAAACCGATTCTAGACTTCTGACCTCTAGAACTATAAGATAATAAATATATTGTTTTAAGCAAAAACAAACAAACAAACCCTTTGTGTTAATTTGTAACCGAAGCAATAGGAAAGCAATGTGGTTATTTCATATATATAATGGAATACTATACAAGCATTTAAAGAAGTAAAGACCATGTCAATATTTTTTAATGTAAATGTCTCTGAGACATATTATTTGGGAAAAATGTGAATGTCCAGACAATGTGGATATCGTGGTACTCTGCTGTTACACATGATATACACAAGGCTCATGCATTAGACAATGCATAGGAAGCAAGACAATGCAGAAGATCCTTAATCAGAAAACCCAATATTCAAAACTCTTTTATAGTTGACATGAAACCACAAGTAGAAAACTCTACACTTGGCATCCCCAGACAACTGAATGTCAAATACAGGTGCAGTAATATTAAAGTTATTTTCAGGCTATGTATATATGGTCTTTATAAAAATAAGCAGATGTTGTATTTCAAGTTGGGTCCCACACCCAGTATACCAAAAAGTGAATCCATTTCAGAGAAGGGCACCTAACCTTGCTTGTGACGACCATCCGTAAGTGACGTCCTGTTAAGGGAGGGGTTAGTGTTACATACAGCAGACCCTTTTCTCAGCAGTACCTCTCTACGCTATGTTACATTTCTAGAGTTTTCACTGGGTGGAAAGTCATTTTCCATAACTGAATTCCAAACTCTTGAGAGACAAGATAAAGAAAGCACACACTCAGGTGGCGCTGTGCTTGCAGGTGCGCTGCTTTGAACATCAGAGAGCAGAGCAATCAGATGCCTGGTGTAAGCAATTAGCTAAGAGGTATGGGAACTGACAGCGGTCTCTGCTGAGTGAGTTCAGACAAAACATCCATAGTATAAGAGAAGATAGTGAAGATAGTGAGCAGTGGCTAAAGTAGCACTGCAGAACCTAACACTAACCCCTAACCCTAATGCTAACCCTAACCCTAACCCTTGCTACTAACCCTAACCATTAACCCTACCCCTAACCACTAACCCTAACCCCTAACACCTAACCCTAACCCCAACCCTAACCACTAATTCTAACCCCTAATCCTAACACCAACCCTAACCCAAACCCTAAGCACAAACCCTAACACCAACCCTAACCCCAACCCTAACCCTAACCTTAACCCTAACCCCTAACCCTAACCACTAACCCTAACTCTAACCACTAAACCTAACCACTAACCCTAAACCTAACCCCTAACCCTAACACTAACCCTTAACCCTAACACTAACCCTAAACCTAACCCTAACCACTAACCCTAACCCTGACTCCTAACCCAAACAACTAACCCTAACCATAACCCTACCCTAACCCCTAACCACTAACCCTACCATAACACCTAACCCCTAACCCTAACCCAAACCCTAACCCCAACCCTAATCACTAACACTAACCACTAACCCTAACCCCTATTCCTAACCCCAACCCAAACCCTAACCTTAACCCTAACCACTAACCCTAACCCCAACCCTAACCACTAAACATAATCCCAACCCTAACCACTAACCACTAACGCTAACCCTAACCCCTAACTCTAACCACTAACCCTAAAGCCAAACCTAACCACTAACCCTAATCCCAACCCTAACCACTAACCCTATTCCTAACCCCAACCCTAACCACTAACCCTAAACCCAACCCTAACCCAAACCCTAACCACTAACACTAACCCCTAACTCTAAACCCTACTCCTAACCCCAACCCTAAACACTAACCCTAACCCCAACCGTAACACCAACCCTAACAACTAGCCCTAACCCCTAACTCTAACCACTAACCCTAACCCCAACCCTAACCACCAACCCTAACCACTAACCTTAACCCCAACCCTAACCACTAACCCTAAACCCAACCCTAACCACTAACCCTAACCCCAACCCTAACCACTAACCCTAACACCAACCCTAACCCTAACCCTAACCCCAACCCTAACCACTAACTCTAACCACTAACCCTAACCCCAACCCTAACCACCAACCCTAACCCCAACCCTAACCCCTAACTATAACCCATAACCCTAGCCCCAACCATAACTCATAACCCATAACTCTATCCCTAACTCCTAATGCTAACCTCTAACCATAACCCCTAGCCCCTAACTCTAACCCCTAATTGTAACCCTATGAAGAGTAGCAAACAGCCAGAGACCATTGTGCCCACCTGAGTGCTTAGGTAGGCTCTATCCTGTATCTATACCACTTGCCAGAGTCTCTGGAGCAGACAGCTTTCCTGGGAGGCTTTTTCCTACCAGGTGATTGACAGACCCATTTGGATGAGCTCATAAGGGCAGACACAATGATAAGCTTCTATTCTTTACAAGAAAGCCTCTGCTAGAACATTTCCTCCCAGGGCCAGAGGAAAACTCAAATTCTATTCTTTTAACAACAACAACAACAAAAATCACACAACAGAGTAGGTTAAAGTGAAGTAAAGAAAACATTTTTAAAATATCTATAAAATAGCTATAGTTTAGTGGGAAAGATAGTTTTTCCTTAATGGGCATCAACAAAGCCCTCCTGCCCCCACCTTCCTTTCATATGAGAAAGCATAGAAACACTGTAAAGAAGGACCAGATTATTCAGGGGTAGGGGAGGTGGTGCTGCCAGGGCTCACATTAACAGTGGCGGGGCTGGAAGGGTTGTTAGAGGGCTATCTTACTGGGATACGTCAGAGGGGCCATGACAGAATTCCTCAGTACCGATTTGTCTTGATGCTTACAGAAAGAACATTTGATCCACTCTAACAACTCACAGAGTTCAATGTCATGTGAATAGCTGGTTTTAGGTTGACTTAAGAAACTATGAGAGGTTAGAGGAGGTTAAGAGTATATACTGCTCTTGCAGGGGACAAGTTCAGTTCCCAGCACCTACACTGGAGAACTCATAACTTCCTGTAATTCTAGCTCCAGAGGAGCCTTCACCCTCTTCTGGCCCTCAAGGGCACACACACACAGACACACACACAGACACACACACACACACACACACACACACACACACACACACACACGTGAATAACTCTCCTCCCCACCCCCATCCCCATCCTCACAATACACAATGCACACCACTAAAATAAAATATAAAGACATAGAGCAAAATGTTTGTAAGCTATGTCACTACTGTAATGATGATGCTGGGGCATTGAGTAGATAATTAGTTGTTAGTGCAGCACAGAAAGCATTCTTTTGAGAAGGGCTCATTTATCAAGTGAGCAGATAGATCTGTCTTTAAGCGTGAGCTGTTCCTGTCTTTTTCCTTACTGCCCTGATCTGGAAAACTCCAAGGGCTTCTGTTGGATGCCCTTGGGAAGCTGGGCTTTACCTGAACGATTCAGGTTGCAGTTGACCTGAACCATTTGGTTATTGTCTTGCTTTCCAAAACCACGTTTTATTGGCAAGCACTTACTTTTTATTCATCAATTTTGTTATGGAAAGGGAGTAGGGGGTGGTGATGGGATGGAGCTGTGGCTACCACAGGGAGCATTTTTTTCTTGCTCTTACACAGGAGCAGTGGCATTTTCACCACGGTGACAGAAAAGGACAGTAAGGAAGTGTCCATGAGCTGGTGACAGGCTGTCTTACACCTGCTGAAAACTGATATTGAAATGCTGGGGTTTTATTAATTTAATAGGTAGGCCTGTGTGGCTCTAGAGTAAAAGGCAGGAGGGATTCTCTTACTTGTTCCAACACACTGCCAAGGTTCTCTCCTTCCTGCTGTGGTGATGGGGCTGAGAGCTTAGATACTGTGACTCCTCCCAAGTCTCACCCTATGGACTTCCTAATGATAGGGTAGAAGGGCTCACCCTGCCACCCAAGCCTGGACTCATAATAGCTAACGTGACTTGGCCCAACCTTTAAAGCCAGGTAACTTGAATAAGTTATACACAACTCTTTGTATTGGCTTCTTCCATTCAAAGGCAGTTACAAAATGTTGACCAAATCCAGTGGAGTATTACACTGAATGAACAACTGCATTCAACTATGAGAACTTGACACCAAAGTGGTCATGATTTAAATAAACAGAAGCTCATCTTTCTCCCTTAGAATGAGAATTCCGGATGAAAGCTGTCTGAGCCTGATACAGCAGCTCATTATTCTAGACTGTGGCCTTTGCCCTAATGTTCCTAAGTTCCAACTACCACACAGTGCTCTTAGGAACATAGAGAAAGATGCACCAAGAGGAAACGGTGCTCAGCAGTTGAGTTAATGTTTTTAAAGATGCTTTCCAGAAAGCTACACTCAACATTTTTTTCTTATGAGTCAATGATCAGAACTGAAACACATCGTGACCATTTCTACAAGGAAGGCTGAGAAAACTTAGGTTTAATTTGGACTCATTATTTCCCTGACAAAATCTGTTTCTAAAGAGCTAGATTTAGAATAGATACTAGTTAGGCAGCTGCCATACATCTGTGAGTAGGCAGAAATGTTGAAGGTGACACGTCAGGAACAATACTGTAGAAGTCTTAGAAGATGCCTGGGAGCCTGGCTACCAGCCCCCGGGAGCTGGCAGACGACAAAGACTGCTGATAACACTGTGATTCTAGCATGTGTGATTTACTTATCCAATAGTGAATGAATGGCACTGACAATGGGAAAATGGAAACCAACTCTGAAAGCTGCTGGCCCTCACTCCAAGGATGGAGACATGACAGGTGATGTGGGAACTGGGGAGGTAAGAGCTGAGTGTGCTTGAATCTGTTCTTCAGGCAGAATTGTTTGGCTTTAGGAAATGAGCACTTATATGAGACCAAGTAAACCTTTCATGCCTAACAAACTGCCTGTTAACTAAGCCCTGGGCGTAAGGGATTGTTGACGACTGAAATGCAGTTTTAAGACACAATGAACAAACAAACAAAAAATTAGCTTGTAGTTGTTGGAAACACACTATGAAGGTCTCTGTGCCCAAAGATGTTCAGGAAAACCAGAAATATTAAGCATACAGGATTATCCTCTCAAAGGAATGGATTTACACCCAGAAAGCTGGAATTTGAAGATGACTAACAGCCCAGTGATCGTTGGTCCAGGCCATATCAAGCTTCTACATCCAGAACATTTAGTGACCTAAATGACCCTTACAACTAGGGGTTCCCTGAGTTCCCACAACCAGGGCCAGAGATACCTGACAGTCTAAATGACCCTTACATTATCTGTAAGGCCAGTGGCTTCCCCAAGCTCCCACAACCAGGACCAGAGGTGGTTAATACTCCAAATAACCTCTGTACTAACTGAATGACTAAGACCAGGCTAGATCCTTCCTTAGGCCCATAAGCTAGTACAGGTAGAATCTATCTTCTTGGAAGAAATGACATGCACCCTGAGTTGAGTTTCTATGTAACTTTGCTTCTCTGTGCACTGGGAATTATACTTTACCAGGAAACTTTTTCATAACTATACTGTTTAGTGTTTTATTTTGTTTTTAATAAACCACCTGGTGTCAGACTCCCTGAAAGTCTTGATTTAGGTTGACAGTGTCAATCTGAACTGAATTTTCAATCTTACCTCTTCACATTTTCCCTGCTTACCATGATCCCCTCCAGGGTCCCCTTCATGAAATAAAAGAAATTATACTAAATCTTATTGCTGGTTTCACTCCTATCTTAACATGTGTCTTGTGTTGAAAACTGTTCCTACCATCTCCCATATTTCCCCATCACACACACATAGATATACACACACATAGATACACACACAGACAAACAGACACACACACACAGAGACACACACAATTTCCTGTTCTTTCCCATCTCTTACAATATTAGCTACTTTTCTCCTAGCTGTGACAGATTACCTGACAGAAGAAACTTAACAGGGGAAAGATTTATTTTGACCCAATGTTTCAGAGGGATTTCAGCCGATCATCGTAAGACATGGTGAGAGGAGACTGTCCATGATAGTAGGAGACTGAGGTGCAAGCTTCCCACATCTTGGCTAATTAGGAAGCAGAAAGCTCAGGCTTGAACCAGAAGCAGGGTATACACATTGATGCCCCATGACCCACTTCCACCAGATAGGCCTCACAGCCTTCAAAACCCCAAGGACCAAGTAAGTCCTCCAAATGTAAGTCTGTGGGAGATGTTTTAGATTCAAACCCTAACATCCCCTTAGGAGTTCTGGAGGTATACCTATGTCGTGAAGGCCAGGTTAAGAATAGCAGGTACTCAGGGTCTTAGATTTACTCCCATTATTTAAAAGAACTTAAGATAATTTAAGTATTTTTCCCCTTAATCATCACCTTACGTTGCTATGGCTTTTTCTTATGCTTTTGCGCATGCATCTGCATTGTGTGTGGAGGTGCTGAGCATGCTTCCTTTATGTGGTGTCTTTTCCTAGCAACAATCTTTTCACTTACTGTTTGTAAGCTGCTCTGCCCTGGTAAGACCAGAGTCCTTGTTTATGAGGCCGTGGGGAAAGTAAGGGCCTGATGATAGGAACTGAATTGAGTCATTCCTTCTTGGGAAAGAGCTCAACACGGATATAGCCATGTTCTTCACCGATAAACATCCATTCACAGCTTTCCCCATAACAGAGCCTTCCCTTGACCAGGATGCGCAACATGTATGCACCTCCTCCAACAGGCTATGAGCTCAGCAGAAAGAGGAGACTCAAATGAGTTCCTGCCAGAGAGATCCCTGAGCACTGATCCCATTCTATCCCACACATGCTCTATAAGCCTGTATGCTCTGTATTGTTATGGATGAATTTTTTCAGACCCCCATACCACTGGCTTTTCTCACACAAAGAGCCACTGACACCTGTGGCCACCAAGGCTGTTGGTGGACTCCAGGTAGTAATTGGTGTCCCAAGTCTGGTACCTCAGAGCTTTCTCAACTCTGCATAAATTATGCCAAGCCAGCTTTGACCCCAGGCAGAAGTCCTCTGGTTCTTCAAGTATCTGCCAGTACTTACTGGACTGTGTGCTTCCTTGTGCAAGCCAGAAAAGAAGCCCCTGCCTTGATAACTCCTAAACAAAAGCTCTCAGCTGAACTTAACCTCTGGCTGTGTGCCACCCCTGAAACAATCATTTTGGCAGCAAGACTCCGTCTGGCTGTGGTGCTGAAGCCCTAAGCCCTAGTCAAACAAGACAAAAACAAGCAAACAAATAGGACTTCTTCACGCTTCCCACAGAATGGGGAGGACTCTCTGCTGCTCCACCCCTCACAAGGATCCAAACTGCTTATCCCAGAAAGGATGCTCACAAGCAACTTCATGACCTCATGGTGTCTCATAAATAGCACAGAAGCTAGTTGAACCCCCAAACTTCTCTCCTAGATCATACAGTTCGGCCTCCCTGCTATCGCTGTCGATGACAACTGCCCTCTCCTCCAAGAAAAGCAGGACAATGTGATCAAAAGAGATGAGCATGGCGCAGCACCTGTGGCATCGGATTCCAAGACAGAATCTCAGTATCTCATCTTTGGCCTGCATTCTCTTTCCAGTATTCTCAAAGCAGCATATCATTTTATGCCTGGGAGCTGGGTAGGAGTTGTCCTATCCAATTTGCAGATAAAGAAGTCTCAGAGACACAGTGACTTGCCCAAGAGGCTTGCAAGCAATGGAGCTTATGTTAGGACCCAGATCTTTTCAATGCTGACCTTTTCTGGGAGAAGCTCTGCTTTGATTGGCCTTTTGGACCCATGTGTAGAATAAGAAAGCTAAGCTGCGAACTTGATTGTGGTTTGAAGGGATGAGAAACCAAGTGTTGCATGAAGAAATTCTTCTGCTGCAGGATTACGAAAGAGAGAAGGTCCTCCCAACCTCACTTGTGATCCATTTTTCTGTTATGTTTCCCCTGGTATCTTTATCTGGCATCACTTTCTCAAACACAATAGCAAGCACTTACCATACCTTGGCCGCACTCAAGAAGAAATAAGGAATCTTAGAAAGGAGAGATTAGGAATAAGAGGGAGGGGAGGCTGCTGTATAGGAGTGGAGAAGGGGGCGAAGGAACATGCTGGGAAAAGAAACTACATGTGACTAGGCTCTGACACCAAAGACTCCCGTAACTTAAAATGGTAGATTATTCCACAGTGTTAAAGAGAAGGTATGCACTTTCAGTGTTGTGTGACAAACTACATATTCAAAGACTGCAAAGCACAAACCCAATAAGTGAAAGGTTTGTCACTTCTTTTAAAGTGTAGATGGGGACCACCTGGGCAGGAGAAAAATATTATCTTCTGCGATACTCATTTTAGATCAGTGGTTCTCACCCATCATAATGCTGAGGCCCTTTAATATAGTATCTCATGTTGTGGTCACACAACTATAAAATTATTGTCCTTGCAACTTCATAGCTGTAATTTTGCTGCTGTTGTAAACCGTGATGTAAATAATTGTGTTTTCTGATGTTCTTAGGTGACCCCGAGAAAGGGTCATTTGATCCCCCAAAGGGGTCAAGACCCAAAAGGTTGAGAACCTCTATTTTTGATATTAGTCTTCTTGTAGATTCTGTTTAATGAAATCTTTCCCACAGTTCTGGCCTGCAACAAGGAGTACTGCCAGCCCACCAAAGCCTTGCCGTTCTTACTATTCCTTTGGATATGGCTGTCACTGAAGCAGCCCTGGTATCACCGTGGCCATCTGGTTGAGAACAAAGGGTCCTTTACGATTACTTGCACAAGGAATTAGATTGCATCTAATCTCTGGGTGATGAAAAGTTGAGAAATAATGACTCTGGATCCTCACAGGCGGTTGAGGTGATAAGAATGGTCTGAGTCATGGGAGGGCTGAGAAGCACTGCAATCTGTGTGTGTGTGTGTGTGTGTGTGTGTGTGTGTGTGTGTGTGAATGAGTCAATGTGGCCTGAAGGCTGGACTTTGAATTTCAAATGCCCCGCAATGCTCTTGTTCTGAATGCTTCGTCCTAAGCTAGTGGCACTATTTTTGGAGGGTTCTGGAAACTTGGAAAGGTGGAGCTTAGTTTGGGGAAGTCGTCATTGGAGGCAGGAATAGGTCACGGGGTGCATTATCCTTGCCCACTCCATGTTTCCCTCTGCTTCCTGGTCCTCTCCATCATGGGAACAGACTCTGCCACAGGCTCTCATCCTGATCAGAATGGCTCTGCCATAGATTCCCCGCCATCTTGAGCCAAACCTTCTGAAACCATTGGCCAAAATAAACATTTCCTTAAGTTTTTATGTCAAGTAATTTTTGTGATAGCAACAAGGAAAGTAATCAATATACCATATGTTAAGGAGACCCCCTCCTCAGTCCTTACCATTCATATCACATACATGTGTATCCACGTACCTCCTGTCTCATCGTGTCTCCTGTCTGCTCCTTGTCACTTATCTCAAACTTCTGAGTTTGAGCTCTATAAACTAAGCAAAGACAATAGAAGAAAAAAAAAGAAGACTCATTTATCTCAGCAAACATATAATGGAATAAAATTATAGGAAAATAAATTTAAGTGTAAGATCAAGGGGTGGAGAATTCTTCCTGGAGAAATTACTGGAATCTGATTTGTTTTCTGGAACATAAAAGTAGTTCCCACATAAGTTGACCATGGAAATAAGGGATCAAGTTGCAGGGCCCTTCAAGATGGAATTCAGTAAGATTGCTTGTTCTGTGACTCCGAGAGCTAAAACTGAAACAGAATATATATGAATATGGCAAACAATTGACTAAAAACCAAATTATTACAATTATAGGATAGGAGATCAAGACAAAAGCAAAAGGGTCTCCTTTCTCAGTGATGGGCAACACCTGTTTCCCACCACATCCCAAACTATAACAGGAAGGTACCGAGTGAAGGTTGGATCAAGCAGGGGAAGAGCAAAGGAAAGGAATTCCCTTAAAGTCTTGCTTCTTTATAAACCTTAGTTTTAAATAAGGCGTTTGTATCAGTTTTCTGTTACTGTAGCAAAATGCCTGAGATAAGTCAACTTAGAAAGAAAAAAGTTTATTTTTAACTCATAGATTTAAACTCATAGATTTTTAACAGCAGTGTTAGGCTTGCCTGGTGTGTCTGGGCCTGTGATGAAACTACACATCATAGTGTAGAGGAATCTGTCTGCTCATGGAAGCCAGGCAGCAAAGAGAGGAGAAGAAATGTAGTCAGGGTTCCAATGATCTGCACAGCTCCTATAATCTTAATTCCATTAGTTTCCACCACCTAAAGATTCTAGCATCACCTGCTGATACTATTGGCTGGGGACTTAACATGTGGGCTTTGGAGAGCCATTTGAAATTCAAACTACAATAGCTAGACTAGGAAACAAGTTTGGCAACAAGGGACAAAGCCTCAGGCCCTGATAGAGTCACAGCCTCTATAGCATTGGTACCCAATCCTGGTCCTTTGCAGCACCTTCTACACGCATTTAGCAAGGTAGTATGCTTTTGGGCACTCTGCTATGGGGAGAGATGAATAAATGTCTGTAAATCACATGAGCATGGTCCTTTCTACACAAAGAGCCCAACTTCTCTCCAGATTTGAGGAACGAGAAGGACTATCCTTTACAACCCACAGATTCAAGTATGGATAGTAAGTAAATTTTGGACTCAGAGCAAACTGAGTCAAAAATCCTAGTGGCAGAAGTTAATGGCTTTGGGGTTTCAGCAAGTTACCTTCTTGTTTTCCCTCTCACCTTTAGTTTAGGCATATTTTATTTGTTGACCTTCCAGAATTCAAAAAGCTGCTGTATGTTAAAACTCTTAATACCATGAGCTGGGAACCAGTGCCCAGCACAATAGCAAACACACTCGGTGAAGGGTGGTGACAGTTATTTAAAATAGCACCACAATGAGCTTGGCTATTTGTGAAAGAGAACGGTAGCCTCGTCAGTGTCTAACAGGGCAGCTAGTGTCAGAGCTCGTGTCATGGCTGAACGCCTCTCTGCTTATCATTGTCCAGCTGAATAGCTTTGTCTGCATCAGCAGAGACTGGGAAACAAGTGGTACCAAAACAAAGGAGAGGAATATTTCCTACGGCCATTATGAGCACAGCACAGTGATTGGGACTAGATCTTACAAAGGTCTTGCCAAAGGTTGGTTTGTGATCATGGTTAGGAATTTCTGTTTTAATCTATTCAACATTAACAATGACTAAGGGCCACCTTTCACTGATGGTGTCTAGGAGAAGAACATTAACAAACTGTTGGAAGGTTCAAGCCCTGGAAACCGAAATCTCTGTGCACTGCCTTATCACAGTCCCAAACTGTACCTACACCACGTGCAGGCACGATGGTGGATCCCTCTTTGCTCAAAGAGGCATGGCGTTCTGCTTTGCTTTCTGTTGCTTTGATAAACACCATGACCAAAACTTGGGGGAGGAAAGTGTTCATTTCATCTTACATTTTACAGTCCATCGGCAGGAACAGGAACGGGGGACAGGAACCACGGAGGAACACTGCTTAGTAGCTAGCTCAGTTACCTTTCTTATATAGTTCAGACCCACTTACCAAAGAATGGTACCGCCCACAGTGGGCGGTGCCCTCCTACATCAATTAACAATTAAAACTAACTGCCTCACTGACATGGCCACAAGTCAATTGAGGGTCCCTCTTCTCAGGTACCTACAGGTTTGTATCAAGTTGACAGCTGAAGCTAACTTTGACACATGGTCAAGGACAGTGACCTCCAAGGTTCAAGGCTTTTCTTTAGGAGGTTAGCAGGTAAATGGATAAAGTTAAAAGGCCTCTAAGCTCTGGGTTAAACAAAAGTCAACTTTTAAAAATGTCTGGTTTATTTTTAGCATATGTATCATATTTGAAAACCACATCTGTATGTCATTTATAAATAAAATGTAAATATTTATAAGAGGCTGGTTCAAGTTTTCACAGTTCAGAGGAGGAGTCTGGCAAGTTGGCACAAGACTGGGTAAAGGTGCCTACTGCCTGACAACCTGAGTTCAATTTTCAGGACTTACAAAGTAGAAGGCAAGAACCAACCTGAAAACTGTCCTCTGATTTCCATATGTGCTCTCTGACTCGTGCCTATCCACATACATATTACACACATACAAAACAGATACTCATGCATTTTTATAAACATTAAAATCACAGACACACTAACACTTCATGTTTATTGTAGCACCATTCACAATAGCCAAGGTATAGAACCAGCTGAGATGTCCCTCTACAGATGAATAAACATCGAAAATGTGATGCATATACACACACAGGGGTTTTACTCAGCCATAAAGAAAAATGAAAGCATGGCATTGGGAGGGAGACAAGGGGAACTGGAGAGAATCATGCTAAGTGAAATAAGCCAGACCCAGAAAGACGAATAATGTATGTTCCCTCTCAAATGCCGATAATGCAGAATCTAAATATACACATGCAAATCATAAAACATATATATGCATGCATACAGAGAGAAGGAGGAGGAAGAGGGGGAGGAAGAGGAAGAGGAGGACTAGGAAAGGAAGAATGGCTCCAGGAGGCAATGGGGTAGGGAGGGTACAAGGTGGGAAGAAAGACATACATTCCATGGTTTCTCCTATAGGTGAATAACTATGAACTCTCAATGATACACTAACTAAAACGTAACTGGTTTAAAAAAAGAGAAAGTACTGCTCTTATAAAAAAAGAACTTTTGGTCTAGAAAAGTAAGGTCACTAAACCAGCATCGAGGATGCAAGAGGACTCTGCAGGGACACAGATGATTAGCACCCACCTCAACAAGGGAAGGAAGGGGATATCCTGGAGGCTTCTTGGAGGAGGTGACAGGCTGGCTTAGTTTAGTGGACTTGGAAGCGGGGGTGGGGAGTGGGGGAGGGGGGAGGGGCTGGGGGTTGAGGGAATAGACTAACCAGGTTGTACAACTAAGGCAAGCTAGCCTATCTGAACAAGTGAGTAAAGTTGGAAAACTGTGATAATTTGGTTCATCTTAAGCTGTCAGCAACTCTGGGGAAACCTCAGGCAGTAAGGCTGGGAGGCTCCCGCCGAAGTGGGTTATCAAAGTCACTGAAGAAGCAGCCAATTCAGAGAGTGAAGGTATGGCTAAGAGAGCCAAGCCTGGGAGATGGGATCATGGAGCTGTGTGTCTGACTTGGTCCTCTAGTTCAGTCTCCTACTAACACCTGCCCAAGGTCTGGAAGGAACAGATAGCAACAGCAGGCTGGTGGGACCTCAGAAACTCAGGACAAAGACAGCTCTGGAAGCCACTGAGAGGATAATAGTCATCCACCATGCATTGCTGGGAGATCATCAATAACATGGACACAGGTTTGGGCAAAAGGGCTATGCAGCCTTGGAAAAGCATTCATGCCGTACTGTATACTTCATAGCCATCAAAAGCAACAGAACTCATCACTGGAAGGAGGGGTGATAAGCAGATGCCACAGCAGCCAGGGGGACAGTACATGGGCTCGGTCACATCACCCACAGACAGACTCATAGGACTGATGTAAGAGGAGCTTGTAAAGCCCCTGGCACTGTACATGTCCTTCTCAAATTGCAGCCCCTCACATCTTGCCATGAAGACTTCCAGGATTCACAAATCCTGGGTCTGCCCTTCATGCAGTTCCCTAGTGGTGTGCTGGACTAAGACATGTCATTGGAATGAAATAGCAATTGCTTGACAGCTCTTGTGAACCTGATTTTAAAAATCCGGCTGCACCGGCCTGAGGAGCAGTGATGGCTCCCTTCAAACTGGTGGCAGAGTTCACCCAGACGGTTAAATCAGAACTGCAGCAGTTGGCTGGGGATTTATTAATTCCATTCTGGAGAGGTCTGGGGAGAAGCTGGCGATGGATGCCATTACCGTGTGTATATAGAGTAAGTAGAGCAGAAGCAGCCAGGTGAAGCTCACGAAGAATGCTCACTTGTGTAACCCAGGAGAGAATCTTTCTTAGGGTAAAGCCAACCCTCACTATGTAGATAGGCCCGGGGAACCAACCAAGAACAATTCACCTAGTTTTTACTGCAGTTGTAGGGATCAAACTCATGGTCTAGCTATGTTAGGCAAGGTCAGATTAGTTTCGGAGCTGGAAAAAGATCAATTTGACAAACTGTTGCATAAGCGGGCAACAAGAGTGCAGAACAGTAACAGTGCTCTGTGGAAGAAGGCAGAGCCTAAGGAAAACATGCCATCTCTGACAGAAGGGCTGCTATTGGTGAAAGTGCAGCCTTAGTTCTTAAGAGCTGGAAAGAGGGACGCATCAGACCTCGGTAGAGGTGGCTGCAGACTTCCCAGAGCTGCTGAAGATCTCACAACTCATTCATCCTTCAAAGTAGTGGGGGTAAAAGGAATGCCCCTAAGTCACCAAGAAGGCAGTAGTGAGTAAACCTGAAAAGCACTTCCTGGAGGCCTGTATATGGCTGTCCCCTTGACAGCACTGACACAGGTCCACATTGGGCACAGGAAATGCATGCTTTGATTGTCTGGGTATCTTGAAATCCTTGTGTGGAAATCAGACAACGGCATAACAGACCTTCTGCTGGCTTTCAGGTGTTTCCACGAAACCACCGTGTTCCCACCTCCCTGGCAGCTGCCCATCCTGAGGGCCCTGGCATAGTAAGATGTAGGAGACTCTTATCTGTAATGTCACTTAGTTGCAAGTCATTGGAGTGCCACCTTTACCCTATGGCATTACTCTACACCCTATGTTGAGTAGACATACTGACCCAGAGAGGTACAGTGCTCCAGGGAGAGGCTAGCAGTTTTCCAAAAAAAAAAAAAAAAAAAAAAAAAAAGGATCTCGGAGGCAGGGAATTCGTGTAGTTCATGGCCACTCTCTTATCTGACTCTTTGGTTCTCTTGCCACCCTGCCCTTTTGAGACAGCTTCACTCCCCCAAGTGAGACAGATAAATGTTTTCTCAAAACAGAAGTGTACCAGTCTCTTGGAAGCCACAGGATGAAGTGCTTGGTTTACATGGTTTTTATAGCCTAGATATAGACTTTATCTAAAAGTACAAACGTGCAACAAACATTTTAAAACGTAATAGAGCACAAGTAAAGTATTCACTGCAAAGCGTTTATTTTTCATTTGTTTGCTGTGGTTACCCTGTGGTTTGTCCCTGTCAATTGCTGCTTTGGTGTGTATACAAAACCAGTAGACTTGAAGATGTAAATGATGATGATTTTAAAACACCGAAAAGAGAAAAGAAGTGTGCCAATTAAAAGAGCAGGATGCCAACTAAGCAAGCCCCAATTCTATGCTGAGTTGTAGTAATATACTGATTTTTTCCCCACAAAATGTAATGGTTTGACACACAAAATAATTTGAACTCTTTGAAAATTATAATTCATTTTTATAGTTACTTTGCTTCTTCACATTAAAAATAATCAATATGCTCAATTTGGCTGACCAGGCTTTTACTTTGGCAGGCACACTTTGTAATAGTAGAGGGTAGGGACTGAAGGTAGCCAAGAGGTATGTACTAATAGCTCCCAGCCCCCTTCCTTCCTCCTTTCCCTTACACTCTCCTGGCCTTTCCATGGAGGAGTTCTCTTGCTTGAGCCACCTCTGGGCCTCCTACACTCTCTGCAGTTGATAACTCCACATAGAGAGTCATTCCTCCTGAGAACAGAATTGTCACCTCAAGGCTCGGGGCACTCCCCCAGCTGCTGCAGAGTTGGGGTGCCTAGCATCTCTAAGGAGGCTGATCTGGCATCATTCTTGGCTGGAGTTTTCTCATTGCATTTCCATGTCACTGGGCGTGAAGTCTATCTGCCAGATATCCTGCTTGCTCTCAGCTAACGGCCTTCCTCCCTGTCTGGGCAGCAGGGCACACTGCACAGTTGCCAAAATTCTAATTCACGGTGGAGAATTCTACCTCCTGCTCTTTAGACCCTTGTCTGGCCCCAGCTTCCAGCCTAGCGGGTCCCTGGCTCATTATCAAGCCCTTGGGTGCCCTTCCCCCATCCTCACTTGGTCCCAGGAAATTATTTCTGGCAACAAACTGAACTTTAATGACCTGCTGCCCCAACCATACTCAACTCAACTCTCCCCTTGGCAAATTTGTCACCTTGTAGGCTCAAAGAAGCGACAGACCAGACAAAAATGTCGATGGGTGAGAGAACTCAGCCTCAGCCTTTGTGACTGGGAGATTGTGAAAATTTTCTCCGGTGACAGAAATACTGCATATGTCTGCATTTACATTTACACGAAGTGCCCTAACAATCCTAATATTAGAGATAACACAAGTGGTATATGCAGTTTAAAAAGACAGGGTTGTTATTTTTCTAGGTATATGCACCAGCGGGTAAATGAAATTGTTCTAAAGACAAATGCTAAATTCAGAATGCATGAATAAATTTTTTAAAAATTACACCCTCGAATCATGCACATCTCCTGGTGCTTCTTGAACACCTGGAAGAAAATATACACCTTGTAGGTAAAATGTAACTGCAACTGCGGTTGGAGACCAGAAGAGAACTGGTTCTTAAGAGGCTATCTGGTCAACAGTATGGCTTAAATGCTCACAGGATGATATAATCCTAACTGATTGGTGAAATCTTCTTTTTAAGTGAAAATCGAATTTGCTTTGACTTTCATTTCCAAACCTCTACACTTGCCCCTTTCGTCTTTGGAGCAGCACTGCCAGACCTGAGCCACAACACGGGGTTCAGGAGGTGCGGGAATTTGGGGTAAAGAAATTGAGATTTTTGTTTTCTCAGAAGAATCAGGGAGAACAAACGTGATACATATGTAAAACACAGTCAAATGCACTTGACAACCAAGCGCTCTATTTTGAAATTTAAATAAAGCTAAGATTTTTCTTCTGGCCTAGGGGGAAAGCTTCATTAAAATCAATTAGTTCCTACTAACCTCCAGAGAATACGGACTTTTTAATTTTTTTTTTTAAATGAGAAAGTTTAAAGAACAAGGTGCACACAATTACCTTTCCTGGGTCCCTAGTGAATACCATCGTCACACCTAGACAGGTGGCCAAGTGCAAACAAATGTCCCTAAGAGGGCTGGGTAACTCCCTGAGTGCTCCTCTGGGGTGAAAAGCATGTGTAATTAATAGATGTGTATCTATTAAGAATGTAGCGCGCATAACCAAGGGAGGCTCCAAGCGGACTGCAGGCACCTCACAGGGCGAAAGGGCAGGCCCAGGGACGTAAAGTTGGAGGCGGGAGCTGCCAGGTGAGGCCTGGGTCGCGGAGGTTGGGGCCCGCACAGCTGCAGGCGCGCGCCTGCTCCCTCCTCCCAGCCGCCGAGTCCTCCCCGCCCCCTCCCCCGAGCTCCCGCCGCCTCCCGCTGCCTCCCGGAGGCTCGGCGCTGCGCTCCACCTCGCGCCCCCTCTCCTCCGTCCCGGGCTCGCGCTGCCCTCCCCGCGCCTGCCCCCTCCCCGGCCCCTCCCTCCGCCTCCGCGCGCGCGGCGCTCGCAGAGCCGACTCCGGGGGGCTCTCGATGTAGCACCATGACAGGCATCGCCGCCGCCTCCTTCTTCTCCAACACCTGCCGCTTCGGGGGCTGCGGACTCCACTTCCCCACGCTGGCCGACCTCATCGAGCACATCGAGGACAACCACATCGGTGAGGCCCGGGTGGGCGGGGGTCGGGCGGCGGGCGAGCCCCGGGGTGGCGCGGGCCGGGCGCCCGAGAAGGTGCGGGCGTGGAGGGCCGCGGGGCGCGGGGATGGCCGGCCGCAGGGTGAGGGCGGGCGCGGGCCGCGGGGGGCGGGTGCCGCACGCCGCTTCCGCCCGGCCCGAGCTGTCAGGCTGGCGGGAGCCGGGGAGGCGCCGCGGCGGCAGCCATTCCGCTTCCTCCCCCGCCTGCGTCCTGTCAGCGCCGGTTGCTAGGTGTGGCGCGGCGGGAGGGGGCCGCGGCGGCGGCGGCGGCGGGCGCGGGGCGCGGGGCGCTGCGTGCTCTGAGCGGCGCGGGCGCGGGGCCCGGCCTGGCGCGGCGGCTGCGGTTCGGGCGGCTGCGGGCCGCGCCCATCCCTGGCCGGAGCGCCCCGAGGCCCCGGTAGCAGAGGGGAGCCCGCGGGCGGCGGGCGGGCGTGTCGCGGCGCCCGCGTTGCGGCTAGGCCGGAGGTGCGCCGGTCCCCGCGGGGCCTGCGCGGCGCGGGCGCGGGGACGCGGGGGAGGGGCGCCCCGCGGGGCCGGTTGTGTCTCCCGGGACCCAGGGACCTCCTAAGTCCTGCGCCCCACGGAAGTCCTTGCATCACATTTGCACGCTCATCCCCACCCCTGCGGAGGGAGATGGGTCTGGTGCTTCTGGCTCAGAAGACCCAGCCACCTGCAGAAGGTGTGGCCGCTCCCCGGAGTGGCCTGGTGGGTGAAGAGGGCAGCCGGTTCCCTGGGTGAGGCTACCTGTGAATTGCTTCGAGAAGACCAAATGAATGACATGGATTCGACCATGTGGATGCAGCTCACGTTTCTGCAAAGTTGAGAGAGTAAATCACGACTGCTGTGCATTTATGCACGAATAAAATGAGGCAGAGCCTCATGCCCCTTTGCTTTGTAGAATGCTTTCTCCTTGCACACAGTGGGCGCTTAATACGCGCTAAGTGCCAGTTTAGAGCGGGATTTGCTGGGCCATCCAGAATGGGAGCTAATCATGGAAACTGTCTGCAGAATGCCTTTGAAAACAGAAATCTGATGAGTAATTGTCAAGCTTTGAAATTTTTCAAAGTTTCAAAGTATCTCCTTAATAGTTTTCCCCATGTCTTCTGATAAAGGTGAGGTAAAGAACCTATGCTCTCAAGTATTGGTGGTCTGAAAAGCGGTTTAATAGAGTAGCAAAGCTGCTGAATCATATCGTGACTGAGTAGTCATAGCTAAAAGTGCTCCAGGTATAAAGTTTCTCATCATGGCTTAAACTGTAGTGATGCAGTTTCAAGACGAGTTTTCCCAGTTCCTCACTGGACTCCCCTTACTTATTAAACTAAACAGAAATGATAACAGAAAACAGTTATCCCAAGTTCCATCCATTTCATCAGTTAATTTATGTAAGTTGAATGAGTAATACTTTTATCTGGTTAACTTTCTTAACTTGGGACTACCTGCTGATTGAAAGATAATTTAGTTTTAACATGAATTAAACACAATTATTTCTTACGAGTTAACTTGGAGCCAGATGATTTAGACTAGCATTGGTAAATCATAAGCCTCTTATTTTGAGTTGGCAAAGTTTTCCCAGTATTGTGCAGCTATCTTTAAAGAGGGTCAAGGGTTTATGAATTTTCTAAAGCTAAACTTTTAAGTGATGATATCTTACTCCCAAAGGTCTAATTATTTTCTTTCAATGGTGAGAGGATTGAAAAAGAAGTTTAAATTGTTTTGGCAAGGCTAACAGTTATTATACTTGGGAAATAGTTGTTCCAGCAAAGTTTTTGAAAAATAGATGTTAAAATGAACAAACACTTGAACCCAAAGCTTGAAGAGGCTGACTGGAACTGCTGTGTGCCTCAGATGAGAAGAGGCCTTCACAGGACAGCGGGCCATGCAGAAAGAGATAGGATTGGAGCTCATGAAGAAGAACGTTTGGCCTAGCTGGTGCTGTATAAATACACTTTAGATAAAGAAGCAAGAGTCAACATACAGAAGTACTCATGAAAGCTCTACATTTTATTATTTATTGTCATTTGCTCTACACGTGATATACGATAAGCTCTATACATGAGATAATGAGGGGTTTTGTTTGTTTGTTTGTTTGTTTTTTTGTAAATGGTTGGTTCACTGATTTAATGTTTTAATCAGCTAGTGGCCCCATTAAAGATTCATGAAGAGACCTAAGATGTATATGTTATTTTAGTTTTATTCAAGGGTCTTATTTAGTATCTTATATATCTGTAAGAGGGTTAGACTCCTTTTGAATTGTTACCATTTAATCTCTAGTCAAAAGCACTGACAGACTTTTCAAAATCCGTAGTTTTCATTATTACTATTGTTTATCACTCAGATTACCCACGTTAAGTTGTGAGTGGCAGTCTTTCTCATATATATATATATAGATAGATTTATGTGTATGTGTATGTACGTATATGTATATATGTGTATGTATGTATAGATTTATGTATGTGTATGTATATATGTGTATGTACATATATACACACATACACACACACACACACACACACACACACACACACACACATATATATATGCGCTTACATGGCTGCATTTTCATGTGTATGGTGATTCTGATTATTGGGCTTGTAGCGTCACCTTCAAAACACCAGTTTTACCCTGCGCTTCCAGCCACAGCTCTTGCTTTTACTCTTTTCCATTTCTCGTAAGGAACAAGGAACTGTGGCTTCAAAGACAAAATAAATCTGCTTTCACTAGTCTTTTTCTTAAGCAGCATTTTTCCTCCTTCAAGATGCTTCTTAAAGACACACGTTCTTCTGATTTGCTCTTTGCTTTTTTTCCTTTCATTTCTGTTTGTTTGGTACTGGAGCTAGGTCCTGTCTCCGTAAACACCCCAAGTATTCTAAGCCCAAGCCTGCCCCACTCACTCACTCACTCACATGCTGGGTAACTGTGAAGTGCTACCCTCTCCACTCCCCACTGTCTACACAGAGGCCTGGTGCTGTTTCCTGGAGACCAGAGAAGCTTCTCCTGGTGAGTGGATGCTCGAGTTGGTAGAAACACTCTTTGTGTGACCGTCATAAATAGGTGAGGTTAAACTGGTGACAAGGGAGCTTGGAAACACAGAGAACACTAAATTCAGCAAGAAGGTCATGCCCCAGACTTGTGCATGAACAGTGTATCACTGCTGTGGAATCTTACACTGTATCACTGCTGTGAAACCTTTTGGCTTTGGGACTCAGAAAGCAATTGTGGCCATTAGCTGGTATCATCTTTGGGTGCATATGTGAAATTACACCTGGATTTTGAATTTATTTATGTAATAGCCTAGCACTTGCTTTTTGCCAATATTCTAAATATTTTGGGGTTCTTTTGTTTGTTTGTTTTTGTGAAGGAAAACAAAACACCAGAGTTTGGGGTATCTTAAATGCTAATGAAAGAAGATGAATAACAATTTAAGTAAATGAAGGAGTGTTGAAAGGTAGTTAATGATACAGAAGTTAGAATAAGGTACAGTAGATTTGGAGTAATGAATGTTAGGATTTTAAATAAATGGTCAGGATAGTCCCTAGAAGCTAACACAAGGGTCACAATTTTGAGAGGTGACATGAGAGGGAGCAGGGAGATGGGATCATGCCTTTGGAAGAGAGACTCGGGAATCTGACCCAATTTTGTTCTTATAGTGGCGATGAACTAACATGTCCGATGAACTCAGAGAACTAACTTCCCCTGGATGGCAAGAGCACACCTTAGCTGTCACTTATTATGCAGGTTTCCATTTATGGGGCTAAAATCTTAGTCACAGGAAGTGGCTTTCCCTAAGCCAGGACGGGCATCTCTAGACCTAGAACATCACTGGAGTTGATATTTTTACCTATTTCCCTATAATCCACAGGTGCTTCATTTCATTGAGTAGGTATGTAAGCTATCAACTTAATAAAGCCAAAGCCTCTGAAAAGAAACGTGAGGGTAATTCCTATCAATAATGTAGATTCGCTTCCTGAGATGACTTAATAAATGTTATGGCTTGAATGAGGAAGGTCTCCCATAGGTTCATGGGCCTAGATAATAGGTCCTCAAATGGTAGTACAGCTAGTTATAGAAGGCCGTGTGACTTTTAAGAAGTAGAAGCCAGCTGGAGGAAGTAGGCCTTTGGGGAAAAGAAGGTCCTGGAGCCCTGCCCCACTTCCTGTCTGTGGTCTGCTTCTTGATTAGTGCTGCAGTGTGACCAGCTACCGCACACTTCTTGCCGCCATGCCAGACTGTACCTTATTTCTTGAGCCAAAAGAAATGTTCTTGTAAGTTCTTTTTGTCAGGTATTTTATGACAACAATAAGAGAAGTAACTTTGATTTTTAAAAAAAGTACTGAGAAGTGGGGCAGGTGCTATAATAAATTAGATTATAGAAGTCTTTGGAACTAGTTTATGGGAGTCATGTGGAAGACTGGACTAGAATAGAGGAACCTCACTACACCATAAACAGAGCTTAGTGGGTCATTCTGTTGGGAAGATCAAAATGCAGAGATAAATGTGGAGAGTAGAGGCCTAAGTCAGGAACAGGACTAGAGGACACTGGCATTACATTCTGGTAAAGAGTCTATCTTTATTCTGTTCATATCCTGAGAACTTAGACCGAATTCAAAAGTGATAGACTAATTTGTTTGGTAGAGTAAATTTCCAGGCAGGATAGCATTTAGGCTGTGCTATGGTTACTGCTCACTGTCCTTCGTCTAGGGTTACAATTAAAAAGAGCAACAAAATGGAGCAGGAGGACCTAAAGAAAATTCTAGTTTCCTGAGGCAAGGAGCAGGTTTAAGGTCGCAGACATGGCAGGTGCTGAAAAAAACTCTTGTAGTTATTTAAGGAGATGAACACAGTTAAAGAAACTTCCCATTCTGCACTGGCACAACTGGGATGGTACCAAGGACAAGCTCCCACCTAGTAAAGGCTCCATCTAATGAAAATCAGATTTATTAGAAGGGAGGGTGCCTGAGCTGAGAGTGCTACCGAAGTGCATCCCTGCCTGATGACAACTGTTTTTCTGCCTGGAAAACGGTTTTGCAGATTCAGCAACCAACAAACACAGAGCCACTCTAGCTTTGATCCAGAGGGCCCAGGCTACATCTCAAGATGACAGCAGAACCTGGCAGTGACCTCCAAATTGCCGATAGTAAAGGCTTAAAGATGTAAGAGTAAGGGGCTTGGGGAGGAGGGCTGTCCTATAGGCTTTTGCCAAGATTCTAGAAGGCTGCTAACTCCAGGCAATGTGTGGAAGAATTGGCTTCCCTGTACTGAGGCCTGAGAGGCCATTGCATGAATTGGGAAAATGAAGTTGAAGTTGCAGTGAAAACCCCCCAGCCCCCAGTGTGCTAAAACTTTCAGGACCATAGAGTATTGCTGAGGAAGGACTCAGGTGGCACAGCTGGCCAGGGCTTCCGAGGCTCTTGGAGTCCAGGTGATTCATTCTATCATGGATGTCAAATGCCAGGTATGGAGCTGCAGAACTTGGTGGTTTTCCTGTTAGCTTTTGGTCTTGCATTGGTCTAATTTTTCCTTACTGTGCCCTACTTCCTCCCTTTTGGAATGGAAGCCCTTATGCCATTGTGTGCATTATGTGTTGGAAGTATGTATCTGATTTTTAGATATCATGGGCTTAGAGTTAAGGATAATTGCCCCTAGTCTCAGAAGAGACTTTGGGATTTGGAACAGTGTTGGGAGGGTTTTTTTTTTTAGGTTTATTTTTATTTGTGTGTGTGTGTGTGTGTGTGTGTGTGTAAATACCACATGTTTGCAGGTTCCCAGGTCACAAGAGAAGAGAGTGTCAGGAGTGATAGTGACGTCTGACGTGCCTGCTGGGTCTTCTGGAAAGGCGGCACGTTACCCATATCTGCTGAGCCGTCTCTCCGGCTCCTCCCCACTTTTCAGTTAGTGCTCCTGCTTGTTCATCATTTACAATGCGTTGTCGCCTGTGTGTTTGCTGGGAACTCAACCAGGGCCTCAAGCTCCATCCCCAACCCCCTGGTGGGGTATGTGCAGTTTTCATTTTGTGTTGACCATGACTCTGTGGGGAATGGGACAGACTGAAATATTACGGTTTGGGTGTGAACTCTTTCCTTAGCCCCTGTTAGTCCTCACAAGGCCCCAGAACCTTTAGGATGTGGTGCTTTGCCGAAGAAAGTGGGTCACAAAGAGCGGCCTTGAGGTCTTACAGTCCAGTGCCCTTTCCAGTCTGCTTCTTGTTTGCTGATGTGACCAGCCACCTTATACTCTTGCCACCATGCCTTCTTCACCATGATAAGTAAGGGCTCCTCAAACTGGCAGCCCTTAAACCCCTTTCCCCGGACAGACGTTGCTTCTAGTCAGGTATTTGATTTATTTAATGAATGCAGTAAGGTCTTGCAGTATCAAAGCAGCATTACAGTGGAGTAGAAAGCTGGACAGTGTGTGTAGGCCTTTAGCCAGCCCTACTTCACAGCTAAGTAAAACGAAGCACAAAGGCATAACTTCACTGTGCTTTCATGGCTGGTAAGTATGAGTTATGATTTTCATTCTGATAGATATGCAAAGCTGGGTCTGAGAAATGGGGTTGCACTCTTCCTGTGTCCCTTCCATGCACAGCTGGTCTGTTTCCCTAGAATGTAGCTGAACTGGAAGCAGCATAGCGAGTCCGGCATGCTTGAGACTGGTCATACACCTCTGCAGCTTGTCACCTTCGGACTGTGGACAGGCCACTTATGTGTACTGTGTCTTTTCTATAAGTAAAGATAACAATAGCATCTTCTCATGAAGATTATATAGGTAAAAGATACATCTACACTATTAACTTATCTACATCATTAAGTTTATTCCATTTGTGTATTTGTTAAATAAATATGTTTGTAACCCTAACAGGGTAGCCTGCATAGAGGCTAACAACAGAGTTGTGTCCATCTACCCTCAGTGCTGTTTGATTACTTCAGTGATGATGTGAGTCTCCAGGACACCCTGAAGAGATGTCCTGTGCTCTGTGCTGCAGCCTTTGGCCACAGTTACTTCTGTGTGGCCAGAAGTACTTCAGATCCTGGCAAAGGCCTTAGCCACTGTGGACCAGGAAAGTGGTGTCAAGGCCAGTGGCTAAGAACATGGCTTTTCCCTTGGCCTGAACATGTCTGAAAAGACCAGCACTGGAAAGAGGCACTGTGCCTGGGACCTGTGGGCACCTTCCCCTAAGGAGTTTTGCTGTAGGGAGAAGGGATGGATGAATGGGATGGATATTAATAAATGAAAGGCTTGTTGCTGCCTTCCTGCTTTCTCTGCACCCCGTGGCTTGGCAGCAAGATCTGTGCTACTCCTTGCCTTCCCAAGAAGGCTTTGGGTACAGAGCTGAAAGATTTGAAACATGTACCTTCTCACAGGCACACAACCATAGCTGCTATAATAGCCCCCAAGTCTAACTGCATCACAAAACAGTCTTCAGTATTTTCTCCACCTGTTCGTTTCTCCTGTAGAGTCAAATCAGCCTGTATGAAACATCCCTACTGAACATGTTTAGAAAACTTCACCGTTATTTGTTTGCTTTCCTTTAGTGTACACGGTTCTGACATGTAACTGAAGTATCTGCTTACAACAAAACGGTGGACAAGTCTCCATAGTTCGTAGAAGATGGTTTTCTTTAGAGTTCCTGTATTCTATAGATATCACTCATGTAGACAGTTCTAGAAATACAAGCTGACAGCTGTTTTCAGAGAATTCAAGTCTTACCATTGGTGACAGGGAGGAAGCCTCAAGGCTGAAGCAGGTTGGTGACACTCAGAGGGGCTTTCCAGGGACTGTCTGGAAACCATTGCCTTCTGTTTAGACCAGTATCCGAGGCAGAGGCACTGCTCCCAACCCTTGAGAAAAGATCCTCCTTCCTCCCTCACCTTTGTTCTCTGCCTTCTCCCTCTGCCATTGACCCTTGGCTCTCTACCTTCAGATTTTGATGGTGTGACTATGACTATGCTAGCTATCGAAGACGTGCTTTCTGAGTTACACATATTCATCTTATTTCACGATCATCTAATAGACAGTATGTTTGTTCACACTGAGTTGGGTAAAGTGCTGACCCTCAAATATGTATTATGGAATCTGAAAATCAGAACTACCAATGTCAGAAATTTATGTATGGTTTTCAAAATTCCTTTCATTTTACACTCTAAATCAGAGTTGGAAGAAAATTGCATTTTCTTGGGTCCAATGAGATGACTTGGTAAGTTAAAACCCTTGCTATAGAAACCTGAGGATCTGAGGTCAATATCCAATCTTTTTTCCCTCATTTTGTAACTAGGGCTAACTTGCAGTATGGACTAGGGCTGGTTTAGAACTCAGATATTCACCTGCCTCAGTCTCCCTGGAACGGGATTAAAGGTGGGTGCTACCACTCCTAGGCCTGGGGTTGGTACCCAGAAGCCACATGATAGAAGGACAAAACTGAAAGTTGTCCTCTGAGCTACACATGTGCACTGTGGCATGTATATGCTTGCATTCAAACACCATACACATACATACACACTCACACACTTCACAGGTGCATACACATACATGCATGTATGCACCACACACACTTATATACTCTACAGACACACAAACACACATCACACACATGCACACACATACCACTGACACACGTGCACACAGCACAGACAGACATTCAGAAAGACACATAGACACACACACATACCCTGCAGATACATGCACATACAAAATAAAAATTTCTTCTTAAAGTAAGTGCTAGAAAGTTGAGATACTGCAGTCATTTTCACTATTTTTAAAAAGACCAGCTGCAAGCAGGGACCAGATAATGGATGCTTACATTAAGGATAAAATCTTTTGGCAGGAGACAGGTGTACTGTCTTGGGTCACTAAATGTATATCCTGCCTAGCATCAAAAAATATAAATAAATAAATAAATAAATAAAGAGAGAGAGAGAGAGAGAGAGAGAGAGAGAGAGAGAGAGAGAGAAAGAAAGAAAGAAAGAAAGAAAGAAAGACAGGCTTCTGATGGGGTAATTTTTTTTTTGGGGGGGGGTCTGGTTCACCCACTGACACCTGAAGGAAGAGGTTCTCAACCTGCGGGTTGTGACCCAGTTGAAGGTCTAATGACCCTTTCACAGGGGTTTCCTAAGACCATTGGGAAACACAGATATTTTACAATTCATAACAGTAGCAGGATTGCAGTTATGAAGTATCAAGGAAACTAATTTATGGGTAGGGTCATCATAGCAAGAAGGGTCACAGCATAAGGAAGGTTGAGAAGCACTGTCCTAAGGAAAGAGCTGTTGATTGTTTGCCAGTCTGCAACCGTGACCTTTCTAAGGTAGACCATATATGTGGGGATCGGTGGGAATACTATATGTACTATATACTATAATATATACTCAGCATATGTATGATATGTATAAATGGCATATATATTGCAGCTCATTTGTGGGAGATAAACTCAAAGACATAGTAGAGAGATTCATATATTCAGAAAAGTAGTACCTAAATATATACTGTTATTTACATATGCATATATGTGGGTAATATATAACAACATATATTGTATGTATATATGAATACTGATTTTCTATGTATTGCTATTGGTGGTCAGAACATATTTTCTGTTATGTTTTCTATCTACAGCTTTTTTCATTTTAAGTAGGCACTCAGGAGTATACACACTGTGATTGCTGGCTTTCACAGTTGGAAGTATCAGAGCACAGCGAGTACACATTTCTTTGTCCTTTCCTACTGTCTTAAGAAACTGAGCAAATAGTTTTTTTTTACTTATTCAGCTTACAACATGAGCTTCTACTTTAAGATATCACTGTATGGCATTTTTTTTTTTGTAACATCTGAATTGCTAACATCTCTACTCTTTGACTTTGGAGCTGCTAGTGAATAAATTAACTGATACTTGGACAGTTCAGCTGGACAGTTAGTCCTTGGACAAAGGCTGGTTCAGGGCCCAAGTAAGACAGCAGGAAAGCAGAAGATTTTTGTTACACTATTTATAACATCATTCTAATTAGAAATTGTGAACACTTTTTTTTTTATAATTTTCTTTTGTTACCTTAAAACTGCTGTTGACTGAAGGTTACATAGGAAGCAAAACTCCAGATAAAGTAAGACTGCTTATTATATCTGGCTTGTAATACAGGTATGTAGTATGTATATACACATAACATCTATATGTATGTGTGTCTAGGAATCCATATATCTATACGCACATATGTTTGTATGTGTGTATTGACACATGTGTTCTCATTCTCTAATTTTCTCCTTCCTTTTCTCTCCCTAACGTCAATGGCTGATGCCCATGATTGCGAGAATTACCCCACATGTTGTTTGTTTGTTTGTTTACTATTTCTTACCTCTAATGAGGTAACATGTATTTGAAAAGACCAGATATATACAGATAAGATAAATTCTATAGGGGTCACTCATAGGAACGTAATTATTGTTATGCTGATTCAAAGGAAGGCCTCTCCTTTCAATGCTGCATTTGCTCTGTGTGTGTGTGTGTGTGCATGCGTGTGTGCGTGCTCATGTGCGCATGCTAATAAGGAATATATTCCTAGGTCCATCTAGTACCGTTTGAAGCTCTGAAAAGTCCAACAATGTGTGTACCCATGCACTCACAGGATTGGACTTTGTTCAGTTTGAAAAAAGATTTTGACAAAACTCGCAATATTTTTCTGCATACAGCTTGTGATGTTTCTCCATAGGTTCAGTGATGTTGGAGTTGAGCGTGGTTTTGAGACATAACTAAGAAGGTGAACTAGGGATGCCTTTAGTTTGGCTTTGATGAGCGGTGTTGACACGGTTCATGGTATAATCTCATCCAGTTGTTTCCCTGGGCGTCCTCTAGGGAGAATTGCTTTCTAGGAGCTCCGCTCACTGCCCAGTTCCCCTGTGGCCCTTTCAAAGAGGCTTGGGTCCACGGTAGCATGGAAGCATCAACGTGAGCTGGGATATCTGTCATGGGGAATGGTTTGAAGTGTGGAGACAGAAGTCAGTCAGTAGATGTGTAAAAATCTAAATGGAAGGAGGGTTCTTAACCTTAGTTCAGTCAGGACAGAAGTTCCTCTCTATTAGGAATATACGTGATAATGCGAAGAAGCAATTATAAATGTACTTTTAAAGATTCTCAGTGTTTAATTGTCCTGGTTTATTTGGCATGAATGTACATAATAACAAAAAATGGTGACAGCAAAGTGTCACTTAATAAAAGAATGTGTGACATTAGTCCATGCATACAAACTGGAGATGTCTTAAGATTTTATGGCTTCTATGTGAAAGAGAGGCATTTGCAAATTTGACAACAATTGTAAGACTTGATATGACATTTCCAACAAAGATATATGAGGCTGAAAGTAATTCCTTTGAAATATTAATAATTGCAAATTGAATTTGATCACCTGTGCTTGAGGGAAGGCTGGTTTATCTTTCCACCTACAGAAAGTGATTTTAATGCAAATTATTGTCATGAAAATTCATGAGCATGCACAGCTTTAACAGAGATTAGCAATATGTCCGACTGTTAATATACATACAGGTTCTTTTGGGGGGATTTTGACTTTGTAATGTTTGGTACAACCAGTTTATAGAATTTTGTGTTTTCTTCTCATTTCTTGATCTGAATAATCAATTTCATAAAGGTTTTACATATGCAATATTATAATATTTTTCTACAAAGGAGGTCTAAAGTAGTAAGCTGCACAAAACTTGGATAATTCCCTAGGTTTTCAATTAGGGACTCACCTTGTCCTGGAAACTGTGTTATCTAATTACCCTCCCAACCCTTCCTGAGGCAGACACTCTGCCCATCATGTAAGAACTGCCTTCCAAATTGGAGCTTAATATGTTATCATACTACGTAATGCCATATCTGGTGAGATATGAACTAAGATGTTTTTGCTTGGTAAGATTATAGTAAAAATACTTTCCTTCATTACAGAAAATGTCTTTGTCTTACAAAGTTAATTATTATCGCCAGTCATCTTGTGTACCTTGTAGTGTCTGCCCCTGTCTGTCATGTGAGTGTTTCCCTTACTGTGTTCTCTGTTTCTCCCTCCGATATCCAGCTACCGCCTAGCGGACAGGGTCTTGTCATCTTCCTGTCCTCTTCTTCCAGAGATAGAAAGAGAACACCCATCAGCACTCTGGCTATGAAAAGAATGATTTACAAAGTGCCTTTGGATTGTGAGTAACATCTTTAAACTAGTCTCAGATGTATGCATAGGGTATGGGTTTGAATGTGTATACAAATACCAAATCGGTACAGGACAGTTTATATTTAGGGAATATGAAAGAGTGAAATGGAAATTAATTTTATTTTTATATTTTAAAATAAAAATTTGTGCCTTTTCCAGTTTGGGATAGTATGGAGTTGACTGGAATTATTTTAGCCTCTCTTACAATGTTTGGAACTCTGACACAAGCTGAGCCCAAGGGTATCTCCTCCCTCATTTTCTTGCTAAGCTATTTGGCATAAAGAAGGCTGGGGAGTGAGTAAAGGAAACTTGAACTGACATAGAAAACTGGATTTTGAATCCTGATCCTACCATTTCTGAGATCAAATTCTTAAACTTGAGAAGCTCTGACATCCTTTACAACTATTATTTATAAAGTGCCTTCTGGAAGTTTTCAGTATTTACTATGCAGCAGTATTTCTACTTGATGCAAGAGGGAACCAGGACACAGACCAAGTAACTAGCCCTAGGTACCTGTCAGTGGAGTGTTCAGGGAAGCAAGGACTGGTATCACCATGTATCCACTACTTGTTCTTTACAGCCTACATCATGGAATTCTGTAAAACACTTCTTCTTCTTCCCTCATAGAATCATGCTGTGGCATCTAAGTGTTCTTTCTGCTTCAGCCTCCTGGTCAGCCAGGACCACCGGTGTGTGCCATAGCACTTGGCTGGGTTTGCATTTAAGAGACCCAAGTGCCCGTACTGCACTAAGTAGGCATCTTGATGTCTGCAGTTTAATAGAAGGCTCTTCCATACCAAGATGCATCTCACAAAGACTTGATTTCCACTGGGAATGCTTTACGTAGCTAGGGAAATAGTTTGATTTTTCTATCTAGTAAAAAGGGTGTTCAAGTCTTCTGAGAGAAATTCTTGGGGGGGGGGGGGGCTGTGAACCCACATGTAGGAGTCTTCTCTTTATTCCTTTGTCAAGTAGTAGAAGTGCTCAGTATCCCCCTTTCTGCTTCACAAAATGGGCAAGAACCCATGGAAACCTCAGGGTATCACGTGGCAGCACATAGATTAGGTGTGTTAGCTTGGAGATGTTTTGTTGGTCGTTTCCTCTGCAGGAACTGGGCTGGAACTGGGCTGTGGATGGTTGTGGATGCTATTCTTAGACTGCAGACTAGCATGTGACCTTAGTAAAGCTGTGTACTTCTCTGAGATCCCAACATCTGTCTAGTAAGGATGGAAACAGGACTTACTTCTTACCATGAAGATTAAATAAAAATATGCACATAAAGGGCCTGCCAACTAGGAGCAGTCTATAAATGTTAATAGATGTGTTTATCCAGACTTTCAGCCTTCCTCCCAGCTCCACAAAGTCCTCAAACTCTTCCATCTTTATGTTTCTACAGTACAGCAGGAGAAATAAAGTCATCAAAATGACCCTATGTGCTTATGTCTCAGGTTAATCATTTTTATTTAGAGATCTTTTATAGACTTTGATCTCCTGGAGGTTGTGGATCGTGTTTGTATCAGTCATACTGAGTGGTCCTAGGAATCCATGGGATGTTAAAACTTCCATACAGAAACTGTAGTGGTTTTAAAGTGTGTCAACCTCAAGTTGGTGGTGTTTATGTAGTTTTAATTTGTTGAGATATTTGGTCAGGTGAGTAGCCATAAGATCATGCATTTGCAGGTTCTAGAGCGCTTAATTAAACTATTTATAAACAGAGAACAGCTTTTCTCCCTCTGCCGCTAAGCACTGGAAAAGTTGAAGACACTTTGTGTATTATTTGTTGTGAAAGGATTTGTGGGGCTTTTGTAAAGCCTCCAAGAGCAAACTCTTAGGTTAGCAAACTGTGCCCTCCCCTTAAGTGCCGTGCAGCTCTTTGATAAGAGTCTTGCAAATGTTACATCTTCAGATGCTGGAAGCTCCTCGGCAAATCCCCAGGACAGGCTGTATTAGAAACTCAGTGATAATCAAGGGGGGCACGCAGTGCAGAAACCGCTTTAAATGCCGTGCTAGACAATCATTTCCTACAGAAAGTATCCTCAGTCCTATAAAATATATGCCAGGAGTTTCCTCCATTTTAGAGTGTCCTGGGCTCTCACAGTCAGGCAGCTAGTCCAGGCTGTGTGACCTAGCAGTAGCTGACGAAGAAAGGATTTCCAACATTCCCTCTTACTCCTTTACTGTGGCATCTATATTTTGAAAGATCAAAAAAAAAAGTTGACTTAATAAGTATTAAATTATTTCATTTTGCTTTTTCCATGTTGCTTCATCTAAAGTCACAAATCTTTATTAGTAAATATTTGCTGAGTGCCAACTGTGTGGGCATTGTCTAGGATCTGAGGCTAGAGTAGTGAAATGCACACTAAAGTCCTTGGGCTTGTGGAAAAGTGGTTAAACAGTATAGTGAAGTAATGTTGAACAGTTGGAAGGTGAGGAGGCAGGGGCTGGGAGGACTGTCTGAAGTAAAGGGTGAGCTCTAGGATGCTGTGTTGGGAGGAAGCCATCCCTGAGGGGTCTCCATGGAGTAGTTGGTTTGAGTATGTACAGGGTGGTGGGGTGAAGAAGCCATGTGGTTATGGAGAGAGTCAGGACAGGGTGGGGTGGCATATAAAGGAAAGAAGGTAGCCTGGGCCTGCACATGTGGACCTGTGAGTCAGATGATGTCACCACATGGACTGAAAGCAAGACTACCCCCAACTGAGGATGTGGGACTTGATGTGGCTTCATTACTGTTAGACTATGGGCTTCTGTGTAACACTAGGTAGCTCATAGACTATTACCAAATTGAAAGCTATGGAGGGATCTGAGAAAAATAGAGTTGGTATTCCAATTTCCTTAAATGTAGCTTGCTTACTCTTTTTTTTTATAGGATCTATTTTTTGTTGTAAAAAATCTATAAATAAAAATGTTGACTAATTCATCTTACTGATTAAGTTCATTTGGCATTTTATTTAAAAGCAAGGGTGAAAATCTTGAATAGCTTTTACTGGCTCATTACAAGTGTGAGGAGTGAGAAACAGAAAATAAAGTAAGCTTGATTGACATATTAATTGATTACCACAGGACTGTGGTAGACCCTGAGCCTGAAGATACTGTTTCCTCATAGCTTGGCTCTTTCCGGAATTGAAAGGGAGTATTTAATGTAACTTTGTCACAAAGAAGAGTGAATACTTTTCCTCCCTCCAAATTAGCATCTTTAAGATGTAGCATAGATATTTTTCTGCCAAATAGCCTATCACTTCACCAAGACTATATGAGTCTACTCTGATTTTACTTGTCAGCCTCTTTGTTCGCGTAACTGGGAAGTAGTTGTTTGGGTGACAGGATGCACACACATAAGTGGAATTCAAGATAAAAATTAAAAATTATAATATTAGGTACATGTATCCATACCTGCAATCTAGTCTTTCAGTTAATATGGAATATCTTGTGACACATTGCAGTTTTGAAAATCACAAACTATTCCAAGGCTTCTGTCCCTGTGGCAAATTTGTGAACTAAATCAACTTACAAAAGGAAAGTCCGTATTTTGACTTAAGAGTTTCTGAGGATTAGCCCCATTGCATTGGACCTGTGGTGGTGTGGACCTTCATGGTGGGAGGACAGGGTAGAGGGGGCCTATTTCACCTCATGGCAGCCAGAAGCAAACAGACAGAGAGCCTGGTGTCCCAATATCTCCTTCAAGGGTATGGTGCAGTGACCCCCACTTATTTTTCTGGGTCTCTCTCAGAGGCTCCAACCCCTTTGAACACCATGTAAGCAAACGGCCAGTCCCCTGATGAGAGGCCTTTGGGAGGAATGACATGCCCAGAGGTAGCAAGCCTCCAACCCTCAGCACAGATGTATATGGTCTGCAGGGACAGAGGTTTGGCTGATCAAAGAAGATGCTCAGCTTTAGGCTGACCACCTAGAGCAGTATTCTCAATCTCCCTAGTGCTGTGACCTTTTAATACAGTTCTGCATGTTGTGGTGACCCACAACCATACATTGTTTCGTTGCTACCTCATAAGTGTGCTTTTGCTACTGTTATGAATTGTCAGATATATATTTGGAGATTGAGGGCTGACAAAGGGGTCGTGACCCACAGGTTGAGACCTGCTGCTTAAGTCTGCTCAGGTGTGTGCATTCTGGTACCTGGTTAAAGTGGCAGCTGCTACCAACGGTTTACTTTGCTTATTGTGGACGCCAGAACTCAAGATCCAAGGCAGACGATAGAAGTTTAAGGGCTTTCTTCTTGTCATGCCTATAACATTCTGTTGGCCAAATCAAGTTGTATGATCCATTGCAGAGTCACTAGGCCAAAGAAGTATATTTCTGCATGAAGGAAGAAGAGTATGAGTTGGTTGCTAACATCCTTTATCAGAAGTAGAAGAGACAAAAGGCATGTTGATATTAGTGTAGAGACACATTTTCTCCTAAAGTACAGGTAGCTGTTCCATCAGTGTCCCAGGGACCTTTAGAATCATACTCTGTAAATCCCCGGGAGACATAAATAAATGTTTTAGACGTGGGAGTTGAAACTTATAGAGGAGACAGCATTTGCATGGTTTTCAGTTGGCCATAAAAAATAAGGGAGCCCACTGTCTCTAGTCAGGGATGGCCCCTTTTCTATCCTAGGCTCTTAAGGATCCAAAGGTTTTCAGTTGGGTTGTCCTGTATGTTTTATTACTAACTCTTGAGTGGCTTGGAGGGCTGAGAAGTGAATCCTCACTGTAGTACCCACCTACTGCTGGGAGCTCAGTGATGGTTACTCTGCCTGGCTGGCTGTGCTCTTTGCTTTCCCCAGGCTAAGCCAGTACCAGGGGATGAGGATGCACTTCAAGCAGGGAGCCTCGCTTCTACATTTCCTCTGTGCTTTGCACCTTCATGTGCTGAGGGAACCGCCATTGCTGTCAAGTGTCCAGGGGTAGTAACATGATCTTGAGTAGCTAGATAGTTCATCGTTTTCACATGGGCAGAAGGAGGAATATGATAACTACCAGACAGAGCAGTTGTGAGGGTCACATGCCAGTGTCTATGTTGAATTCAGTGAGTGTTAGCTGATGAAGCCTTCATTGTTATTGGTTAGAGTAGATAACACATAACCATTTAAATTTTTGTTATTACATTAATTGTTGTTTCTTCTGACTAGAAGATGAGCCTTCTGAAACCTGGCCCATGGTTCCACATCTCACCATTGTGTCCCCTCTCTACAGTGGTGCTAAGCTTATAAGATAGATATTTAAACAGATATCAACTGCATAGTCTTCATTTTTACATTATCTACCAAGATGGCTCCAGACCCAAGACTCAGATGAGATGACTTCTGAAAACAGTGATCTAGTCCTTTTCCACTTTCACATTTTGCTTGAAATAAACACTTTGAAAACACTAATTTACAGGCTTTGAGTTATTTTTCTGTCTTCCATCTGATTAGACCACTTTATACATCTCTGACTTTGTTGTTGTATTGGAAGAATTGAAAGACATGGAAGAAAGATGAGCATGGTGGCTCACACCCATAGTCTGAGCATTTGGGGAGCTCAGGCAAGAAAGTCAAGAGTTCAAGGCCAGCCGTAGGTACATAGCATGTTCAAGACCAGTCTGAGATAGAGATGATCCTGCCATGAAAGGAAAAGAGAAAGAAGAGGGGTCATGGAGGCTTGGACAGAAGAGAAGGACAGAATGAAATATGGAAAGTGATCTTTAAGCACCACAGGGATATTTAAGGAATATGCCCCTCTATTTCCTTTGAGCTGCTTTTGTCAGTCTGTCTTCTTGGGCTGTGGCTATGAGGTTACTATTAGCATGTTTAGAGGCATTGTAAATTTTCAGTTAAGTCATGGTTTGCAGAAAGTGATCCTTTTGGCCTAAAAGGTTTATCTTTTCAGCTAACTATAGCAAATAAGCCCAACCTTGTATGGATTAATGGTTCAGGAAGTTTATGTTTCTTTCATATAGGGGTCTAGGGCAAGCTGCTGGGTTCATTCAGACCTTTGAGTTTTATCCATCTTCTTTCTCTGCTTCCCCAGACTGGCTTCTCCCCTCTGAGGTAAAAACTGATTTTACTTGGTCTTTTCCTGAACATGAACCTTTGTGCTCACCTGAGGGGTGAAGGACGAGTGGAGAGGAATCCATTTACGATGTGTATGGCCCAGGTGTGCACTCGTCCGCTAGTGATGACTTAATCGCAAGGATCCCTCCATGAGCCATAAGGGCTCTGGGCCTCGTGCTTCTATGGCTTGTGGGAAGGGAGGTAGGCGTGCTGGTAGATGGCTAACGAGTTCTTTCTTTGTAATAACAGACAAGTTTGCTTTAGAGAGCTTTACATTTGTTGATCAGCTAGCAATACTCTAGTAGTTTAAAGGAGCATGGAATGCATGAGTGGTACAGTAATAGGTAGTAGCTGGGATGCTTTACTGAACTGCATACGTACCAGTGACGTACAGCACAGCACAGCATAGGGCAGCACAGCACAGCACAGCACAGCACAGCACAGCACAGCACAGCGCAGCGCAGCGCAGCGCAGCGCAGCACAGCACAGCACAGCACAGCACAGCACAGCACAGCACAGCACAGCACAGCACAGCATAGCATAGCACAGCATAGCATGGAACAGCACAGCACAGCACAGGGCAGCACAGCACAGCGCAGCACAGCACAGCACAGCACAGGGCAGCACAGCACAGCACAGCACAGCACAGCACAGGGCAGCACAGCACAGCACAGGGCAGCACAGGGCAGCACAGCACAGCACAGCACAGCACAGCGCAGTGCAGCGCAGTGCAGCACAGCACAGCACAGCACAGCACAGCACAGCGCAGCACAGCACAGCACAGCGCAGCACAGCACAGCACAGGGCAGCACCTTAATTGTTGCTCACAAAAAATCTTCATGAGACATCCTGTTATTACCTGCATTTTATAGGTCAAGACACTGAAGCTAAAGAACCAGGTCTGCTTAACTCCAGAGTCTCCTCTGTGTTACCTTAGGGCAGATGAGAAGGGAGGAAACAATAGACAGAAACTGCTTCTTATTTGTGTTTAATAACTTCTTTGAGGACTACATATGTGAGGACTATGTGTCTATTACTCTGAGCCTCCCTTTACCCTCAGTTCCTATGTCTACAAATTCATGATCTTTTCTTCAGTTATCATTGTCATATGTACACACACACACACATCCTAGTGAGTGAGTCCATTTAGCTTTGCTCATATTTACATGTGTCCAGGGCTGACCACTTGGGATTGGACAACCCATGTGGGAGCTTGTCCCCAGAGGAGACTGATTCTCCCTCTCTCAGCAGACATTAACCCCTTGTAGCTCTAAAGAGGGAACCATAGGAATTTCTCCTGTCCACATTGGCATGTGAAATGGTACTATCATTATGCAGACCTTGTTCAGGCAACCATATGGTTGAGAGTTCATGGATGCAGCTTCCCTGTCATATATAGAAGACATTGTTTCACAGCAGATCTCCTGGCTCTCTGGCTCTTAAAATCTTTCTACCCTCTCTTCCATCAATTTCCCTGAGTCCTAGGTATAGGTGTAGCATTGGCAATGTATGCGTTTGGGTTGGTTACCTCATGCTCACTTATTCTCTGCATTTTGACTAGTTGTGGATCTCTGTTCTAGTGTCCATATATGTTGCTAAAAGAAACTTCTTTGATTAGGATTAGGAGCTACACTTCTGTAGATATACATAAGGTACACTTACAGATATAAGCTACACTCATATCCATACTTACCTATGGATCTAAGGCTAAATATTCAGAGTGCATTTAGACATTACATTGGTCTTAGAAAATGGCAGCTTTAGGCTCTCTCCGTTTTGTGACCTCCCCGGTCACAGGTAGTTGGCTATAGCCCTGCAGTGCCAGGCATAAATTCCCGTCTCTTGAATGGGCATTAGGTCTAGTTGGTCAGCTGTTGGTTACCCCCAAGCTAGACGTGCCACTGTCACACCATTGCAGATATCCTGCTGGCCCAGTCTTTGTTGTGACTCACAGGAACAGCTGGGTAGGACTACCAGTTGCTCTTCTTCTTGGCCCTTCTACACCACCTCCCAGCCCTTTGAGAGCCAGTTCTCAGGGAAGGTACTCAAGTCAGCTTCAACTTGATGACTTCCGATGCCTGTGTCTGTCTTACCTTCAAGCTCAGGGAGGCAACCAAGATTGAGGTCATAGCCTATATTGTTTGGGAAATTTGGATTCCTCTGCCAACAACTGGAAGGGAGATTTCCCGTGACTGGCATGGGAGGTTTTCTTAGATATTCTATGGCTCTCAGGGGAGTATTATCACCCCAAGTGGCACAACTTCACTTAAGTTATTTGTATATGTGTATGTATATATGTATTTTATATAAGTATTTTAAATAAACATAAGATGTTTGTGGCTTTTGGAGTCATTTTTTGTCTTTGTCTCTCTTCCCCCACACATGTCCTTAGTGTCTCCCTCTTTCCCCAGATAAAGTCCCTGCTTTTCCAATCCCCCAACCCCCCAGCTTCCCCTTATCCTGTGGCTAGGATCCACAAACAGGGAGAATACTCCGTGTGTGTCTTTCTGCTTCTGCTCACCTTACTCAGGATAATATCCTCTAGTTCCATCCACTGACCTGCAAATTCCATGGTTTCATTGTTCTTCTTAAATGTCCTCCAGCTGATGAATGGAAAATGAAAACACATACACACATGCACACGCACACACACACACACACACACGCACGCACACACACACACACACACACACACATACACATATACACATGCACACGCACACACATAGAGATTCACTTGTAAAATATGTTTCTTTTTTGTGTGTGTTTTTTAAGTCTTTTATTAACTACTGTAGGACAACTAAGGCCACCTTAAAACAACAGATACCACCTGCTCCCCATTTTTTTCTTTTACTGACTTTATTTTTGTTGTTTTGAAGCAGGGTCTCATGTAGCACACCAGGCAAATGCGAGCCCACTATGTAGCTCTTATTCCTCCTGCCTCAACCTCCCAAGGACTAGGATGGTTACAAGTCACCACAGCCTGTCTCTCTTCCTCATGTTCTAACCACCAATAGGAACCTGGGCTCTGAAATCACACTTTCCCCAGGGCACAAGAAAGTGTGGCTATTGGTTCCATCGTAGCAGCAGGAAAGCGGAGTGTCATCATTTGGATGGTGTGCCCTGGGGATAGCACAGGGTTGTGAGCAGTACTTGGGTCATGTGACCACATGCTGGGAGGGTACTGTTGCTCTGCAGGCCCAAGCCAGGCAGTTCCAGCCATCTGCAGGACCGCAGGGCTGGAGTCAGGAACAGACCTTTCTGTCTTCCTCAGACGATGGTATAGCGACTGTTGACAGATTAGGTGTAAGCGCAGTGTGTAAAGAAAACTCTTCCAGATGTTCTTATTAAAGTTTTTATTAAAATTCTTTTTTAAAAGTTCATTATTTTATGTGAAAGGATATTTTGGCTGCATGTATGTCTTTACCATGTGTATGTCTGGTGACCCTGGAAGCCAGAAATCCATCAGGTCCTCTGGAACTGGAGTAATAGACGGTTGTAGGGCCATGTGAGTGCTGGGAACTGAACCTGGGTTGTCTGGAAGAGTGACCAGCATGCTCAACCACTGAGCCATCTCTCCAGCCTTATTAAATTCTTAAATGCTCAGAGCCATGGAAGATTGAAAAATTCTAAAGTTAAAAAAACAAAACAAAACCAACAACGAGGAGAGTAGAAGTTGTCAAAAACAGGACAGCTCTTGTAGTCACTGACTGCTCTCTTTATCTCCAGGTTCATCTTAGAGTTCTAAAGAATTAAAGATATGAAGCAGAGGCATTAGACTTGTGCTAGGGGTAGAAGCTTCTGGCTGTAGCTTTTGGTGAGATCACTCCTCAGCTCCTGTGTGCGCTCTGGGAGCTCCCCGGAGAGAGTCCTGGGCAGCCGGAGAAGGCAGTGAATGGGGGGAACACAGTTTCTGGAGGTAATACTGTATTGTCAAGAATTTTGCAGCAGTCTTTCAAGACACAACGGCACCCAGTCACACAGTTCCTCCCAACGTGAACATAAGAACCAATCTGGGCAGCGTTGACCACACAGTCTTCCTCAATAAAGACATGATCCCCAATATGCAGAGGAAAGAAGGTAACACCTTTGCTGAATTTTTTTGAATGGTGGCCTTATGACACTACGGCTTTTCACAACACAGTGACATCCAACTCTTACACTTGCGAGTTCTCCTCGGATGATACAGTCGTTCATTATAATGGTCTTGCCATTGAGAAAGATGTTCTGCCTTCCCACAAAACAGACTAGCGACTAACTTTTTGTTCCCAGATGCCGTCTCGATGTACTCCGACTTGTTGTACAGCAGTTCGCCCAACTCCATGGCTGCCCCCTCTCTGAATCTCAGGATCCTGTCAGTCGGATAATCTGTTTCTAAGACTGACTTTGGAACCAGACAACAGCAAGTGCTGTCAGGAAGATAGGCAAGTTCTCTGGGAGACTCAGAGAAAGGATGTGAAACCCTCTATCAGGGGATACCACTCAGGGACTTCCTGATTTGTACTGTGAGCTGATCCATTTAGGTACAATGCTGTCTCATAGTTTCTGGATGTCACTGTCACTTGTGACTTCTCATTCTGGTGCCTGCAGGGTAGTCCATTAACAGACATAGTTTGCATTTCTAGATAGGAGAAGGTGCTTGCCAGCAGTGCATTAGAAGGCCAGCAGGTTACTCTAGAGTTCTCCATCCTGGAGATAAAATATATACTTAAGGTTTCTTATTGTTTTGGCTTAAAAAAAAAAAAAAACAGAACTGTTCTCGAGGCTCTATAGAGTTTTAGCAATTTCATTCCTCATAGAGCTTTAGGATCAATTTTTCTTAGATTAGAGAATTTTTCAAGCACAAAACAGTATGTAAAAACCAAATGGCTGATTATAATAGTACTGATCATTTGTTAAATACCTATAGCACACACAGCATTGCTCTATGTTCTGATCCGTTCCCACATGGGGTGCGTGGGCTGTTCCCCATTTGCACAGGAGGAGCTGGAACAGCAGTGTGCTTTAGTCACTTGTCCAATTTCAATCAGTAGACAGCTAGACCTCAAACCTAAACTTTGAGATCCAGGGCTTTATGCTCTACTTTTTCCCAGATCCACATGCTGCGGTCCTGTAGATCCATGCGAAGTGCTCCTGTAGAGCTACGTGCTGTGCTCCTATCCACATGCTGTGCTCCTATAGTTGCTATACAGAGATGTTAAATGACCTTTTTCACCAATCTAAAAGAATGACTCCCAAGTAACTCATAGCCTCCATCTTCAGAGCTGAAAGCAGAATGTGAATTGGTTCCTGTCTAGCTGGTGATGTTTAGAAAGCCTGCAATCTTGTCATTGTCACCTGATGCCAGTATGAGGCTTAGGCACATCAGCTTTGCTAAATACAGAGAAGAAGTCTTCCTAAAACACAGCTGGCCCTCAGGATAGGGGCTGAAAGCAAGGAACCCCTCCTGATGAAATGCTTTTGGTATGCGTGGAATGACCTCCTGGGACGGCTTTCAAATGGTGCTTTCTAACTAGTTGGTTCTGTAGAGGAGTCTCAGAACTTTGCAGTGGAGGAGCCTTTGAGAACATCTAACCCAGCAGCCTCCTTTCATACCCAGTCTTACCTACAAAATCCCAAGCCTCCCAGGAAAGACTGCGATTATGGCCACAGACAAAGACCTCCTGGGGTATATGTGATTAACAGTAGTAAAATTAAAAAAAAAAAAAAAAAAAAAAGCAGAGGCAGAAAGCCAGGGAACATAACATGTTAAGCAGTGATTGGAAAGGAAATTTGCCTGGATAGAAAGGGACCTGGGGCTTTGTGTTAGGTTGTACAAGGACTCTTCATGCACATCATCATTTCTCAACCATTTTTTCCTATACACCACATACTTAAAAAAAAAAAGTTCTTTTCCTATTCCTGTCTCTCCCCTAGAAGTTTTAATACTATGGATGTTCTATAGATCTGGTTATGTACAGTATATGTATCTACAGAGTAGTCGTCATTGCTACCCTTCTCTCCTAAAAGGCACTTTTTACTGCATGGGAGGCACCAGCAACCATCATTATGCTTCCTTGTGCTTCTTGCTATTTTGAGCAAAATTGAACTCATAAAGTAGCTGTTTTTAAAGTAGCAAAATCTAACTTATCAGAGCCTTTAAATCAATCCAATGTACTTTATTTCCCAATTTTATTTTCTTTATAAGGAATATCAAGGCTTTGGTTTTGAAGGTTGTTTAGGCCTTAGGTGGTGCCTTAAAATTGCAGGGTTTTTTCCTTTCTTTTTCCTTTTTTTGCAACATGCTAGGCTTTATGGATGCTTATTCTGAAAAGAAAATTCTCTCTGTCCTCTCTCTCTCCTGTGTGTGTATCTGTCTGTCTGTCTGTGTATATATATGTGTGTGTGTATCTGTACCATGGTGCGCATCTCTAGGTATATTAGTCAGGGTTTTCTAGAGTCACAGAACTTATGGGTAGTCTCTATAAAGTAAACACATTTGTTGATGACTTACGGTCTCTAGTCCAACTCCCCAACAATGGTCAGTAGTAGCTGTAAATGGAAGTCCAAGGATCTAGCAGTTGCTCAGTCCCACAAGGCAAGTAGGGGAAGAAGAGAGAATCTTCCTTCTTCCAGTATCCTTATGTAGGTCTCCAGCAGAAGGTGTGGCCCAGATTAAAGGTGTGTGCCACCACGCCTGGCTCTGGGACTTGCTTACTAGGTTAGAGGATAGTCTCAACTATTGGCCCTTGCCTTCCACCTTTATACAAGAGTCTCTTGTTGTTTGCTTTTCATCACTGAGGTGCTGGGATTACAGGTGCCTCCTACAGTGTCTGAATTTTACATGGCTTCTGGGGATGCTAACTGAGAGATGCTAAACTTGTACTTGCACAGCAAGCATTTGACTCACCGAGTCATTTCCCTAGCCCTTTACTCATTCTTCCTGCCATTTGTAAGGTTACTGGTACTCTGAAGCCACCATCATCCAGTGCTGCCTGGCCTCCTTGTCTCTCAATTTCTCCACTGCCCAGGCTTGTCCTCCATAGCAGCTGCAGGAATCTTTGGAAAGGTTGATCAGGCCAAACACTTTTCTTAGCATTGTGTCCACTCCAAAGCGAGCTAGCCCAGATGCTATCCTCCCACAGTGGGCAGCCCAGCACCTCACCTCACTGACCCTCCAGCTGCAGCCCCATTTATCTCCATCTCTGTACTGCCAACCAAGCCTGTGACTTTGTTCTTGTTTCTTCTGTGCGGATTTCTCTTCTTTGGATTTTTCAAAAGTAATTCTTCATTGTCAAAGCAGTTTTAGATTTAGAGAAGAGCTACGAAGATAATCCAGAGTTTCCCCAGCAACCTGCCAGTCTTCCCTGATAACTCCTGCGTATTTCCTTATGAATGGCACCCTTTCACCCTCTTATATGCAGAGATCCTTTCTCCCATGATCTCTGCTGAACTGGGAGACCTGCCCTCCTACACAGCCTGCAACACATTGTGAGCTTAAGTCTCTTGGCAAGATTTGTTTCTACTGCGTATTTCTCCGTTCTGTATTTTTTTCATTTACGTACTTCTTTCTCATATATTTCTCTTAATGTGAGTTCCTTAATATTTGGCCTCACAGCCATGAGAACTGCCATTAGTTTCTCTGGACCTGGGACAGTGGGTAGAAGCAGAGTGTTGCTGGAATTTAGGGGCACTGTGACATAGGGACAGTGTTGAAAGTTGTAGGTTGAAACGGGAAAGCACTAGACTTCTCCAGTTCCCATTCTAGAAGTGAGTGTCCTCAAGCAGTTTGTGTCCAGCATTCGACTTGACTGCAGTCAGAGCAGACTGTGTCTCCAGAGGAAGATCCAGCCAAGGAGACCCTCAGGCTTAAGACTGGCTCTCACAGAGCATCCGGAAAGCCATCACGGAGATGTGAAGTATTGTTCCTTGTGGTGGTTACACTCTTTCTCTGTTGGAAAGTGAGTGTTACTTTACTCATGTGTCACATAGGATGCACTTGGGAGCCTGTGGGGATGTGGAATTGTACTGGCTACTCATGGTTCAGGTAAAGACTCCAGGTGCTCTTTCTTGGTGGCCAGGATAGGTCTGTAGACTGAGATATCTGCTGTTCTCTCTCTCTTTGCTTTACAGTTCCCAGATCTCTAGTTAGCATTCTTGAGTCCCTGTCTTCCACAGCAAGGGTAAGAAGATGTAAAGAAGCTCAGGTCTTCCCATATCAAAGTATAGCTCTGTGTGTTTGGTACCTGGATGGGGTTACATGATATGCTTCCTAGACGTGGACTCCAGAATACAATCCCTTACAAAAGAGAGGAACTTCTCCCTGCTACTCCACAGCTCTAAGGGCCAGTCCTTCTATTTGTTGCTTCATTGTTATCAAGAATACGGATTGGCAAATGGTGGACCCTGGGCTAAATTTGGCTTGTTTTCTGTTTTAGTATGGTCTGCATGCTAAAAATGGTTATTGCATTATTTTTAAGTAGTTGGAAAAAGTCTTACAGCTATGAGAGTTGAACTCTTGTTTCATGTCCATAAGTAAGGTTCAGTTGCAGCAGTCACGTGCTTGTGTCTCACTCTCTGTACTTGCTGTGGCACTGGAGTGGGAGACTTAAGTCGTAGAGACAGTATAGCCTGCCAAGTCAAAAAGTTTGCTGGGTAGCATTTTCTAGAAGTTTGCCTACCTCTGCTGGGGAGAGATCGTCTTCCCTCCTGTGTGATCTTCATTACACTTGGTTTTCTCCCTGTCAGTTCTTCAGTGTATGAAAAAGAGCATTTGTTGGTGAGCAGACATAGCTGCAGGCGATGAAGAGATAGAGTTTTCAGATGGACAACAATTTGCCCAGGCCAGACTACAGGTTTTATTATGAAAAGGAAGACAGTGATAATGAGATTCATAGAGCAGCCCGTTGTAGGAATGTGTGTGAGTGTACATGTGAATGTTCATATTGTAGTCTCTTTCCACTTTAAAATCCATTTAAGCCAGGCGTGGTGGCGCACGCCTTTAATCCCAGCACTTGGGAGGCAGAGGCAGGCAGATTTCTGAGTTTGAGGCCAGCCTGGTCTACAGAGTGAGTTCCCGGACAGCCAGGGCCATACAGAGAAACCCTGTCTCGAAAAACAAAAACAAACAAAAAAATCATTTAAGATACAATCAGTTTCCAATTAAAGGAAATTGGAAGCCACTTGGTTTCTATATGTTGTAAAGAATATTATAAAAACAGAATATGCAGCATTGATGAAGGTGTCTTACTTGTCTGTTTATTGATTCATGAATTCATTCATTTAGCAAATGTTGAAGGTGAATGGTGTCCCCTCCTTGCTTGGTGGTGTGCTGGATTCTCTGATAGGAAATTAACATTCTTAGTAAGGTTGTACCACAAATAGAGCAGTGACATCCTGGCCACCAGCAGCAGCAACAGCAGCTTCTGGAGTTGAGGTGCTTAGCTCCATATCCTCTTGCCCCAGGTTTCCAAACTGAGAAACTGGTAGGCTGAGACCCAGCAACTGATGGCAATCCTGGTACACACTTGGGAACCAGTGTTGTAGATGTAGTATTGATTCATAACTGTGATGAGTGAGTGTACCTTTCTCATCACTGAGAAACAGCTTGTGCTTTCAGGGAAATCAACAAACATTTGCTCCACTCACCCTAGCCCCTCTCAATAGACTCTTGTATTCAGAAAATGTACACAAGTCAAAATAGGCAAGCCATATTTTGGCTCCAGACTTATTTTAGTAGACAGTGCCAGAATCTGCCAAAGCCACGAAGGGACTATCCATGAAATTGGCCAGGCAGCCACCACCACCACACAGAGCATTCTCAGTCCTTGACTAATTCCTCTGTGAAAAGGGACCTCAGCAGCCCTGACCCAGTGATTTAGGCTCCTGAGGAAAGCAGACAGTTGCTACTAGTCCAAAACAAGCAGAGACAGGAGAGCCTTTCACTGCTGAGTCGCTTGATTAAGTGCTGAGGGTTTAGCCAAGTCCTTAGATGAGTTAGTGTCCAGGTATATTGTTGCATGGCTCTTGGCAGGCATTAAACACCAGGTAGCCACAGTTTATGCTGTGTGCTGTACTTTGGCCATGATCAGTATTTGCCTACATCACCTCACAGCTACCATGTGAGGTTGGTAACCTTAATGCCAGTTTATAAGTCAGAAGCATTTGTGAGGTGGGTTTGTATAGATCTTCTACCCAGGAAGAGACAGTGTTCAAATTTAAGCCAGATTGTCATTTTGTATTCTCTACATTTGTACACATGCATGTGAGCATAAACATGCACACACACATACCAGGCTGTTACTGCTTACATCTGGTGGATGTTTTATAATGTGTAATTTGGAAATTAGATAGAGACTCTACCTGCCTCCATGCCTGTCTCTCTATGCACAGTGTTTCTGATCTCTGCCAGCAAAAGAAAGAATGACTTCTTATGGGCCAAAGCACTGAGGGGTAGCCAAATCACCTCACTTTCTGAATCCCCTAGCCTCAAACACTAAAATACACTTTTCAGGGAAAGACTGAGGACCTTGCAACCCTATGGCAGCATGAGTCAGTCACGAGCAAACTCGGGCCTCCTTCAGAAGAGTAACTCCGCGGTTCCAGAAGCCTGAAGAATGAGCTGCGCCCGAGTGAACCCTTCAGTTTGACTGATGTGCCCAGTAACTAAACATTTTATTATTGGATCAGATTTTAATCTTCTCTCAAAATGAGTTCTCCTTGTGTTCCACCCAAACTAAATGGAGTAAAGTGAGAAGGCGCTAAGATAGTTGGGACCAGAAGTGAAACCTCCTGTCTCATGGTGTATTCCAGAACCCGGCAGGAATGCTCCTCCAGCCCCTTTGCTTCCTTCCTCACAGCACGTTCTTAGTGATGGATGGCGGTGCAGAGCACTTGGTGGGAATGCACTTGCAACCACATTTAGTCATCCACAGCCAATTTTATTTATAGTTGTGGTTAACAAGGGCAGATAGAAAAATATATACATATATAGTTATAGGTACATTTTTTAATTATGTAAGTTTTACTAAGAAATTGTATATATCTATAGTCACTGATATTATAAAAATTGAAGCTGAGAAATTATATTTAACAAATAGCAGGTTGAAATGGAGAATCATAATTAATGGCTTAACAATTGGCAAAATAACTGAATTATTAAGCAGAGTTTAATTTAATCAGATTTAAGCAGATTCTTAGAGGAGGCAGTTGGGTGGGAAATCTGGACTTAGTTTTCAGAGACATTCAAGAATAATGTCTGGATTGATTAACTGTTGAATGAATGTTTGAGACATAAATTCACTCTAGGTTGTTTGAATACTGGGAATGAAGTTAAGTCTGCCAAGAGGATCTGAAGGGCTATGGTTTGGAAAAGAAATCTAGGTTTTTGGTTCTTCATAGACTCAATGTTAGACCTGAATTATTCTAGACTCTGTAAGAAGTGTTTTCATTTGTTTCTATGTTACTGTGATAAAAACCACTGCCCAAAAGCCAACTGGAGGACAAGTTTTGTTTGTTTTTGTTTTTGTACAATCTATCATCCAGTGAAGCTCAGGCAGAAACTCAGGTTAGAAACCTGGAACAGAAACTGAAGCAGAGACCATGAGTGAGGCGGCCCCGGCACCCCCCCCCCCCCAATGCTGCTCAGGTCTCTCTTTCCTACAGTTCAGCTCACCTGCCCAGGGAGAGTCCTGCGACAGTGCTGGTTCCTCCTACATCAACTGCCAATCCAGAAAATGCCCCACAGGAACGGCTGCAGGCCAGTCTGATGGAGGAGTCTTGTAATTGTCGTTCTCTCTTTCTGTGACATGTATCATGTTGACATCCTGGATGACTCATCAAGAGAAGAGTAATGCCTAGCACAAGCTGGTGGAGAGACCTTTATGAGGCCACATGATTGCTAGCTGTTACAGATAGTGAGAACATCTTTATCAAGGCTATAGAAAATGAAGGCCCTGGAAGCCTAATGCACTGAGGGGGTGGGGGAGGGGCAGTGCTTAGGTTGGTAAGAGAACATGGATGCAGGTAGAAATAGAGGGGAGATGTCTTTTGTGGTGGTGTGGCTACAGAGGGCAAAGACAGGGTCAGAATGGAGACTATAGAGGCCCGGCTTCTTTTACAGCTTACTGGGCTTGTTGTCATTACCCCCCTTCCACTTCCCGGCCCTTTTTGATTTTTTTTTTTTCATAATTGAGGGGAAAAGTTGCTAACAGTGGATACCTTACAAATAGAAAAGTTACAACTTCTAAAATTTGATAGTAATATTATTTTACAAAGAAACTTACATATATTTCATGTGTGTGAGTGCATGCGTGTCTGTGTCTGTGTGTCAGTGCATGTATGCATGAGTGTGTATGCATATGTGTGCATGTATGTGTATGTATGTGAATGTATGTGTGTGCATGTGTGTATGTAAGTGTGTTGTATTAGAGGTTATATAAAGTGTGTATGTGTATATGTATGTGTGAAATATCTGTGTGTAAAGTCTGTTGCATATGTGTCTATATAGGTGTGTGTGTAACGTATGTATGCATGTGTAAAAGCAAAGAACCAATGCTTCTATTTAATTCCCCAATTTAGTAAGTGCCTGCTTGTGGATGGTGATGTCGGGAGCCACATGCTGGGTGTATTAAGGGGCCTTAGGAGGGTGCTGGTAGCTCCTCGATGCTCTAGGACTGAGTAGAGAGGTGCAGATGAGGTCAGAGAACATGGAAAGAGGTACAGGATCAAACCTCAGAGTTGCCTTGGAGCAGGGCCTAGAAGGAAGAATGAGTGGTAGAACAGGGTCACACCACTCACTGGTGACTGTGTGTGCAGAGACCGGTGGGCAAGGCAGTCTGTGCTTAGCCAGAGGGGAGATGGAGAGCCCTGCAGGTAGTGCAGTGTGGAAAGGAGCGCCAGTGCTGGGTACAGGCTGGGGACCTCTCACTACATGAACAGTAGCGTCTGGCCTGGCCCCAAGGCAGATTGTTAGGTTGCAGGGAGACAGTGTCTGCTCAAGCCTTATCTCCATCTTTGTTTCTACTCCAAGGGGAACTGTGATGAACTGGAGATTGGCGTATAGGAGCTGTATATACTTAGGTAGCTCAACCTGCCTTTTATGTAATGTATACATTTTACAGATTCTTGTTAGAAACTAAGAAACCAATCCTTACTGCCCATTGTGAAAGTGCAACGCAGTCGATTTTAAACAGGCTGGGCACCACAGTTAGGAAAGCCCTGCTTATTCACAAATCTGTGAGTGTGTTGTGTTTCTGAGCATGCCAGTACTTGTGTTCTCTGACCTGTGTGTCCTCCCTGGCTTCCCCTTCGCTAGCCTTCATTTTCATGCCCATAACCCCCTTCCAGTCACTCTGCCCACCCGCAGCACCTTGCTGTCTGTCCATCCATCCATCCATCCATCCATCCATCTATCTGTCACTGACCTGCCACAGCCACTTGTATCATTATGACATTTCCTGGATACGTTCTTTTTAATCTTCTTAGGGGAGGAACTGTGAGTGGATTAAGATCCTTTTTCAGTTGTGTGGCCAGAAGAAGCGAAGGCGCTGACTTGGAGAGGGAAAATGTCTGTACTTGTCAGAAAGCGGCGGGGCTTGGGAGCAGGGACCAGGTTACTTATCCCGGGAACTAGATTTCGTTTTGCTGAGTGGTCAATCAAATCATTTATTTTAATTCCTACTTCAAAAACGTTTTTGGCATTCAGAAGAAATCTCTGTGAAATTGTTGGAGAAATTAGATAGGGGAATCCTCTACGTAGTGGTTTAGAAGTCCTGAAAACCATCACATCTATTAAACAGCCCTGTTCCCCTCTGCTCAGATTCATGTCTATATTTTTGTGGTGGTTGTTGTTGTTTTTAAGAATATCTGATCCATCAATTTTTCTGGATGGATTTTGTTTCTATGTTAGATCACATTGAAATCTCTACTTTATCATGTTAGAATTCAAGAACAGAAAGGCACAGAGCTATTGATTTGCTTTGAGTAGTCTACAAATAAAATAATTAGATAGGCCAAGGCAGAAAGACCAGCAAGTGCGCATCAGCGTGTATACAATCTCTTATTATGAGAAATATTATTATGAATTTTTATTGAATTGAGACTGTCACAATTTCAAAATGAAGGTTGGGGGATTGTTTGTTTTTAAACACTGTTAGTTATGACCCTCACACTTTGAAAACCAAAAAGATTTCATGTTCTGGTTTTGAATGCATTGTAGAAAATGAAGATGAGTCTTAAAAATATGAAAATATATTGTAGAAAATTAAGACACACAAAACATAAAGCACAGCCCTAGTCCAGAGAACTGTCACTGTGCGAGTCTACTGCCTTTCAGACTGTCTGTATAGTGTTTCTAAGGCTGCTGTATGAGGTCTGTCTTATCCTTTGTGTGTGCATGACTCTTACACAGCCTGTTGTCTTTTAGTATAGATTCTTCATTCATGGAATTCCATGGCTACCTTTTATCTATCAAGTCCACGAACTATTTTGAATATTTTGAAATAATTTGCATGTATTTCATACACAGCCTGAAGACACATGTGACTGGTAGAATTTTGGATATCTGGATAAGAGATTTGAATGTCAAGGTATCATGGGTGCCTGGTGACACGTGGAACCAAAAGCATGTTGGCTCTGTATCCACGAACCCAGCACTTCCTGACTGTCCTCACCTTGGAATGCAGTAAGCTGCTAGGCATCTTAGGAGAGGTGGAGAAGGCCCTCCTATGCTCTGGAGGAACTAGCCTGAAGCAACGCAGTGACAGCATTTCCCTGGCCCGCAGAGAAATGGGAATAAAGGTTAGCCACATTGGAGTGGCAGTTTTTAAAGCTGTATGTGTCATCCTGCCCTTTTTCTGAGATGAGTGTGTGTATTAAGTTTCTCTTAGGACGGTGTTTATGAAGAATGAGATAGCAGGTGTTTTGCTTCCAAACTCTTCCTTACAATATAACATTGTTTTTGTCAGTCTGTGCCCTCCCACCCTGCCTTTATTTCCTGTTTTTGTTGTTGTTGTTGTTTGGTTGGTTTTGTGTGTGTGTGTGTGTGTGTGTGTGTGTTTAGTCTAAAATTTTAAGAGGGCCCTTTGGATCAGCATCTATTCCAAAATACTGGCAGTTCCCACACGTCTATAGCTTGTTCGCCCTGTTCCATTCAGTCCTGCTGTCCCACCCTCTAATGCTCTGGCAGGACTTGAGTACCATTTCCTCGAGTTTTTTGTACCTGTCTGTTACTAGCACCAAGGTGGTTTCTCTTTCTGAGAGACACTTCTTTCTCTGTCAGCCTCTCTAAAATAACCTAGAAGGTTCCTGAAGAACCTAGGTGCTCCCAGCTGCAGCACTCGGAAAGGTGAAGCCTTCTAGTGCAAGCTATCTTTGCCCTCAGGCCACGTGGTGCTGTTTGCTTTAGGTGGGATCATCTGCAGAGGTCACTTCAACAGTCAACACTGTTACATGTTTACAATCAATGTGGGAAAGACAACAGAGGAAGAAAATGGACAAGGAGAAGACAAGGAGTGGCCTGTTAAGAGCCAGTGAGCTGTCCTGTATTAGTACCTAGCACGTTGCTGCTGCATCCTGCATTTCAGCAGATCCATCTATTTGGCCAGCACTCAGGTTTAAAGCGAAGTGACCCAACCCCAGTGGACGATTCCGATGGAGTTTGTGCTTTTCTGTGAGCTTATTAGTCTCATGACCTGAAGCCTCTACAGCTGCTGCTTCTTGTTGGCTGACTGACCACATGCTTCTCCCTGTTTGTCATACCAGGGGACATGTTGGGGTATTTGTCATAGTCTCTGAAGAGAGGGGCCAATATCTAAGAAACCATGAGTGAATGGGTAAAGGGGCCTGGTTATTTGACTCAAATCTTTCTGCTCATCTGTTTTGTTTGTATGTCTATGTTTTGGTCTTCAAAAAAGAAAAGGAAAAATAATTATTGATGAACCATGAGCCCATTTGCCCTGTGGGCATATTCATTAACACTGGCATCATATTTTGGTACATTTTCTAGCCTAAGAGGCCTTAAGAAGAATGAATCTTTAGCGGAGCAAGGAACAGGATATAGTTGTTCAGTTGGCAAGCTGTGAGAAGTTACTGATAAGCTGTGTAGTTCATCTTACATATATCAGCTTCCTGGCATTCCAGAAAGGGTGCCTGACATCTGTGTTTCTTTACCCAAAAGGACAGAAGCCATGCTTGATGCTGGGAAAGAGGTTACCATTTCTGTCCCATATACCATTGGATTCAGAATAAAAAAGTTTTGGGTGCCATCTCTTCACACAAGTCAGAGCAATGTGGTTTAGTGGGCAGATAGTGTGAGGCCAACCTTGTCTATCAGTAGAGTCATCCTGCCCATCCTTAATGCAGAATCCAAGAAAGATTCCTCTCGTGAGTGGGTCTGCAGCTGTGCTGGGGCTGTGAAGACCACCACGGCCATGGAGGCACGCCTGTTCCTCACTGCTGTCTGCTTGTTTCCTGAGCAGTAGGCCTGTCTCTCAGCTAGCTGGAAAGCCTCAGGGCAAAGACCTTGCCTTAGTGTTTTTAACTTATGCTATGCTACATTAAAATAAAGTTTCTAGTCTTCAGTAGGAATGGAGTAGAGGTGTTCTGAGTGGACTGCTGAGTAAGTGAATGAAAGCTTTTCTGGGCCTCACTCAGATGTTCCAGGAAGCCACTCTCCTAGGTAAGGAGATAGCACACCTGTGTAAAACTCAAGCTTGTGTTCTGGGTGCGTTAACAATAAGAAGGTTAAGCAATATGTGTAAAGATATTTTGAGGTTGATATGGTTAATAGCAAAGAATTAGAAATATCATAAATAAATAATGAGACTGGTCAGAAAAGGATAACTCATTGTATTCTGAAGCCTCTAATGATAAGTTTTGTAGCAGCCAAAAGAAACATGTGTACTAGACCATTATTATGAAAGAAAGTCCAAATTATATGCATGCTCACAGCATGGTGGGAATCCCCCTTGAAAGAGGGAAAAAATAAAATTCATCAAAATGTGAACAGTGCTTGAGGTGAATTGTGAGTGATTTCTCCATCATACAAATGTCTTGGAGAAGGCTAAACTACTTTCATAATGTGAAACCAGTGTCCGGAGAGAAAAAATTAATCCAAAGCAAGTGTGTCCACTGTGAACACTTGAAAAATGAAACTGGGCGGTGGGCGCTTGGATTCTTCTTTTTTGGAGTTTTCTGTATGATGGAAATATTTTATAATTAGGACATTTCCAAAGAGGAACAGTTGTAGGTTAGAGGAAAGGACATATCCACAGTGTGAAAAGTCCAGCGCCCTCTTGTGGTCTCTGAGGGCATCAGACATGCTCACAGTGCACAGGCATACATGCAGGCCAAACACCCATACCCTTAAAAGAAAACCAATCACAATAGTTTAGGGCTACTTAAAATAGCAAACCACCAGGCTGCCAGAGTGATAACCCATGATGACATCTGATATAGTTCTTGGTCAGAATGCTGACAATGATTAGACACCAAGGGAAGTTCAGTTATGGTCAGTACAGTGTGTTGATCAAAACACAGAGTTAACACCCTGTAGTACTTAACACTCTAGGCACTTCATAAGATAGATTTATTTAAGAGTAGCTCATCTAAAACACCCGGAATCCCCAAATCTCCAGGTGCCACAGGTAGTTCCTGTACCACCTCACAGTGTGCAGGAGACACACTATGACCAACAAACTTGCTGACGAGTGGGGAAATGGCCTTTATGAACTCAATGCATACCTGGTCTCCTGTGTCGAGAGTGTTTCAGGAAGTTGCCCATTTCTCTGCTGCCCCCTTCTCATTGCTTTATCTAAGCATTTCTAACTCTGTTTAAATTGTTGGCTTGCCAGGCAGAGGCTGTCTTTGTATCTTACCAGAACCATGACTGATGTTTTTACAGAGGATAAATCAAGGACAGTCAAGACATAGTGTTAGAGTGTGAGCATGGAGCTTATGTAATTGTGTGCAGAAGGAAACCAGCTGAACGGGCGAAGGAGCAAGCCCCACCTGCACTGCGGCACACACAGAGCTCAGCCTGTGATACGGACCCTAACTATCTAGACCCGGAGGCTACCAGCATGTGGTGCCAGTGATAGGAAATTCCAGGAAAAAAAAAGCAGGATGCTACAGGCAGAAAGAAGCCAGTCAGTTATCCTTGTGCCGGGCTGGTAGAGGGAATTGGCTAGCAGAGGCACAGGGGGATTTGGGGAGTTAATGCAAAGATTCTGGTATTTTGCTTGTTTTGCAATAGCCACCTGATCTTGTTTGCTAGGTTCTTCAAACTAAATAAAAAAGTGAATAATTTTATTTTACCTATGTTCTTTCTTAGTAAAAGAAAGGGACAATCAGGGCTGTTGCCAGCGGGTTCTCCTGCTCCTTTAACAACAGTTGCTGTCTACCATTTCTGTCCTATTATCTGTTGGATGTCTATTAAAAAGACACAGTGCTAAGTGAAAAGGAGTCATGGAGCGTTAGATAAAGGTTAAGCCTAGACAGTTTGTGATTAAGGCGGGGAAGGGGGCCTGAGCAGTGCTTCTTCTCAGTTCTGGGCTTTCTTTGTCTTCCTTTTTAGTGCGCTCAGGTGTGCTCCATCTCTGTGGGAGGCTTGACCTCCTAATACCATGGCTGCAGCCCTCTGGCCATTTCAGATTGGGGCATCCCCCTTGCCCTACTCTGTCCTCTTGCAGGAAATACAGAGCAGCCTAGGAGGGGCAAAAGTAGTCACTCCAAAATATCACCATGACCTCTGTCCCCTTAACAGTATTGAACATGTGTTTACATTTAAGTGGAAAATAATTTTCCAAACAGAAGACAGAAAGTGATCTCATTTCCCAAATGAAGTAAAATGTAAATTTGAAAAGGCCAACCGGAATGAATCCCTGCGTCTCCCCAGCATTGGCGTCCTCGTCTCTCTTCTTGGAACAGGGATAACAGTGCTGGGAAATCATCCGCCATTTCCCAACAAATTCAATTTTGATTTACAAAGCTGAAGTAGAAAAATTAGAAATCTTTATTCATCTGTCCATATGCTCTTTTTTAAAAGAATTAGTCTGATTTATAATACAAATGGGCATATTTACTATAGATGATTATACAGTAATTAAACTGTGGTTATATGTATATTTGTTTTTATGCTAGCCTGTTGCTTATTTAATTTAATTTTTATTAAGTTGGTCTTTCTTGTCTCTCTTCTTTCTTCCCCAACTGTTCTATAAAAAGCCTGAAGGGACCCTGGCCATGAGGTGACCTGGCCTCTTGATGACAGAGTGTGTTACTGCTGATTGGCAGGCAGAGTCTGGATCTCTGGAATCAGGTTGCAGCCCCCATTGTTTTCTGAAAACGTCTGCTTCTTGGGCAGGGAAATTGACAACTGAATAATGGGAAGAGCACAATGAGAACTTGGCATTCTAGACCAAGCAGTTTGTTTCCTTGGATGCAGTATGCTGAGAATACTTGAAAAGTTTTCTTGGTTCCTTGCTAAGGGGTAAGCGATAAACTTGAAGCTGATTTACTGGGTCATCATCTTACCTTAGTTGAAGGGCAGTACTGCCAGCATTCAAGGGGCTGTGGTTCAGAAGGAATCACTGATTAGTGGTGCTAAAGCAGTTTGTAAATATCCTCAGTGCTGCAGAAGCTATGAGTCCTCCACTACTGATTCTTCATTCCTAGGCATGTTGACTCGAAACACTGTAGTGTGTGTGTGTGTGTGTGTGTGTGTGTGTGTGTGTGTGTGTCTATGTGAGTACAGGTGCCCATGGAGTCCAGAAGAAAGTGGCCATCCCCTGGATCTAGAGCCAGAGGCAGTTGTAAGCCTTTGCAGGTTCCGTGTGTACTTTTGACCTCGGAGCCATTGCACCAGTCTAGTTGAATCTTTCTTAAGAATCTCTTTGTATTAGTACAAGACCTGCCTCATTCTTGCTATAGTTTCAACTTTGTATGCCTCTCCAAAGGTCTGCGATTTTAAGGCTTGTTTCCCATCCCCATGGTGCTATTAGAAGATGGTGGGATATTCAGGGTGTAGGCCTACTGGAGAGAATATTAGGACCTCAATCTCCTCTTGTCTCTGCTTCCTATTGCTCCGAAGTGAACGAGTATCTCTGGGCCTGTGCTCTACCATGACATTCGGTGTAACTATAGGCCCAAAGCAACAGACACATGGGCTGAAACTGATTCAGATAAACTTTTTTGCCCTTTAAACTAATTTCTCAGATACTTTATCAAAGTGGTAAAAAAAAAATCCTCTTTGCAGGAATTCTATAATTTAGCTGTTATTCTTTTAAATATAGTTTTTTCTTAACTGCATAAACTCAGTAATAGGTTATGAATCAGTTATGATCATTATTAATTTGTAATATTTTTGATGAAGTATGAACTCAGTGATAGGATAGGATAGGATAGGATAGTCCTGAGTTCAATCCTTAGTGAGTGTGAAAGAGTCAGAGAGGATAAATAATTAAATATATTTATTTCTTTTTAAAAATTTAAATTGAACTTTATTTGAATGAGTTATTTTGCCTGCATGTATGATTGGGTGCCACATCTGTGCCCGATATCTGTGGAGGCCAGCAGGGGGCATCCGATCCCCTAGGACTGGAGTTACAGATGGCTGTGAGCTGCTGTGCAGGCGCTGGGAACTGAGCAGCCAGTGCTCTTAAACACCAAACCATCTCCCCAGCCACAGTTGAAAGTATTACTACAAGCTGTTGTTTAGAGAAAAAATCTGCAAGGCTTAGCTTAAGATAATGCCATGCACTGACACCCAGCTCAAGGCTTAGCTTAAGATAATGCCATGCACTGACACCCAGCTTCAGAAGCTCATGTGATGCTGAAGGAGAAGGCGTAGCGGCTGCCGAATGTGCTTGTACGGGGATCAAAGCAAGAACCAAAACCCAAGTTCAGTGGTTTCATTTGTTTTTTGTCTCTGTTGTTGCTTAGTTTCTGTTAATGGCAGAAACTTTGTTCTTAGGGCATGCTGTATTGAAAAATGTCTAGTTTAGTCTTGGAGAATATATAAGGTGATAGCATAAACGTTGAATTGAGTCTTTCTGGAAAGAATCTGGTATTGTTCTAAATGCAATGTTTTTGCTGGGGAGAACTGGCCTGTTTGACTCTTGCTGACTTCTTACCAACACCATACAGGAACTTTCCAGCATTCCTTCTCTGTGCACCCATACAACTTAGGGCAAGTTCTAAGAGTCCCTTCTATTGCTCAGAAAGCCGAGCCTCTGAGAAAACCTTTCCGTAAACCCTCTCCTCTGGCCTCAGCCTTCCCATGTACCGGCTGCCTGTCCATGGTGTTTGTTAACGTAAACTTTGTAGGAGTCACATGTCTGAGTCCAGTCACGATCCATTTAACATTTGGCTTGGGACTTCAGTGTAACAGGATCCACTTGTGGCTATATCTTTTAAGTCTCTGAGTTTTTGTTCTACCCCAAATGAAAAGTTGGAATAGCACACCATAACACAAGCATGGGCTTCCTAACTGTGGGGTTGTGAACGAGCATCACAAGGGCTACAAAGCATTCATGGTGGTCAGTTCCTTCTGTGTTAAACTAGTGGGCATTTCTTACAACCACAAAGAACTTGCAACAATTTAAAGTGTATTTGAACACCAGTCCTATAGCTTCATTTGTAAACATCATTTCAGTGATTTCAAAATTACTCAATGCCTTCCATTGTATTTTTTGTATCATTGCAGTATGATACAAAGAACAGATATGGATATTTTCCACAGTTCCCACATAGACGTTGCTAAATTGCTTCTACTTTAATTATGTTGTGTACTGTCATTTACTGTCAAACATGTGTGCCATGCTTGAGAAGTTCTATGAAGCTGAGACAAAATCTATGGGTGCTGAATATTAGCCCCACCCCTAGGACATTTAGGGGCACCTGTTTGTCCCCACCCCAGGTCTCTCAGTCAGAATCACTGAGAAGTGGCGAAGGCTGGAGAGTCCGTCTTCTGGCTGGCAGTGAAGATGCTAGATGAGTACCTTTGTACCCAGGCACTCTTACTGTATTGTGATGCCTAACTTTCTTCTCTGTTCTGGGCTGCCGGCCTTCACAGACACTGAAGCTGCTCAAGGACTCACCTTAGGCAGTCTTTCTGCGACCCTTCCAGAAAGAATCACACCACCTCCCCTCCACCCACCCTTTACCCCAGGACCAACTTACTGTCATCCCACGGAGGGCATTGGCCTTCTTTGACCCCAGTGTTATTATCCCTACCCTTCAGTCTGGACTTGGCCCTTAGTGGATCCTAGTAAACAGGGTGAAATGAGAAAATTATCCTGTGCAGGTCAATTGTGAAGCAGGCGCTAAGGGTGAAGTTCCCCAGAACTGTCGTTAAAAAGATTCATAAATGAGTTGGCTTCAATGTCAGACATTTGTTCTCTGATAGTTTTAGAGACTAAATAGAAACATCAAGGTACAGAGAGGCCATGCTGCCCTGAAGGAGACAGAAAAATGTGTTGTTGCAGGTTTTCTCCCAGCCATTGAAGCTCTTGGTCTTAGGCAACACAACTTAATCCTCACATGGTTCTCTCCTGAAGCCGTGGTTGTGTCCAGATATTGATGTCCCTTTCATAAGGACATCAGGCATATTTGACTATTGGTCCATGGTGGCCCTGTAGTCAAGTAAAATACATATGGAGATAGCCAGGCTCAGGAGTCCACCATACAGATCTTGTGGAGAGCACTTGAGCCCTGCCATGACCAGCCAAGACTGTTTGGTGCTAAGGAAGAGGTACAGGCTCTGCCAAGAGTCTCCTGGGTCTTTTTCTTGACAATTTTGGCCATGTTGTAGGCATAGACTCAGAAGCTGACCAAGAGCATAGGAAATCAGTGTTCAGTGGTAACTGAACTTAACTAGCATCAGGCACAACTGTAGACAATGGGGATCTTGTCTCAAGTACCAAACTAAGAAGATTAGGGACAGAATCCTGAGAGATAGTCAGAGCTGGAAGCTGGGTAGTAACAGAGTCCTTTTACCTCCATTCCACCCTAACCTAACTAGATAACTGGTTTATGTTCTTTGATAATACTGTTTCCTGTTACTGCACAAAGTCACACAGCTCACACTATAAGCTATCCTGAGCCCAGGGCCCCTGGAACTCTTCAGCCAGCATCCCATTCTTGCTGGCCAGAGTTTCTTCTGTGCTCCTTGCAAGTGTAGATACAACATAGGGGCCCTTGGAATGAGACAGGAGGCAGATATTCTTTGAAGACCAGACTTGGATCAGAAGCCTTCCAGGATGTACAAATCAGATCCCCTTTGTTCTCGTTGAGGGTATCCTAGTCTCTGAAAAGCTTGTCAGGCCTGTCAAAAGATGCTGTGGCAGGTGAGCAGCAAAGCATTCTGTGAATGTGAATAAGCAAGGCACTGCGACTCAGTAATTACTGTTCCAACAGTCACAGCAATCCTGATGCTTCTCCACATTTGATCGAACTTAATACTGACTGCCTTCTCCCTAGTGGCAATACATAAATTAATTAATAGTAGGTTAGATCTAAAATGGTGTCTTTGTCTGAGCCATTATTAACTTGTTCTCTGTGCTTTTTTTACTTGGTTGGTAAATTTCAGTTCAGTTTTAGGAATGAGGTTCCTCTTGGCTCTGTGCAGTTTATGAGTACTGATGTTCTGAGTCTGTACCTCTTTCATTACATTGTGTTTCTTTAATAAGTACTTAGGCTCACAAAGATGCTACACCTACGTGCTCTGGGGCAGCTAGTACATAAGGTTTTGGAATAAGGGTTGTCCCACTTTTTTCTCCTGAGTGTTAGTTAGAAAGAGAAGGTAGTAATTAAGAATTGGCTCTGTTAAGACTGTAGAACTGAATCCTGCCTTCCTGGATGCCCTTCACTCTACCCTTGGGCATGGTGTATACCCTGCCTACGCCTTGGTCTTCTTGTTGGACTCCTAGTGTTGGGTGATGGTTCTGTTGATCATCACATTGTCGTTACTATGACAAACATCTGAGACAACAAGTAGGACAAGTTTATTTTGTCTTGTAGTATAAAGTGTTTCAGCTCACTGTAGATGTGTTCAGTTTTGGATCCAGGACCATGCAGCCCATTTGGTGAGAGAGTTAATAGAGAATGTCTGATGACCTAATGGCATCTGGGAAACAAGAGAAAAGGGGGCTGGAGCTCCAACCATACTCTTTGTGACACCTCAGTTCACTTCCTTCTACCAGGCCCACCTAGTGAAAGTCCCAGTACTCTCATTACATCTTGGGCTAGATACCAACCCTTTACCATGTGGGCTCATAAATGAGTTAACCTGCAGCATGTTCTTAGAAACTGAAAAGTGCATTTAAATACCAGGCAGAGTACGATTAGCAGGGCGATCATATCCCTATGTCCTGGCATAGTACTCTTGCTTGTCACCCAGTCCCTCCCACACCATCCTGAGTTCCTAGCTGTACAGCATACACCACTCATAGGGTAACTGCTGAAAAGCAGCATAGATGGAAAGTGGGGTGCACTAACGGGAAAGCAGCCACCTGAGTCCTGAACATATATTTATCAAGTCTCACCATCTATGGGGAAAAGGAACTATCAAGAAAGTGCTTGAGAGTCCGTGACAGATACTGTAGGAGACTAGAAGTGGTAGCCAGGCTCTCTGTGCAAGTGCAGATAGACTCAAACGTTCCAAAAGCCCTCCGCCTTCTTGTTAGGAATGCCCCGGGTTGTGAGGTGGTGAGAAGTTGGGGAGAAGAATCATCTTAAAGTCAAACATTCCACCTCATCTTCCTGGCCATACTGCTGCACGTATGCCCCAGCCTGCGCTCTTCCTTCTGTTTCCAGGAGCTGACTGCATCTAAAGACCCTACAAGGTGCACGGGTGGTTCCCCAAGGGCTCTGGGGTGAGATGTTCTGAATCTCAGGCACAGGCTCAATACCTTAAGCGCTGTACAACTTTGTACATATCACTGCTCTTCCCATGCTTCAACTGCTGCCTATAAGATAGCATCAAGATGCAAAGGTCTCTGGTTAGTAAGTGCTTTCATACATAATCTACTACAGAGTAAACACTCATCCAACCAAGTTACCCAGCCCACAGCTCACCTGCTTACCTCTCTCTGCCCACCCTCTCATGACTTCTTAAAGAATTCCTCTTGTAAGCCCTTCTTCCTCTTCAGCTTAGGCTGGTACCAGACATGTCCCTGTGTTTCAGCAATCAGTACTTAGGTGGGAACCATAAGTACTTGCCAATAAGTACTCCAATAAGTACACTGTAGAGTGCTTTTTACCATCTCACCAGTCTTTCTCCTTAACCATAATATAAACTGTATGAGGACAAAGACTCTCACGGTGGGCTGGACATGTGGCTCAATGGTAGAGTGAGTGCCTGGTATGGATAAGGCTCTGGGTTCCATCCCCAGCACTGAAAATCACGCTAAGTGAGATTCAGTCCAGTTAGAAGTGGTGCCTATACAGAAGATGCTCATTTACAAAGTAGATTTGAGCTGTCTAGCCATACCATCCATTTAACTTGCTGTGTAGCCAGCTCAGCTTAGCCTCAGCCGAGATGTGGTTTCCACTAGATTCTAAATACCCACTGTGTCTAGGAACATAATTGGTCATGTACCATAGATCCGGTGGGTTCTCTCTTGTACATCTCCAGGAAGGTTAACTTCCTGTTTAGAGATCATAAGAGCAGAAGAAAAGTGCCATATAGTACATTATTTGGATTCAGAGTTAGGAAAAGTGTCTGAACACAATATCTACTGTTTATCTTGAGCTATAAATACTCCAGACACAAAACATAACCTCTATGTTCCATTTTTTCATCTATAAAATAGGAATAATACCTTTTGTAAGGAATTGTGACAGTTACGTCATCATAAACACAAAGCAGCACAACACTAGATGCTTCATGAACCCTCAGAATTGGGGACCTCATGTGATTATGTTCGCTATTATATTTTTGACTTCCATAACAGCATTTTGAAATGCAAGGCTGTCCATAAATGTTGAAAATATGAGGTACAGCCCTCCCCAAAGGTGGAGCAGAGAATTGAGAAGATATTTGTACAGCTGCCAATCTCAGCCACGTGTAGAAATTCACCTGGAGACACTTAAGGGAAGAACTGGTACAGTGACACTGAATGGCAGTGCAGGAAGATGGGGTGAGGCGCGGATAGCCTCCCTTAGCAGCATACATAGCTCCAGCTCCTCTCAGGGTGGTGCCACTTACTTAGCCCAGACACCCTGGCTTGTTGTTAGAGTGCTGCTGGAGATGTTGCTCTCCCTTACTCTGAAATTAGTTTTTAAAAGACGCTTTATAGTTCTTGTTATTTCCTATTGATCAGACTTTTAAAAGTAATTGCTTATTTCGAAGATGTCTTTTGCCCTTGAAAACATCTCCTCCCTGTTTTTGCGAAAACACCTCAAAATGCACTCTGCCCCCAGATGTCTGTGGCAGGGTACACTTACAAGATGAAATTTTTGGCAGAAAGTCCTGAGTCAAGTTATTTTGCTATAAACCTGGGCCAGTTCTTATTAAAATAGCCAAAGAACATGTGTTTGTGGGCATGTGGCAGGGGGCTCTTTGCTCTTATTAGCAATTAGCTGGTGTGGGAATGATTGCAAAGCATATAAAAATTGTAACATACAGTAACTCCCTTGGTGCTGAACAGTGTATTTTGTGCTGTGGGGTAAATGCTGTGTTTCCCATGTGCTTCTCAGCACATGTCCAGAGTATCACTATACTTCTGTTAGCTTTTTAGCCTGTTGAAGAGAAAGTGCTCTTCAGTTTAAGATAGCACAAGCTTTAGGGCTACAACTTTCCACATTGCAATTTCAATCTTGGATTTTTCTCTCAGGTCTCTATCATTATGTGTAGGCACTGCAACATATACATGCTTATGTTTAAAAGTCTGTAATCTCAAATGAAATGAAATGGTCAGTGGTAACTTAAGACGTTACTACATAGAGATAACACTGCTCCTCCAACTTAATCCAGGGCGGGTAAGGTGCTTTTCTAACTACGTTCACAGCACACCTCATAGGAAAAAAAAAACCAACCTAAAGAAAGAGGCATTTTTATTTGGCTCACAGTTTCAAAGATTTTAGTTCCCAGTCCTTGGCTCCATTGATCCTGGACTCTTGATGAAGCAGATCAAGATGGCCGTGAGAACATTCAGGGAGGGGAGAGGGCAGAAAGCAAAGCAGCAAGAAGGAAGTGTGGAGAAAGTACCCCAGGTTTACCCTTAGTGACTTACTTTGTCTAGCTATGCCCCATCTTCACAGTTCTACCCCCACTTATGGTAATCTTTTGAAATTTTTAATCCATTAGTGGATTAAACCACTGATTATGTCAGAACCCTCATGACCTGGTCCTCTCTGGGAAAGCTTCCCAGATACACCAGACATATACCTTACAAATCTCTTAAGTATTTCTTTTTTTTTTAATATTTTTTAAAGATTTATTTATTTATTATATGTAAGTACACTGTAGCTGTCTTCAGACACTCCAGAAGAGGGCGTCAGATCTTGTTACAGATGGTTGTGAGCCATGTGGTTGCTGGGATTTGAACTCCGGACAACTCATAGCTTGAAATCATTTCAGATCATTTCGGATTAGTACCTATGTATTAATTTAAAGCTCAATACTAAACACTTTGGAGGTAAAATGAATAGACATGAAACCCACCCCATAAAGAACTAAAAGAGGTAATTTAAATATAAAATTAAGTATAATACAAAATAGAAGACAACTGGGCATAGCTTTAATCCTAGCACTTACGAGGCAGAGGCAGGGAGATCTCTGGAGTTTGAGGCTGGCCTTGTCTTCCCAGTGAGTTTCAAAGCAGCTAGGGATACAAACAAAAAATCTGACTCAGCACCATCACCACCATCAACAGTTGGTATAAAGCGGGTTGGGAAATGGGCTGTATGAGTCACCAATCACACACACACACTTTCAGACTTCAGGACCCTGAGAGGTGCAGTCTCTGTTGCCACTGCGGAGCACATTTTCAGCTTAGCTAAATGAGCACATTTGGGCAGAAATAGATCACTTAGTGTGGGTTCTCTGTGGTATTCTTGGAGAATGAAAGCACTGGTAAGTTGAGAATAATAACAAGAGACCCAACTTGGAAATTAGAGCCATAGATACCAGGTTGGAGGGTTTTTTTGTTTTTTGTTTGTTTGTTTGTTTTGTTTTGTTTTGTTTTGTTGTCTATGCATTTGTGCTGTTTATATTGGAGACATCTCCAAGGTACAAAGGAAGTGATGTCCCACATGGTTTTCCAGGTGAAACAACCAGTGACAAGGATAACTCATCATGTCTGGGGACAGTTCACATAGAGGGTAGACTGCAATCACTCCAAGACTGTACTCTGCCTTTATACCATCTGGATGTTAGTAAGGGGCACAGATGAGTCAGAAATATCATTCCCAGTAGGCCTTACATGCTGTGGAAGGAAGGAAGGAAGGAAGGAAGGAAGGAAGGAAGGAAGGAAGGAAGGAAATTGTGTGCTTTTAAGTAGCAAGTGAGAAGCATTGGTTTGGCTCAGTGAAGGCCCATCTGAAGAGGTGACATTTTTTCTAAGGCCAGAGTGATACAGGAAGAACTCTCTGGAAGAAGGCTGTTTTTAGGCAAGGGAAGACATAAGTGTAGAGGCCTAAGGTGGTAAAAGTTGGCCTGGCCAAGGACTTAAAGTCACTGTCAGGTTTGAGGGGAGCCGTGGTCCTACTTGGCCACAACAGAGAGTTATGACCATCGGTTCCTGGCCTTATCCCTCTCTCCAGAAAGCCCTCTACGTCGACAGAAAGGTCAACTAAAGTATTAGTATTAGGTTGAATTTTGGGTGCTGAAGTCATGTGAGTAATGAAACTGTTTTCTTTAGAGTCTGCCTGCTAGATTTGAAGAAGCACAGTGTGTGTCCCAGTTTCTCTTCATTTGTCTTTTTCTAAGGCTCAAGGTAAACTCACAGCAGGTGGCAGTCTTACTCCTTTGGGCTACCCCCATTCCTTTTCCCACTACACATTGTAAAAACTTGGATTTCTTCAAGGCAGCCAGTTAAAATTGGTATTTAGAAAGCCAGTCTGCTTCCTAGTGTAAATTACTGATAGTATCTGACTGACAGAGAAAAGAATTTGCATCTTTGAAGGGCTGTTATAGCACAAAGGAATCTTCTTCTCTAGGAACAGAACAGAGATAACGAAGCCTTTGCAGGGTGAAGGGGAGGAGGGTCTCTGGGAAAGGGGACAGCCACTTGTGTGCTCTTGTAGTGACTTCCTCTCCTCCACTCACAGAGTCTCCTAAAAGTTCTGCTTGCAACAAAGTGTGGCGTTCCTTAGTGCAGAGCAGAAAGCAGGAAGGGATTAGAGATGGCACTTTAGAGGGGTTAGTATGGAAGTCAGCAGTGGTTCTCCAAATATATTGATTGTAATTGAATACTATAAATTGAAAGCTTACTAAACTGGGGTATTTTATTTTGGAAAATGTCATCTGCAGTTGAAAGATTTAAAAAAAAATGATCACAGTGCTCTTTCTTCCATGTCTATATTTAATTTCCACTCTGTTTATGCATGTGAGTGCCAGTAATTTCAAATAATGGTCATGATGAAGGGTCATCACTACACAGATCATTCTGTGCTCCTAATGAAAATTAGAGCTGGAAATTGCTTCCTTATGTGTAGCTCGAACTGCCTTTGCACTAATTTCACTTTATAACTTCCAGTTAATCCTCTCCTTACCACCCTTCCCAGTCCTTCCCTGTCCTTGAAGTTGGCTCCTTTGAAATCTTTATGGGTAGTTCTGGTTTCCCTTAAACTGTGGGTATCCTGATACTTTGTTTCCAACAGACTTTAAGCTTCTAAGCAAAACAGTCTCTGCTCACTTTTCTCCCTCTGCACTTTTTAATGAGTTCTGGTTCTGGAACACTTGATTTCATGTTGTGGTCAATATAAATGAGCTGAGCCTTGCCTCCTTCTCCCTAATGAATCCATTTCTGTCTTTCCAGCCAAGACCACCGCGTTCTGCTTATCCTAATTAGTATTCTCTAATGCTAATCAGGTGGCCAGTAACTCACTTGTTTTTATATTCAATTTCATCAGCTATACAAGGAAAATTATATACATTCTCCATGGAATTCCAAGGAAGAAATGTTTTAGCCATGAAGCCACTGATCACAGGGGCAGTATGATCAAAGGTGTTTTATCAATGTTTTATGTGTCAGTGTCTGTCCCAAATGTCCCAGGTTTGAGAGGTTAGTGCTGTGAATAAGAAGATCTGTGCGTTGACATTTTTAATGTCAAAAGTCACATCTAGTTTAGGGACCAAATATCTGCCTGTCTTCCTTGTTGTCTCCAGGGAAAAAGGAAAGAAATGATATGTATAATTTTAAAGGAACTTCTTAAAGATTTTAATGATTATATACTCCAGTTTTACTTACATACAGAGAGAAGGTGAAGTGTTTGGGGAAGAGATTGGGAGTCATTTATTTCTCTAATCTTGGGTAGTCTCGGAGAGCTCATTGTGTATATTCAGGTGGATGCATTTAGAAGGGTTCCAACCAAAGCAGAGGGTGAGCTTTTTAAGAGCCCTGTCTTTGTGAGTGTATACATTACTGGCATGCAGCACTGTCGTGCTGTGCTGAATGTTCCCAGCCTTACTGTAACTGATAGCTTTTATACCCTGAACAATTGGACCTCGAGACTACCATGATATGATAGGTTCTGACATTTTTGTATGGATTTGAATGAAAAACTTAACCACTGTTTGATTTGAGGACTAGGAGTCTTTATTTCTGAAGAGCTCACCAGGTAAGGGTCATGCTGTGCCCTCTATGGGACCATGCCCTGTCACTCTCAAAGGACAAATTTCCTAGCATACCTAGCTTCACTATTCCCAACAGTGAGAGGTCTCAGGTGTATATCTCTGTTCTTTGGCTAACATCCATGAATTTGATATTCTTTGTGATCTCTTGTGTTTATGAGCACAGGGGTACTGTGGAAGACAAAAAGACAGAGGAAGGGTGAGTGAGCCTCATTTTCAGAAATCACTCTACCAGGCTGACTTCTGTTGACTCCTGAGTCCTGCTTTAGAGAATGCATAGACTTCATTCATGTCCTGTTGCACTTGGCCCTAACCAAACCCTTAATACTACGCACAGTTTGTTCCTCAGCATCTTGTGTTCCAGCAACAGCTAAGTGTTGAAGCCATTACAAGCTTTGGAATATGGATGTAGGTGGGCAGTAACTAAACTCACATACTTATAGTGCCTCACTTATAAATGCCCAAGAATTCAGCTCTCAGGTTGTGGTGAGTGCATTGTGTAAAATTCCCTTATTTTTTGACTACTTTCGGGTTGAAAGAATTTGTTTATAGACACTATGGGAATGTTAAACAGGTAGGGGTGAGTCTGGTTCATTTCAGTGGTCTTTTGGTTCCCTTTGGATTTAATGAGAAAACCTTGGTCTAGTAAGTTTCACTTATATCAATTTATTCTCTATGTGTCTGCCTCTAGTAATGTGCATGCATTCACTTAACTAGTAAATATCCCTAAAAATTATCAGCACCAAATTGCTTTATTAAAAAGCAGATTTTTAGCAGACTCCTACAAATGGCACATATATTTGTACTTGTGTGCTAGCTATGTAAATATAATTTCAATTTCTTAAAGTTTTTATCATTCTATTATTTTATATCTAAAAGACTCAAGGAGTGATAGTTGATAATGTTGTTAGCAATTAAAAGACACATAATAACTATACTTTTTTCTAAATTCTGTCCCCATTGTGTGTGTGTGTTAGGGCCAACTTGTTCTCTAGAAAATATAATGTACCAAGTGGTGTGTATTTTATATTATATCTCTTCTCATTCCTCCTTGATTTTTTTATAGTGATCATGCTTAACCTTTGTATTAAGAAAAGGTTAAATATTAGTTTAATGAAGACTGCTTTAGCATGCATTTAGAAAATGGGGGGACTTGTTCTTTTTGCTACCATATTGATTTATTTCCCTAAATATAGAAATAAAAAATCTTCTCATTACCCTCTAGCAAAGTTCCTGAACAGCTGCAGAAGGGACAGTGTTGATAACTTAAATACATATTTTTAATCTCTTAAGCATAGTTTAAAAAGCACATTCCTGCCTCTCTTCCCGTACCAACTCAATCACAGTGCTTCATATTGAGACTTCCCCACACCCCCAAGTCTGCATTTTTATTAGGCATCACAAGTGATTGTCTTGTAAAATTCAGTTTGAGAGCCACCCTTTGACCTGAGATTTCCTATCCTTTGTAAGGACTGAAGTATCTTCTAGGTTTCTTGTTTGTTTTAAAGGTTTGTAACAACTGTACATCTGTATCACACCCTATTATTGTCAGAAATACTGACAGACAAATGAGTCTCTGGTTCTCTCAGATGTTGGCTAGAAGGCACATACTCTGTGAATACTCAGGGACTATTTACAGAGGCCCTGCTGGATGAATTTGTCCTCTGTCCAGCCCAGGAAGCAGTGCTCCTCCAGGTGGAATCTAACAGCCCTGGCGGAAGGCTCATGAAAAACAGCCTTGGGTCAGAACAGAGGACTTAGTGAGTCTTCTCAGAGGTCTGCTCCAACCTGAGTTTTCGAAGAATATCCTCTGCTTAGACTGATCGGTTAGCCCAAGAAAGTGACTCAGCATCTTGTGTTCTGACTGGTTGGTTCTTTTGAAAAGGTCATTGTGTTCAGGAATTCAGACAGTTTGAATGCAAGCAATGATAGTGTGGAAGGTACTCTTGGATCTTTGGTTTCCTGTTGATTAAACTTTGCAGCAAGCTGGTGTTAGGTTCAAGATCAGAGACACACATCTTACTGAGTTAGCCTAGAATGGCAGGCAGTTTTCAGGTTTAGCAGAAGCATCTGGAGGGCCTGTTAAAAAACAGATTTTTGACTCTACTGCCAAAATTTGAATTTCTTAAGTCTGGGGCCAGACCTGTGAACATGCTGTACTTTCTAACAGTTCCCCGGGACTGGGGTGCCTCTGGTCCAGGAACCATGTACTGAGAACTCTCGCACCTTTCTGTCGCTGTTCTTTAGAACTGTAGTTTTCACCCTGTATGCTTTAACCCCTTTGAGGGTCAAAAGACCCTTTCATAGGGGTCACAAATCAGATGTCCTGCATATCACATATTTGCATTATGATTCATAATAGTAGCAAAATTACAGTTGTAAAGTAGCAACAAAAATAAGTTTATGGTCAGGGTCACCACAGCATGAGGAACTGTATTAAAGGGTTACAGCATTAGGAAGACTGAGAACAACTGCTTTAGATCCTCAGGGTAAGTTAAGAGTTAGCAGTATTTCTCTGTAAGGATTAATGTAAGCGTTTCATAGGGCAAACCTGGAAATATACTGTGTAATCTACTAGAATCTCAAGACTTTCCTCTTGCAAATCTCACTATCATTACTGTTTCCAGCCTTGTTCTCCTAGACCCATAAGTTCCTGGCAAATGTGTACCCCAAAAGCCATCAGTGCCACCACATCCTGAGATGGATTACACATGAGGGTGCATGTTTGGTTAAGGGCATTTTCAGTTAAGTCCGTAAAGGCTTCAGGAACCTAAGGCCTGACTTAGGACAAGTTGTGTGCTTCAGAGAAGGATCTGCCCATCTGTCCATCTGCCCATGGCTGAGTTCTCACACCACCAGTGTGAGATCTCTGATCTGCTATGCAGCAGTCAACTCCACTAGCTATGTAAAAGCAAGCTTCCAAACTTTCCCTAATATATGCCCTTAAGTTGCTGATCACTGCTTAGGATATCCTAGAGTGTTGATTCAGTGTTTTAAACAACTAATCTCTTCATTAATCCCAACCTTTAGAAGGTCACAGGCAACAGAACTTTGGGTGGGAAATACATTCTACCTCCTTTTGGGAGCAATTAGTTCAAGACTGGATTCCATTTGGCCAGGAAGATTTTCAAATCAAAGAATACTAGACTTTGACCAGAAAAATGAAAGACCCTTTGGAGTTAGCTGCATCTACTCACCCCCATGAGGATCCCTGCCTTTATCTTCTCTTGTGCCGCAGACTTTTGCTTAGTTTTACAGTCTTGCAGTACATCCAGAGAAAGGAGCTTAGCAATGGTCCGGTTTGACTGACAAACCTCACAGCCCACGATTGTTCTTGTATCATCACGTTGCCCTTTCATGTTCCTTACAGTTCTCTGTTCCATGCTGTTTCTTGTCCTGGGTGAGGATTTGCTTGCCCCACCTATGCCTGCCTTGCTCTTTTATGTTTAAGGTCTAAGTGATGGGTACCTTCATCTCAAGTGGCCTGTGAGTCCCACCTCCGCCCCTGTCTTACTTATTCTCTTCTCAGCTCTCATTGCTTCCTGAAAGGTTATTGTTTTGTATTATGAGTGCATTTTCTTGTAGTGGGATAACAGTAGGGACATTTTCTGACTACTGTGTCTGGCACCTAGGTCATTGTCTAGCAAATAATAAGTATGCAACAAACATGTGTTGCATGAGTAAGTGAAAGTGAGGCAAAAGGCCACCATTTATAGGAGTCGCGAGGAGGCTGGGAGGTCTATGAATGGGGTGCATCTACAAAGAAACCCAGATCTGGCAGCTTGACACTCAGGAGATACAGTGACTTAGGGTTTTGTTGTTGTGGCAAGTAAAAATATTTATTTGGGAAACCAAGAAGCCAAAGATGAGAGTAAAGACCACCCTCTTGTGCTCTGCAGTGATAAAGGACTTAATGGGGAGAAAAGAAAAGCAGGTGCTGAGGCCCATGGGCTCTACACGGTGAGCCTGAAATGGGACATCAAGATTCACATTGGTCTTAAGTGCAATCCCCTAGTTCAGTCTCCCGGATTTATTTCTAAACTGACAGCATCATCCATCTCCCGTGGAGCCCCTATGAGAGTCAGCAGTGCCATGTGATGTTACGTAGTTGGCCGTCCAGGATGCATCCTCTGGATTGGAGGCAGGACAGGGAGGACAGGTGAAGGATGGCAGTAAACAAGATGGCCACCAGACAGCTCCTCCAGTCAGGCTGCTCACCCCAGAATGGGGGATCTTTCTGTATGAGCACTGTCAACATTTACTTTCACTTTATACATTGGATTTGCATCTGAAAAGGCCAAGTATAATCAACATTTAAAGGATAACACGCAAATTTGCCTCTGATTGAGCAGACATGTTAAGTAATTTTAGCCTGGCTGTTGCTAAGAAACCAATTAATAATGCTCCATGTTTCATTGAAAATTGGCTTCTGCCTGCTTTCCATTTAACTCCACGACTCAGCTACTTGTGCTGCACTCTTCTCCCTTGGTTAGATTGTGACAGACAAATTATCGTTTTACTACATTTATTTCTGTGATTACAATTGTTAGTCATATCTGTCAATACAACTTCAGAGCTTTTCCTTGTTAATGCCATAGGATGGAAAACTGAATTTTAACTGCTGATCATTCTTTTCCTTTATAGCTTGTGGGTACTAGGTTATATTTTTGTGAAGGCCTTCCAAATTGTGGGTAACAAAAAAAAATTTAAAGCAATCTTCCCTGCTCCATAATTGTCCTTTCTCTCTATAGAGACTAATAATTAGAATATTAGACACGATTCAGAAAGTGACAGACAGCTGATTAAGCATTCAGCTGCATCTTGTGTGGTTCTTTCTTCCCATCGTTTGTAGACTATACCAGGTTCTGTCTTTTATGCAATGCATTCTGATTTTTGTGACTTTATTTTAGATGATAGCCTCTGTTCTTCTGAATAATAAATGTTCTTTTAGCTACTATTGTTCCTTTTTGAACCAGTCAACTGGGTAGTTACATTTAGTAGTAGCAGCACTTCACAGTATGATGTTTTGTAGTATTGATCTGGCTAAAATGCTCATTAAGAGGCAAAATTGGTTGCTCTTCACCTGGGTTTGACGATGTTTGGAGCCTTCTTCGAATGATGCACACAGACACCGCTGACTCTTTAGCCTCGTGAGTGGGAGCACACAAAGCCAAGCTCCAGAGGGCGAAGCAGAATCTGCTTTTGTAGTTTATGGTTCACAGCTTTAGAGTTTGGGTTCTGAAGATAAAATACAAAGGGCATAGAATTTTTTCTTTTTATTAGATATTTTCTTTATTTATATTTTAAATGTTACCCCCTTTCCTGGTTTCCCCTCTGAGAACCCCCTATCCTGTCCCCCCTGCTCACCACACCCACCCACTGTCACTTCCCGGCCCTGACATTCTCCTATACTGGGGCATAGAACCTTCAAAAGACCAAGGGCCTCTCCTCCCGTTGATGTCCCACAAGGTCATCCTCTGCTACATATGCACCTGGAGCCATGAGTCCCACCATGTGTACTCTTTGGTTGGTGGTTTAGTCCCTGGGAGCTCTGGGGATACTGGTTGGTTCATATTGTTGTTCCTTCTATGGAGCTGCAAACCCCTTCAGCTCCTTGGGTCCTTTTCTCTATTTCCTCCATTGGGGACCCTGTGCTCAGTCCAATGGTTGGCTGTGAGCATCCACCTCTGTAATTGTCAGGCACTGGTAGGGCCTCTCAGGAGACAGCCTCTCAGGCTCCTGTCAGCAAGCACTTGTTGGCATCCATAATAATGTCTGGGTTTGGTGACTGTATGTGGGATGGATCCCCAGGTGGAGCAGTCTCTGGATGGTCATTCCTTCAGTCTCTGCTCTGTAGTTTATCTCGGTAACTCCTCCCATTGGTATTTTGTTCCCCTTTCTAAGGAGGACTGAAGTATCTGCACTTTGGTCTTCCTTCTTCTTGAGCTTCTTGTGGCCTGTGAATTGTATCTTGGGCATTCTGAGCTTCTGGGCTAATATCCACTTATCAGTGAGTGCATACCATGTGTGTTCTTTTGTAACTGAGTTACCTCACTCAGGATGATATTTTCTAGTTCCATCCATTTGCCTAAGAATTTCATGAAGTCATTGTTTTTTATAGCTGAGTAGTACTCTATTGTGTAAATGTACCACATTTTCTGTGTCCATTGAGGGACATCTGGGTTGTTTCCAGCTCCTGGCTATTATAAATAAGGCTGCTTTGAATATAGTGGAGCATGTGTAGGACAGAATTTAAAAGCATCTGTGAAGTAAAATTTCAGCCTAGCCCCCTTTGTGTCACCGTGCTTTGTAGGACTAGGGAAAGGGAGTGTCCCATTCTGGTCCCTCAAGAGCACAGGGACAGTGTTTAAATGAGCTATGGCTGCCCTGGCATCAGAGATTCCCCTCTGAGGCTGTTCTCCTATCTTTCGGCCATGTTGCTCCGTGGTGTGTTCTCCCACCTCTGGCCTCTGCATGCACGGTCCAGCAGTCCGCCCAAGATTCACTCTCTTGAAATTCAGATTGAATGTAGGCTTACCCTAAGGGCCTTGCTATAATCTTCAGTACCTCTGAAAAGCTCTGTCTGTCAGGGCTGCATTCTGGGGCACAGAAATTAGAACATCAACAATTTTAGGAAGAAACTATCAACCAATAGCAACCAGCATATCACATGTTGCCAACTCTCACTCACTCTGTTCATTTGTTTCTTAGTGGCCAGTGGTAAAGATGGCCAGAAAGGAAGCAGGAAGTCTGATTGACTTCTCTGTTCAGGTCAGATCTGACCGTAAAGAATATTCTTACTCTACTTCCTATTTTTATTATTTTGTCCTTTTGGGACATTTACTGGAGCCGCTTTTTTCCGACCTTACTTGATTTGCCAGATGGAGATGTACCTGTCTCCGTCCCTCTGCAGGGGCTACCGACTCACAGCATGATTCAGTAGACAATGAATGCTGTCACTGTGTGAGGGTGCCGGCCAGCTGATGATGCTGGGGGTGAGCCTACTGTGCGAAGCTGGGCTCATCTGTTCAGACCTGAAGACAGGTAATGGAAGGCAGGCCTCATGGACACCTTTGGTCCAGCCATCTCCAGCCTGTGTCTTCTTCCATGCATATCTAGGAGGGGCCCTTAAATCTGGCTCTCTGTCTAGATGTCACCGTGATCACAAGAACAAGTCCCGTTTGCAGAAGAAGAGTCATGAAAACACTCTAGCCCTGGGTCTAGGTCACCAGTTTCTGTCAGAGTGACCCAGGTCACTGTGGTGAGTTCTGGAATTAGGGTCATATAATCACACGAGCTGTTGCAGAGGATGCTCCAGATGTGGTGGGCTGCGTGGCCAGGGTAGGTGGAAGATGTCCTGTCCTAGAAGAAGAGGAGGGAAGGCATGAGTCTGGCAGAAGGGCTCACATAGCTGACACACTCTCATTTCTTTCACAGAGGATCATGCTGGTTGCAGGTTTAAAATTGGAGCTTAGAATGCTTTCATTTCCCCGTGATTTTAATAATTCATTGAATTAAACAGAAATAAGCATCCCCACTTTGTGGCTTGCTGCTAGGCTAAAAGTTTTTTATTTCAAAGTTTTTCACGAATACAAAAAAAAAAATATATTCTTTGGTCCTGAAACCTTTTCTTCCCATGTGAATATTGGCACTAATCTAGCCTATAGGTCTCAAACTAGCTTGGAGAAAAATTGTGACAGATTTTCTAGTCATTGGACTCAGCCATCCTAGATGATCACAACACAGAAGGGTGATTATGGGTTGAAGACATACATTTAATTGTGAAGCATAGAAGGGCTGCCTGAAGCAGTGCATGCAGTGTTTAGCCTGATGCATGTGGGTTCATGTATTTTGCTCAGTTAAACAGGATCTCTGCTCTGCCAGATCCTACAGGGAAACACACAACACAAGACATTAGATACCAGTCCCATGAACATAGCATGCCTCTGTAACATTTAACTCTTTTTCAAGCTTAAAAAAAAAAAAGATACAGTGGCCTTTCACACTTAGGAGACTGGGGATGCAGAGGTGAGCCTGAATATAATTTCAGTGCGCATGAGTGGGAGGATGACAGTTTGATGACAGCTCCCTCCTTGTATGTGGGTCACAGGAAAGAGTAGCATTGATACAGACTCAGAGCTTGTGTGGAAACCATCACACTCCTGCATCATGGTACACTTCACAGCTTTGTATATGACTTCTAGACCCTACTAGTCAGTTCCGAGTTATGTTTCTAGTTGGATGGTTACTTTGTACTGTAGATACTGTTCATTGTATTTCTATTTTATCACTACATGGATGTACCAGCCTCCCCCGTCAGGGGACCCAGTGGCCAGAGGAGGCTAAGAGAAACCCTGAGCTTCATATAGATAGGAAGTAAGAGGAGCAGGGAACTATGTTACTTGGAAAGTTAAGGACTTTGGGTTTAATTTACTAGCATCATTGAACTCTCAAGAAACTGTGGGGAGTGGAAATAATTGAGAATGTCAGAACCTTGTTAAAATACCATCGCGTGTGCCTGTTGTGCAGTGTGCCTTCTAGTCTAAAAGTGGAACTCTGCAGGAAAGATGGGCAAGGGTGATAACATTCATAACGTCCTGTCTTTTACTTATTTGTGAAATCTCAAAAAAATCCTTGCACTCTTCCAAATTAAAGGAAGCATTTTCCAACTCTGCTTCTTGTTTTCTCTCTCCTTTCTTTGTCATGTTTCTGATACCATAGCAGTCGCGACATAGATGAATTCTGTCGTTGATAAGAATTTTTCCAGGATTTATGTTGGATTTTTTTCCCCTTTAAATAAATTGTGAGAATAAAATAGTGTCCCCACATTATAAGCTTGTGAGTGGCAATCTGTGTCTGTGCCTCTCCAAGCCAAGCTTCTGCATGAATGGTTTAGTGCTAAGGACCTTGTGTCCACTGAGCTGTGGGAAAGCTTCCTCCTCAGCAGCACTTGAGCTTGAGGCCAAGATCAGTCCTTGAGGACTGTGGATCATCATAAGGATGGCCATGGCAGGGAACGCCATTTTCCCACCTCAGATGTTCAAATGGATGGGAGGGGAACAAGACAAAAAGGAAGGCTCAGTGCTGTGGTGGTGACAGGATGAATACAATGCCACTCGCTGTGGCCATCCCCAAAAGAGCTACAGTGTCATGCAGTGTGGCCATCCCAGAAAGAGCTGAAGAGCATGTCTTTACCTCTGTCATGTCTACACTCTAGCATTAGACACACCCATTCACAAACATGCACATAAATGTAACTGCATTCATGAGATCTTGTTTTCAGTCATGACATGTGTGGGAATTGATGTCCTCAGTCAGCAAGAACATGTTTTACATATGGTATTGGGCCTAGTGAGTATTTACCTGGATGTATCAGAGGTGGAGTCTGTGTCTCACTCTGTTCAAATAAACTCCAGCTTGCTACATTCCTTTAATATGGTGACTAATGGTTGTAATTAACTGGCCTGGTATTTAGGATCAAATCCAGGGCCTCACATATTATACCTTCAGCCCAACACTGATATTTCTAACAAAGTTTGTTGTTCCTGCTTAAAATGCAAAAGAACTGTGAAAATACAATGTCCTTTATAGTCTTGAACTGAAAGGGATTCTTATCTGGGACTTAAAATTCAAAAGCCATAAAAGGAATAAATAAATAAATAAATAAATAAATAAATTTGATTCAATTTAAAAGTGTTTATATGGTAAAAAATATATAGTAAACACATTAAAAACATATGAAAATCTGTCTGTAGAAAACATACCTCCAGATGATTGTGAGCACCTTTCCCAGGCAGTAGGAAAAGAGGCGAGTGGCAGGAACCAGTTGTCCACACAGAACTGCATTGCCATCTTTTAAATCTAAAATTGTTTACCCATGAAGTCAGAGAAATGTGGATTGAAGCTATGAAGGACTAGCACTTTCTAAAGAATGACATGTGTATCAGCCTGATGGGGAGCACCTGCACTGTATTTCTGTGGGAGCACAGATGCCGCAGCCCTGGTACCCTTTGACACAGTCTGTCCCTGACAGGCTTTCCTGTTGATATATCTGAATGCTTATAAAGTGGCACAAAAAGGAGGTTTGCCGCCAGACCACTGTTTGTCCTAGAAAACATTGGAAGTGATTCAAGGATCCATTAGCGAAGAGATACATAAGTAAATCATGATCCATCTATACAGTGGGACACTGTGTGGCAATTTAAAAAGAACATGGCAATGCTTTATGCGCTGATTTAGAAAGAGCTCCAAGCAGAGTCATTAAATGAAAACAGCAAGGTATGAAACACAGTATGTAGGATTCTGCCTTTGATGTAGAAAGGAGGCAGAGTCTGACGATGTCCACATCTTCTGTATCTGCATGGAGAAGGACTGGGGGATGTTGTCCATGCAGGCTACCACTTGAGTGGAAAGCCAAAAGAGCAGCTGCTTCTAGTGGGTGGCTGGGTGCAGGATGGGGACAGCATTGCGCTCTATTGTTATCTTTTTATTTTTGAACTGTGTAAGTTATTACCTAGTCAAAACAGTTTTCAGAGTCACACCAGATTTTTAAGAAATTGATCTCAGACATGTGTACAATGTACTGTGATCATATCCACCCACTAATCACCTCCTTTTATCCCTTCCTACCCCTGCTGATACGACCAGCCTCTCTCATACTGTTGTGTACTTTTCTATCATTTCCCTTTGTGACCCACGGAGGTAATTAGGGTTGCTTGTGTAATCATGGGTAGGGCACTATTCACTGGGGCATGGGCTACTCACCAATGGCTACACCACTCCAGAAAATTACCTTCCTTTTTCCAGCAACCATTAACTGCCAATAGCTCCTCGGGAATGGACTGGCCTCACAAGCCCCTCTCTTGTTCGTGTTGATAGCCAATCTTGTGCAGATCTTGAACAGGTAATAGCACCTACTATGGGTTCATAGGTGTAATGGCCATGTTCATGTACAAAAGACAGCTTTGCATAGCACTCTTCATGTCTAAACAATAATGAATCTCTTCATAAGAAGCTGCTCTGACCAAAGCTGAGAGCAGAACTCATCTATGGGTTTGAACAAAATGGCCACTTTGAAAAATAAGAACAATGGACTCCTGCTAAGCCCAAGGGACTGTGACCTCCCAGGCTTTTGGCCAGGTTCACAGAACCAAATATTCTTTGCTCTTCCATGGAGCAGACCTCAGGTCTAAGCAGAAAGTGATTATGCCCCAAATAGTCATGCAGCTATTGTACCAAGAGCCATAGCTTGCATGGTCTTGTAGCACAGAGAGTTAATAGCTAAGTGAAGCCAAGGATGGCTTTTCTCTCCACTGCATAGTCACTGTGAACATTAGCCAGGACAGAGAAGCTCCAAGGCAATTCCTTCTAGCTTTTTCTTTGTTCTTCAGGCATCATCTAGTTCTAGGGCCAACCAAGAGCAACATCAGTAGCCTATATTGTTTGGGATCCTCTAGGACTCCCATGGACAGTAATGCAGAGGGAGGTAACCTATATCTGGCACTTGGATCTTTTGGAACTTTGCTTAAAAACCTATGTCGTTGGGCTGTAGAAAGGGCTTACCATTAAGGCTATGTACTGTTCTTACAAAGGACCAGAGTTCAGTTTCCAGTAGCTCTAGGGGCATCTAACATCTCTGGTCACATGGCCACATGTACTCATGTGCATATGCCAACACAGAGATACATAATTAAATAATAAAGTAAATACATTTTCTGTTAAGCATTACACACCTATGCAGGATACATCTTTTCAAACTACAATTATAATTTTAGTTAGTAAGTATGGCTTTCTCACAAATTCTTAGCTTGGTGAATGCTCATCTTGTGCCTTTGCCTCATCATCCCACCACATCTCCATTTAAGCCTTTCATTACCAGGCAACTCCCTCCCAATAGTTTCAAGTCATATAACGTTACATGTTTTTAAACTACACTTCAGTGGCATTCGGGCCTAAAATTCATCTGCTTGGACCATGAGTTACAGTACCTGACTGGAACATGTGTGTTCTTTTCCCAAGCTGTGCTGTGTAGGCCAGTAACTGCTAACCACAATGGGCTATTGGCTATTGAAATGTATCTTGACTGGATTGAGATGTGCTTTGAGGGTGCCTGTTAATAAGGTTATGAACTACCTCAGTCATAAGTTTAAAGATATTGGTTACATGTTAAACAATAAGATCAAGGACTTTAAAATATATTATTGAATTAATTACTTCTTTTCTACCTTGCATGTGGCCACTAGAACATTTAAAATTACATATGTTGCTTGCACTTTATCTTGTCTGCATGGAATGGATGTAGTTTCCTGCCCATTCTTAGCATGTCTTCCAGAACTACTTCAGAAACAAAAGTACAACCCGATCATAATCACGTCAGCACCTGGTTTTAAATGTTCCCTGGCTCTCCTGTTTCTTAGAGACCATTGTAGCAGTCCAAAACACCTCCCTTACACATCCCCACCTACCCTCACATACAAAGGCTTCTCTTTACTCCCTGGACTCCGAACTCCACAAATGAGTTATGCTTTTTATTTGCAAGGTCTGTTTACCTCCACTTCATTGCCTAGAAAAGTGCTGTGTGTGCTGTGGGCCTAGTTCCTGAGGCTCCATCGGGGAAGCCTTCCTAATCCACCTCTCCCTCCTCCCATCGTCCTCCTCCTTTTCTCCTGTGGCACTGCCTGTTGAATCCAGAGCCTCATCTATGCTGAGAAAACACTCCACCACTGTGCTGCACCATAGCCCCATCCCGGGTTCCAGCATCAACTTGGCCTGTGTTTATACTTAGCCGTTCAATAGCAGTTACCTTATGAGGCCCAGAGCAGACCCTATTTCTTCAAAGGCAGAACATGTCCTGTTCTGTTTTGTGCTTCCAGATCCTGATCTTCTAGTAGAATCTCTAAAATGTCATTAGGAAAATTGAAATTGGTCATGTTTTGCCCTATTGGCCTGGAGTACTTCTGTGTGGTCTGTTTACTGGAGAAAGCAAGCCTGAACTCATAGATCTTCCTGGTTAAGGACAAGTATCTTTGAGCATTCTGCCTTTACAAGAGCAGCTTCCCCACCAACAGAATCCTGCAAGCAGACTACAGAGCTTACAGGAGTCTGCCTGGAGGCTGCAGTGGACTCTGGTTTCCAGGTTTGCTTTAGGCTGGAAAATGAGAGAGGTATTTGTGTTCAATCCAGTCAGCAGGTTTCTCCAGCCTGGCTGGGTGCCATGCTTGCAGAAGGTAAATATGGCAGGTGGTGGCTAGGAGGTGGAGGGCAGCCAGATCTAGGAGGGCTACAGGCTGGAGTCATGAAGTTTCCTGTGGGCTCTTTACTGGCCTCTCGCTTCAGTGACCCTTTCTGTGGAGAGTCGTTCCTGATAGTAATCTTCCCGTCACCCTTTGCTTCTACTCCTGGGGATTTAAACTTTTGTTCAAAGAGAAACAAGGAACAGGAAACAGAACACCCAAGACCCTGGGTAAACTGATTGCGCCCAGATTTCCAGAGGCCTGTAGTGTTGAGGCCTGTGTATCTCTGACACGAGGCTCTAGTTACTTTCAGCAATCAACGCTGCCTGTATGCCTCTTAGGCTGAAAAGATATTATCAGCTGGTAACTCTTTCTCTAGCATTCCTGAAAGTGTTAGTAGTATTGTAGAAAATTCTAGAAAAACTGGCTGCCACTGACCTAGTGCCTAGAGCTTAGTCAAGTTACCTCACATCTGAAAGCTTTATGAGTCAGTACATGGGTGTGAACAGACCCTGCCTTATAAGCATGACAAAGGTGCCTGGATGCACTGCCTAGTGTACAGTGGATTGGGAAATGAGATTTCTAGGAAAATAGATTTTCTTTTGCAGTGGTTTTGTACAGAAGTATCATGAAAGCACACCTAAGGCTCAAAAAGAATGTGTTGGGTTATTCTGGTTGCTCTCTAGTAGCCTTTGGTAACAGGTCCCCTGAGACCCATGCCCATCACAGGGAAGAAAAATATGGCGACTCAAGACAAGGAGAGGCAGTTAGTTCCGCTGTTAGTCCACAGGGGTTCACCCCTTTGGTCCTGCTTCTAAAATGAGGATGGCCTCTTTTCCACCTTTGCAAAGCTACAATTGTTTCCGTACAGCAGCAGAAGCATCTGGCAGGTAGCCCCATGTCATGGTTTGCAGGACAGCAATTCCTCAGAGGGGACTCCCAGTCCTTAGAAACCACCACCTTGAAAACCCGCAGGGAGAGGAGACCTCTTTCCCCCGTTAGGAGAATATCTAAATCCAGAGCCAGAGTCTCCTGGGCTCAGTCTTCTATGAGTGTTCTCACATCTGCCCGGGATCAAGCTGGCTCTATCTCACATGAGCTTTACACTGGATACAGACTTTGAGGAACACAGTATGTCATCAGTACTGTCCCTCTGCCTCTTCTCCCTCCTACTTAGGTCTCATCTGGCCACCATCCTAAGGTGGAGAGGTGACCTCACACTCCACATGCCTGCTTACCAGATCATTCAAACTAGCAGCAATCCATATTTGGACTAATCACTGTGAGAGAGCATTGTCACTGCTGCTGTGTTAATCATTGTCACTGCTGCTGTGTTAATCTTGTCTTAAGTTCACTGGCATTTCTTGCTCTTTGTATCACATGACTTTAAAAGACATCTGATTGCTTTGAACTATAGACCTTCGAAGACAGCTTTCCTATGTCCAGTTCTCTCTCAGAACAACTTTGCAAGCTTCAAATGTGCCCTCATTAGTGGGGCTTTGGCTGCTTTCTAATAGTATATACTCAAAAGAGAAGAAACTTGAACAGTTCATCAGCAAAGAGCATGTTTCAAAATTGGCATCTGGTTTGAATAATGAGGGGTTTTATCCAAACTCCAACTCAGCAAGTGAAGCTAACAAAACTGCCCTCCATTGTATCCGTGGCTTCCCATCCTTAGCTGGTGTCCGTCCTTCCACTTGCCAGATGGGGTGCCCCCAAAGTTTCTAATCACACTTGTTTAAGTCTCCAACAGACAGCTATGCTGCCAGCAAGGGGCAGATGTAGAGTTACTGTGATCATAACATCAGATTTGGGATGTCCCCTGTGCCCTTTCTCCACCAGACAAGCCCTTGAAATAGGAGCAGAGAAAAAGAAGAGCTACAGAATAGAAGCAAAAACGAGGTGTGATGTAGCACCATGCCGCTTGATGCTCAGGATCAAGGTGGCTGCCAGAGGAGTATTTAATCAGGCCAGGTTCAGCCCTGAGCTGTCCCACCAATAACATGCCTGTGGGAACATGTACCATGATCAGTGTGGTACATACACACTAGGGTGCTTTCACATCGCCCTTTGGGTTGCCTTCAGAGAAGTATTTTTAGATAGGGTAAGACTCAGAAAAAGAAATAGCAGTTGCTTTCTTTTATATATGGAACCTAGGTTTAAAATTACAGAGCCAGTGTAATAAATATGATAGGAAAGCAGAAGGTGGGATAATGAACTAAGGGAAGGAAGAAGCTAAAGGCAGGAAGCAGTTATGGGGCATAGGTGAAGAGAAAGAATGTAAACAATGTATAAGGATGTATGTTATGAAGGTGCCAGGATGAAGCCCATCACTTTGTGTGCCAGCCTTAAAATTGATAAATGTGAATAAATAAAATAACATCTTTGCTTTAAAAAGGATTCATGTGGTAGTTTTTGTTTTTCACCTTAATTTTACTAGTGAGAAACCTCCTCAGAGAAGCAGTGTGTCGTCTCTAAAGACCTGCTTGTCACATGGTAAGAGAGTGAGGTTTTATAGCGGTCTGGTTTTGTAGTTTATCATGAACTGAAAGGGAAACCCTGGACTGCACAACTCTACCTTAGCAACAACAGCAGAGACGCCATGAATAAAGGAAATAGTCAGCAACAGAGAAGTAAATACCAAGAAGTAAAGCCCTACAGAAAAATGCCAGCAGTCAATAAGTGTGATCTATGGGCTGAAAGTTTAGCCCAGGGCAGAGTGCTTGCCTGGCTTGCATAAGTTGAGTTCTATCTCCAATGTGCACACACTACATATAAACATGGAAGCAAATAGCAGGTAGGTTCTTTCTAATTTCTGTTTTATGACTGCCCAGGGTATAGACTATATACATAACAAATATGTTGAATCTCATTGGCTTAGCTACCTCACTACACAAAAAAATTATCCCTGTATATAGAGTTATTTGGTGTAGGGGTCAGCAGGAGATAGCCCCAATTGACTACTCAGTCCTTGCTCTCTTTTGCCTATTCTAGTTGTCCACTCTTACAGAGCCCTTGGGCAAGTAAACAGAACATAGGGTAGTTGGTTCATGTTGTAACCAAATTTCAAACATCCTCTTACCTGCCCTTCTCTTTTTACTAACCACCCACTGTGTTTTCTACTGCTCTCATTAGGAGAGTGAGGAGAAAACAGAAAACTTCCAGGTAGAGTTGAAAGACTCTGGAGGGAGAGCATGATTTCAGAAACTAAGGTAGCATGGGATTCTGGCTGTTGTGGATCTGTCACATCTTTCTTCATCTTTCCCAGCCTCAGGCAGAGAGCACCATTCCTTCTTACCTCAGTAACGAGTCCATCTGTTTAGTCTAAGAATCCTGCAGCCTTTGTTCTATTATGTTTTAAATTTCCTAGTTACATGAAATTTTCCTCCTGACCATACTTCTTTTTAGATTCTAACTACTAAGAAACCATGATGTGGGTTTTCCTTTTTCACTTAGTGTGTTTATTATGCAAATATTCTTTTAAAATACCTAGGAAGCTATGCAACTTAATATTACAGCTTCATGAGAATGAATGTTTTGTTTGTGTGTACCATGTCTGATATCCTCAGAGGTCAAAATAGGGTTCCAGATCCTCTGGAATGGGAGTTACAGCCAACTTAAGATGCCACATGGGAGCTGGGTGTTGAATCTTGGCCCTCTTGTGAGAGCAACCAGCACTCCTGAACTTTTTTTTAGGAGCCTCCATTCTGTTTTTGATAATGACATGCACTTCCCAGTCAGTCTGATTCTGTGATGTTCGGACCGTCGGGTTGTTCAGCTCTTACATTCTGAAGATTAGGTACCACTGCTTCCTTTATCATTTGAGAGGCCTTCATTTTCTCTTCTGCCTGAATTCTGAGGTCAGGACTCCAAGTAATATATTGAATTAAAATGGTGAAAATGGGCACCCTTGTCTTCTCTCGGGCCTAAGAAAGCCTTCGGCATCCTCCACTGTAGCTTTTGAATACACATTTCCTTAAGTGGAGGCACTTCCCTTATTTTATGGGCATCACTGTGGAGTGCATAGGCCATCATTCCTTCATGCATTCACCATTGTCAGTAATGTTACACTGAGCGTGGAGTACCTCATCAGGACGCTGCCTTGGTGTTCTTTGGGTATGCATCCAGAAGTTATCCACACCCAAAGGGGATCAGATGACAGGTAATTCTGTGTTTACTTTTCTTAGGAGCCTCCATACTGTTTTCTCATAATGACTATAGTAATTAACATTTCCACAAACTGTGCAAGAGAGAAGCCATTTTTCATACACTGCCTAGGGGATGACCAGATCAGCGAGAGGCCGAGTAGGGAAATGTTAAAGGAACAAAGAAACTGGTGGAGAACTGTGAAGCCATGGGCTGGTTTGACTAGAGAGGACTGTGGGTTCCCACGCTAAGGTGTGATGAAGAAGCCCCTGCTCAGTGTGCCGGAGACTGAATACATGTGTCACTGCTAGAAAGGTAAACATGGTGGGAGCTCCGAGAGTTCATCCAGTCAGTCAGTAGCCCGGCCCGAGCATTAGGAAAAGTGATGCTGAGCAAGGCTCTGGTACAGAGGAAGAACTGATAAAATAAATGCACACAGTAAAGATGGTATACAACCAGCTGAAGAGTCAACGCTGCCTCCTGAGTTAACCATCACTTCAGCAGAAGCCTGTCTTTGGAAGACGAATTATTGCATCCTACTCACTGGTCTTTCACACCTAGGAGGTCAGATTTCACCCCACGCAGAGTCTGCCGAGCTCTGGGGAATGAGCATGCCTGATGAACTGCTGTAGATATGCCTCTATCCTTATGCTCTTGGGATTTAATAAGCCACTCCCATAGAACCGTTTAATCCTCTCTTGGGATCTGGAATGTAAAGCAGTCTTCATTCTTTCCCAGCATATTGAGTTAGATGTGAGTGTCTAGGATGGAAATGCTGGCTGCTTAGTCTTTCCTTGGAGCCACACTGACTGACATTTTATTTTGGTAAGACTGTGTCCTATGAGGTCATCATTTTTCTGCACCTGACACTAGCAACATTTTACTTTAACGTGCTGGACTGCTGTGGTGTCTCTGGCTTAGGCTGCTGCTTTGGTGACTTTTAGCTTGAGAAGCCAGCTGAGATACTGGGCCCCTCATTCCTGACTTTCAGGATGTTCTTTATGAGACGTATCTCTGGGCTTCATGCCTTCAGAAGGTTACAGGAACATGCTTGCCTTCCCAGCACTTGACTATAGGTCGTATGGCCCATGGCCACTACTATTCCTGGTTATGTTCTCTACAGGTGACTTGCAGGCTTTTACACGGCTTAACATTTGCAGAATCCACATGCTTTTAAAATTACACAAAAGTACTTCAGGAGACTCGTTGTGGAGCTACATGGGATGAAAAGTACCTTCAGACATGAGTGGAAGGTCTGTGGGTGGGTGGGTTGGTATTTAGTGGGGAATTAGAAAGCACCCCTGTAAGACAGATTCATTCCATGGTTACAGCTTGAGCTGTTTGGAACTGCTCAAAGTTATATGATTCTGCTATGGTTGGAAATTTGTGTCACCTCTGTTCCTGGTTCTAGGAATAAAACATTTGAGGTAGAATGCAAGTAACTTAACAAAACTCAAGAACTTTGAAGGGCTGAGGAAGGCCTTGCGTTGTGCTTTATGTGAATTCATAAGACCTTGGAAGATGAAAGAGTAAACATGAACCCGCGTTTCCAACATCAGGGAGTCATATCTGCTCCCACACTTAAGAGTTCCACAGAGCTGGGCCGGTGCCCTGAGCAGACCTTGGGCGCAAACTCCACAGCCAGCCCCACAACACCCAGAGGTAGCTCCATTCCCAGGAACTCTACACGCTCAGGATCAGAGGATCAGAGGTGAGGAGGACACAACATCTGTCCCAACACCAGGAGTAATTAGGACCTGCAGGACCCAGGAACACAGGAACTCCACCAGACCAGTGGCATGGGTTCCTTCCAGTCTGTCTGGGCCTGTGCCTGGAGCAGACCTTGGGCACAAACTCCACAGCTAGCCCCACAACACCCAGAGGTAGCTCCATTCCCAGGTGCTCTAACATGCCCAGGATCACAGGATCCCAGGAGCTTGGTCACACCAGAATCTCAGGATCCCAGAGGCGGTTTGACTCCCAGGAGCTCAGACAGACCCAGGACCTCGGGATCCCAGAATCACAGAATTACAGAGATAGCTTGACTCTGAGGAGTTCTGACACAACCAGGATCACAGGAAGCACAGACTCCTATCAGACAGCCAGGGCAGGTAGCACTTGAGATAACCAGATGGCAGGAGGCAAGCATAAAAACATAAGCAACAGAAACCAGGGTTGCTAGGCATCGTCAGAACCCAATTCTCCTACCATAGCAAGTCCTGGATTCCCCAACACACCGGAAAAGCAAGATTTACATCTAAGATTACTTCTCATGATGATGATAGAGGACATTAAGAAGGACATAAATTATTTCTCCTTAAAGAAATACAGCAGAACACAGGTAAACAACTAGAATCCCTTAAAGAGGAAACAAAAAAATCCCATAAAGGGTTACAGGAAAACACAATCAAACAGGTGAAGGAAATGAACAAAACCATCCAGGATCAGAAAATGGAAATAGAAACAATAAAGAAATCACAAAGGGAGACAACCCTGGAAACTTAGGAAAGAGATCAGGAGTCATAGATGCAAGCATAACCAACAGAATACAAGAGACAGAAGAGAGAATCTCGGGGGCAGAAGATATCCTAGAAAACATTGACACAATAGTCAAAGAAAACACAAAAAGCAAAAAGCTCCTAACCCAAAAGATCCAGGGAATCCAGGACACAATGAGGAGACCAAACCTAAGGATAATAGGTATAGATGAGAGTGAAGATTCCCAACTTAAAGGGCCAGTCAGTATCTTCAACAAAATTATAGAAAACTTCCCTACCCTAAAGGAAGAGATGCCCATGAACACACAAGAAGCCTACAGAATTCTAAATAGACTCGACCAGAAAAGAAATTCTTCCTGTCACATAATAATCAAAACACCAAATGCACTAAACAAAGAAAGAATATTAAAAGCAGTAAGAGAAAAAGGTCAAGTAACATACAAAGGCAGGCCTATCAGAATTACACCAGACTTCTCACCAGGGGCTGTGAAAGCCAGAAGATCCTGGGCAGATGTCAGACCCTAAGAGAATACAAGTGCCAACCTAGGCTACTATACCCAGCAAAACTCTCAATCACCATAAAATGAGAAAGCAAGATATTCCATGACAAAACCAAATTTACACAACATCTTTGTATAAATCCAGGCCTACAAAGGATAATAGATGGAAAACACCAACACAAGGAGTGAAATTACACCCTAGGAAAAGCAAGAAAGTCATCTTTCAACAAACCCACACAAACATAATTCCACCTCTAACAAGAAAATTAACAGGAAGTAACAATTACATTTCCTTAATATCTCTTAATATGAAAATTAATATTACCAACATATCCTAATGAATTGAAATTCAAAAATATGAGGAATTGGGAATTTGTTGGCAGTCATCCAGTGGTCTCTCTAATTTGGTAATGGGAGAAACAGGTCCAATATTGTATAACCCATATACACTTTTTGCTTGTTTGTATATGACAGGATCTTGCTATGCACCACATAATGGTCTTGAAATCATGCTTCTCCTATCTCAGCCTCTCTATTAGTAGGATTGTTTATTTTATGTTTTTACACTATACTATGGTTTTCAGGACAGCTTACATATTTCAAAATTATTTATACAGCCAAAAGAAATGTAGATTTGGAAGCTGACTTGTAAGAGAACAGCAAAGAGTGAGACTGAAGGCTTTGCTTGATATTTATAATTATTGTATCAATTTTGAAGAAGAGGACTTTATAACTTATTCTGAGACAAATGCTTTTCAAAATCATCACTGACAATGAATGAAGCAGAATCTTACCCTCACCTAATGTCTGTGCCTCCCTCCAAGCAGAGCCATTCTTCATTGAAACAGTTGAATGACTTCATTGGATGGACCATCTTAATATACACACCATTTCTTAAATGAATGTAACCTTTGCACGGCCAGCTGAGAATAACTACAATCACTCAAGTCAAATAGCTTTGACCGTAGCAGGGAATCTGTATCCAAAAATCATGCCTACAATTCATTCCTTGGCGCAGCTGAACTGTCAACTCTTAGCTTATCTACTATGGAGGTAAAATCTCTTGGTGATGTGAGGGACATTGAAGTACGGCCTTATTACGATGAACTCCAATGTCCAAAAATTGTTCTTATTTTGTGTTTGTACCACAGTAAGAACCAAGATTTTAAGCTCTACTAAAAATAAAACAAATAAACAAAAAGACTTTATTTATGTTCATTAAAAAACTAATAGTGATACATTATTTTAAAATATCATACAGTTAATATATTTGAAGTTATTTAAAATTCATATTGAGAAAAATATATGTATTTTTGGTATTGCTGTACACAAATATCTACATAAGACTGTTCAATTGATTGTTGTTTTATATCAAACAACTTTTATAATCCTCATTTTTATTGTTACAATATTTTATAAATTTTAAAGAATATGATAAAAAATGAAAGGTATTGCAGGTTTTGAATGGAGGCGGGAGAGGGTCTCTGGGAGGAGTTGGGGTACAAAAGGGAAAGAAGAATGTGGTGTAAGTCTATTTACTCAAAATATGTTTTAAAACGTTAACAAATTCAGATAAATTAAAATTATGTATCTTTTCTCATCATAATGCAATAAAACTTAAAAAAAAAAGAGTTCCACAGAAATAGTGAACTAACAGCCACAACATATATGCAAAGGACGTGGTGCAGACTCCAGCAGGCGCTGTGCTTGCTGCTTCAATCTCTGTGAGCTAATATGCTTCCTGCTTATTGAATTGGTGAGCCGTGTTCTCCTGGTGTCCTCCATCCCCCCTGACTCTACAGTCTTTCTGCTCACTCTTCTGAGGGGTTTCTGAGCTCCAAAAGGAAGAGTCAATGGAAGCCTCCAGTTTAGACTTTCTCCCTACATAATGTCTAGCTGTGAGCCTCTGCACCCACTCCCATATGCTGCTAGAGTAAGCTTCTTTGATGAAGACTAGACAAAGCACCAATCTATGAGTATAGCAGATTATCATTAGGAATTATTTAACTGACTTTTTTTGACCAGTCCTGTTTAGTTCTACCCTAGGTCTCTGAGCTGTCCAGTCTCCAGTTCCTAGTTATCTGAGCATGTCAGGCATGGCCTCCTTCTCATGGAGTAGGCCTCAAGGTAAATCAGACATTGGTTGGCCACCCCCACAAGTTCTGTACCACCACTGTACCAGCACACCTGGACAGATAGCTGGTCAAAGGCTTTGTGGCTGGGTTGATGTCCATGTTTCTCTTTTGGTAGCCTGCAGAGTATCTTCCCCCATCAAAGAGACAACAGTTTAGGGATAAAGGCTCCATGCAGGCACCAGCTCAACTTCTCCATTGTCAGTGAGCTGTGTGGTGCTGTTCTCAGAAATGGGGCCCCACTGTCAGTTTGAGGAAAGCAACTCTGACTTAACATCAGCCCGTACTGTTTGGGGGATCTTCACAGGACTCTCGTGACAAACAACTCAACTGGATGCAGTGCAGTCCCACCACAGGGAACAGGAGCCCTCACTAGGATCACCGTAATAGAGTCCACTGCACTAGGTTTCCACACCACCCGCCAAGTGCCCACAATCCCAGCTATCTCTTCCTGCATGAACGCTTTCCTTCCCCATCACCCACCCCCAGTTCACCCACAAAATCTGTTCTATTTCTCCTTCCTAGGGAGATCCAAGCTTTGACCCCCCCCCCCAGCCCCTTCTTTTACCTAACTTTTCTGGGTCTACAAATTATAGCTTGGTTATAATTTACTTAATAGCTAATATCCACTTATAAGTGAATACATACCATTATTTGTCTTTCTGGGTCTGGGTTACCTCACTCAGAGTGACTTTTTTCTAGTTCCACTCATTTGCCTGCAAATTTTATGATATGTTTTTTTAACAGCTGAATAATACTCCATTATATACATGTACCACATTTTATTTATCCATTTTTATTTGAGGGACATCTAGGGTGTTTCTAGTTTCTGGCTATTATGAATAAAGCTGCTATGAACATACAGGAGCAAGTGTCCTTGTAGTATTGTGGAGCATCTCTTGGGTATATGTCCAGGAGTGGTACAGCTGGATCTTAAGGTATAACTATCTCCAATTTTCTGAGAAACTACCAAATTGATTTCTAATTAGTACAAGTTTGCACCCCCATCAGCAGTGAAGGAGCATTTCCTTTGTTCCCCATCCTCCATAGCATGTGCTATCACTTGTGGTTTTGATCCTATCCACTTGACAGGTGTAAGATGGAATCTCAAAATCATTTTGACTTGCATTTCCCTGGTGGCTAAGGATGTTGAAATTTTCTTTAAGTGTTTCTCAGGCATTTGAGATTCCTCTATTGAAAATTGTCTGTATAGATTTGCATCTCATGTTTTACTTGAAAATTTTTTTTTATCTAGTTTGTTGAGTTCTTTATATATTTGAATATTAGCCCTCTGTTGGATGTAGAGTTGGCAAAACTCCTTTACCATTCTGTGGGCTATTTCTTTGTCTGATAGACAGTGTCCTTCACCTTACAGAAGCTTTTCAGTTTCATGCGGTCCCACTTATTAACTGTTGACCTCACTGTATGCCCAATCAGTGTTCTGTTGTCCCTGCTCCAGTGTGTTCAGAGTTATTCCCACTTCCTCTTCTGTCAGATTCAACGTGTCTGACCTTACATTGAGGTCTTTGATCCCCTTACACTTGAATTTTGTGCAGGCTGATAAGTGTAAATCTATTTGCGTTCTTATATATACAGATGTCCAAGTTAGCCATACAGTTAATACAGCTTGAAATCAGGGATGGTGATACCTTCACAAGTTCTTTTATTGTATAGGATTGTTTTAGCTCTTCTGGGTTTGTTGTATTTCCACATAAACGAGAATTGTCCTTTCAGTCTGTAAAGATTTGTGTTGAAATTTTGATAGAAATTGCATTGAATAGGCAGGATGGTCATTTTTACTTTGTTAATCCTACTGGCCAGTCTGAATATTTAAGCTTCAAGTTCCACATGAGAACTCAAAAATAAAGTGGCAAGCATAGAAGACATTCATTGTCAATCTCTCACTTCCATACACATATGCATACACATTTATGCATGTGGATGTGCATGCATGCATGCACACACACACACAAAGGTTTAAAGCAATTGATAGTAAGCTGAGGTTCAAGTCGGACACCTCACTGAATCAATGGTTATGAAGTAGATAGGTAGCTAAGGGCTCCAATTCGAGTTCACCTTCTTTCTTCCAAGCGTTCTCTGGCCATGCCTCCCTCCCTAGATCCTCATTCGTGCCCTATGCTGCTTCTGAGTGTTTGCTGAGCTCTAGCTCCGTAGCTCAGCAGCTGCGTCTGCGATCTTCTTTGATAGTTTATATGGCAGTGTTGGCTTTTATATCTTTCAGATAAATATAAAATGTTTATAAAATTATAAAACCTTTTTCCCTTCTTTAGGAAAAAGTTAAATCTATTAATAATGTTCATAGTACTCAGAAGCTATCATGTACATGAAGTAGTATATTCAAACTTCTAGACTCTTGTACTACATAGTTTAGAGCTCTTCTTTACCAACACTATGCCATATATCATATCTTAGTATGCAGCATATACTTTTTGTGTGCTTACTCAGCTATATACAGTATAGTTGGCCAAGGTCATAGTGATCAGACATGATATAGGAATTACCAATAGACTAATGCAGATATAGGCCTGTGGAGAGAATAATAAATGTTCCATGTACTGGGCACTCTACCAAGCATCTTGTTCACATGATGTCATTTCATTCTACTGCACTCCTGTGAGGTGGGTACTGTCATTACTTTTGTGGTTGAGACCTCAAGATTGTGGTGCGGCTCTCTGTTAAGATATAGTTCGGGTTGGCTAGGGTGTTTGCGGCCCATGTAGTCCTGCTGTAAGACCTATAGTAAGCCCCTTGACCCTCTCTTCTCCCTTACTGTACATCTGTATTGGATCCCAGGCTACATGGCACAGCTGCCTAGGCGAGAGAGTGATGGCATATGCTGGGTGTAGGGGTTGTGGCAGGGCAGTAACTCTTTGTGAGATATTTATTTATTGGCAGTTCATCAAACAGTTAACAGAAAATTGTGCTTTGTTCCTCAAGATTTACTTTGCTAACAAAACAAAGTTCTATATCTCAAAGTCTCTGGTCGTACAGACTCCTTTTAGCTATGGAAAAATAAATAAGAGGAATATTTACCCAAATGTTCATTATGTTTGTTTGGGGTTTTTTGGGGGCGGGGTGCGGGGGGTGGGGGTGGGGAATGGTAGATGTTCACATATCCGTGAATACAGCAGACACATAATTGAATGTCTGGTCCTTTTGTAATTCCTTTCAGACTTTATTTTGTATATTTTTAAATAATATTTTATTAATTAGTTTTTAATGTCATATAGTGCATTTTGAACATATCTACCCCTTCCCCCAAGTCCTCTCATAACCACCCTCTCCACCCTTCACCCTTTCCCAGCTTTGTCTTTCCCTCTCTCCCTTCCTCTCTTCCTCCCTCCCTTCCTCTCCCCCTCCCTCCCTCCCTCTTCCTTTCTCCCTCTCTTTCTAGCTTTTCTATTGATCTAAGTTTGTGTTGCCCAGCTGGTCTTGGAAATGGGGCCTGCTCTGGTGTGTGGTCTACTTATAAGGAATCAAGTCATTTAAGAGCACCAACTCTACCTAGCTATTCTACTACTACTCTACTCTACTCTATTCTAGTAGTTATTAAAGTGCCAATAGCTCCGCAGCTTGTGGCCATGTTAGATATTCTTACAACAGAGTAAATCATACTATATAGCATATGTCAATAAATAACATGTGCTCTAGCACATAGCATGGCCACATTCCTCTGATGGAAGTCTGCTTAACATGTGGCTCATAGCAATCATTAAAGGTTTGAAAGCTGCAGGTACAGAGATGCCAGGTTTACCATGTTTAAAATCACTGTTGTGGTTACAGACTTCATGCAGTGCCGTGAGCTCCTGCAGGGAGCCCCTGGGTTCCCAGTTGTCTGTAGAGTTGAAGAAACTAGTTGGCTGTCTCACATCAGTAAATGCCATGCCTCAGTACAGTACTAAAGCACAGGTTGCCTTGCAAATCACTCGGGTGTTGTCCTGTCTTCAGGGCAGTGGACCACGCACTCCACATGGAATTGCTACCAGCTCTGTCCATATCCAAAACGTGGATTTGTGTTGTTAACATTTTGGGTTGTACCATCTAGTTTTTTAACTCAAGAGAAAATCAAGTTCTCACAGCTTCCCCCATACACTGCCACACGCACATACACACGCACATGCACACACTTGTTGGATTCTAGCCACATGCCATGAAGTCTGCCTAGCTGATGTCCTGATGCCTTTCTTGAGGAAGACCTCCCGCCCACAGGTGTTGCCACAGGTGTTGCCACAGGTGTTGGGAGGAGGGGTTCACGGTGCCAGTGGAGGTACTGTGAGGCTCTGTCTTCTGCTTTTACACTGTAGCATGGTCAGCGTAAGAAGGTGCTCTAGAGTAAGTCCAGCCAGATTGCCTCCTTTCCAGGAAACTGAGCCACAGCTGGCATTCTGCTGTTGTCTGACACTTGCTATACCCATAAAGGAACTCTTCCCTTCCGTAAGAATTCTATCTTCCTGGGAAACATACATCTCCTGCAACAATCAGAGCCTCCAGAAACATGACATCATGTCATTTGCTTGCTGTGTCAGTAGTTTAGGCAAACTCAGAGTTGCTGTCTCAAACCAGGAGTCGGAGGGGAGGGAGACTGCCTGCGTGGCACACACACTGTGCTAGACTCCAGCCCTGCCACTGCAAAAAGAGAAGAGAGACCCAGAGTTCATGTAAGGATTGTTGTTCATAAGACTGCTCTTATGCATTGTCTTAGAAAGCCTGGTTTAAAGTTATTTTGAAGTTGACTTTTGAGCAGAAGTGTTGCTCTCATTTATTGGCTGCTCTGTCTTCCCTCAGCCTGTCTCGGGGGACTTGCTGCTTTTCCCTTTACTAAGTTAGGAGTGCGGAACACACTGTCCAGTTCTCTTCTCCAGCATTGGACTTCAGACCAATCAACAGAATAAAACCAGCATCTTTAAAAAGCTTGACTTTAAGTACTTGGATATATGTCATCAGAGCCATTAAAAAAGAACACAGTGTTTAATGTGTCTGTCTTCTTAGCAAGCACAAAAGCTTCCCATGGCTGCTGCCAAGAGCAAGAGCCAGTACACCTGTGAGCTAAGACAAACAAACAAACAAACAAACAAATCGTATCGCTTTGTAGGAGTGAGGACACCTTTCTTGTTTGATTCTATTGTCCCTGTGTAGCTTTTAAAACTATCTGTCCACCTTGCAAACTTCCTTCCCCCTGTTCTGGTAAGGCTTCAAAGATTTGATTTAACCTTTCTAAACTGGAATCTTAGCTATAAACAGTGCGTTTTAGTCTTGCTCTATGTATTGAACAGATGGGAATAATTTCATAGGATTGTTTTTGGTCAAGTCGAATACAGATTCTTCTTTTAAAGGGGATCCCAAACCCTTTAGTACTAACGTTTGGTTTGGAATGCTGGCTGACTATATGCTAAAAGACAAGACATTAGACATTTGTACTAAGTACATTACAGTCTTTAAAAGTAAGAGGAAGGTTTCCATGTCAGAGTGCAAATACCTCCCACGGAATCTTGAGTCATTTGGTCCATTATATCAGCAGTAGCAGAAAACAAAGAGAAAGTGTTGCTAGCAGGCCTCAGTCCTTGTCCTGATGTCACCCTGTTGCTTAGAGGAAAAGGTAGAGTGACTCTTGGCTCCCATCTGATCCTGGTAAGAGAGAAGCCCCTTGGTTATGTTAATAAGTCCAGAGGGCAGGGAGGCAGGGTTCCTGGTGGCTCCTGTGGGGCTTTCTGTTGCACTGCAGGGCAGGGAAGGAGAGTAGCTTCCTTGATTTTGATGGTTGTATCTGAGGCTTAGATGAAGTGCTGTGTGTGAGGTGTTTAGCTTGTGTCTGGCAAACCAGTGTGTAAGAAATGTTAGCTGGGGCCATTGCCACCATCAGTGCCACTTACCTGTCACTTACACATGCTTAATCACAAGTACCCACTCGTCACTAGCACGTGCTTGAGTTTGAAGGAGCCTGAGTCTGGGTGTGCTTTGGTGAGAAGCCATTCTGGAAGAAAGGACAAACACAGGTCTATCGGATGCTCTGGGAGGAAGGCTGTGTGTGAGCGTCACAAACATGGACCCGTGGGATGCTCTGTGTGTGAGTGTCGTCGTCTGACAGGTGCGTGGCCAGATGCTGGAGCTGGACAGATGAGTAGGGCAGAGCTGATCCTCCCTCAGACACTCGCTTTAGGAAGCACAGCAGAACACCACAGCCCGGGTGGCCTGTCCAGCCCACATTCTCTCCATCTGTCTTAGCAGGAGGACCAGCAGGTACAGTTCTAGTAAAAGAACTGGAAAAGGCCCACTTCCTCATTGGCTAATGGCTTCCAGCCTGTATCCAGGACCGAGGGTAGGGAGGACTTAAATCTCTCTTGAAATACTCATCTGAGTCTTGATCCCATTCTAAAAGCTCTACCCTCGTGGCCTGCCCCTTAAAGACTTATCCAGAGCTCCTCAAGTCCAAGGATTGCACCTCCAGCATGAACAGTGGATGGCAGCAGACATTCATTACGTGACAGGAGGCTTTGGTTTTCTTGAGGTTAAAAACTGATGACGAGGAGGGTGTCATGCTAAATATTGTAAAAGGCTGGCTTTGGTGGGACTGAAGCTCACTGAAGTTCAGACCTAGGGAGAAAGCCAGAGTGAAGATGAGGAAGAGGGAACTCTTCCAGCACAGGTGCAGGATGGTCCTTAGTCGGCAACAGGACAAGCAAACGCAGTGCACTGGGCACCCCAGGGACTTTCTCCCAGCTCGAGTATAGAAGGTTAGGAAGGGGGCCGCGGGGAGCAGAAACTTGCATCCTGAGAAGAGGGGAAGGGAGAGGATTTAGAGAGATCACCCTGGCCACAGTGTGCTGCTTGATTGGAGGGAAGGAAACTGGAGGCAGGGGGCAATTGAAAAGAACTGTGAGCAGTCCAGGTGAGAGATGATGAGGACCTGGGCCGGGGTTAGAGGATATGAACCACAAGGCCATCACGTGCATGTATATTGTGCTCACTGTCGGGTATGGTCCTGAGGACTTTGTCAGCATTGATTCATTTAATACTTACAATGGTCTTGGGGTGAGTACCATCGTTACTTCTCCTGGGCAGATAGCAAGAACAACGTCTGATAGTTGTAAAAATTACAGGGCCAAGATTTGAGCCCAGGTAAATTGTCTGTGACCATCATGTGTACTTGATCCAATTTAAGATGTATCTATGAACAGAATGGACAGGCCCTTTTGATCTTAAAGGTTAACAATGAACCAAGGCGATATCTGGTTCATTTGACAAGGTGGACAGTAGCCACCGGGACCAAAATAGGAAGCTTCTAGCTGGAGGTGCTGAGAGACACATTCCCACCATTCCTGATTAGTGTGGTTCTGATGGACCTAGAGATGAAGCTAGGGCAAGGCTGGAGAATGGAAATAGTCCAGCCCAGAGGCAGGAATATGTTCTGAATGGTGTATACGTATTGTAAATGATAATGCCGAACACAGATCAGGTTGTTCAAAAAGAGAAGAGGGCCCTGAAAGTCCTGAGAATCAGGGGGTAGAATCCAGAGGGAACTGGGGCAGAGAGGAGAGAGGCCACCTGGTGATATGCACACAGAAGCCAGGGAAAGTGGGGCTTCAGGGGGTCTGGCAGGCTGGCATGTTATTTGGTGGCTAGAGCCATTTCCTAGGCTTAGTGGCTGTGAAGAGTGGAATACAGTGGACATGGGCAGGCCTGGGAAGGGGCAGGAGCACCTGAGAGATGCACAGAAAGCTTGTGAGATGGTTCTGACTCCTATGGGCAGGGTGGCAGCCAGGGAGGCAGGCCTGCTTGACTGAGTGGCTGGCACCATGCACACCCATTACTGCAAGCAGAACAGATCAATATGGGCACTCTTGAGAGTGGGCCAGGGTATACCCCAAACCCAACATTATTGTTGTGTTACTGAGTGGTTTTCCTAGTGGGTTTTTGTGCTGGTTTTCCCATTTCTCCCCACTCTGGACATACAATAGTGGTGCACTTCCTAGCCCCTGGCTGGCGTGGGGGACATATTACTGTGCATCTGTGTGTTTGTAGACTCCTCAGCTAGATGGGAAGGTTGACACTTGATAGAAAGCTTGGTCCACAGAGCTGATTGGCCAGTGGATTCCAAGTAGGTAGTGGCATGTGATTCCTGACCTTGTCACTTAGTAACTGTGACAGGTAACCTTCAGCAAAAGGCTCAACTTTTTTCCTTGTAGACAAAACTAGTGATTCAATAATGGGGTTATATAATGGAATGGTCTTTAGTGTTTGCTGACTGTAGTTAATGAAGGTATCAAAGCTGTGGGGGAATGTGAGGCCTCTGTCATAGCCTCCAGCATGGCCAGGACTGGGACTGGCTGCCCACCTCTGTCTGAAACACTTGTGCCTCACAGCCTGACAGTCTGGAACCCAGGCCGTGTGTGCCCGAGCAGAAGCAGTGTCCTGATCTTGGTTAAAGAACATTGCTAAGTGGGCAGGGGGACTCTATGTCATGGCCATACTCCTGCATGCACGTGACCTTCCAGGCCCAGGCAAGACCTGTATCTGTCTACCTGGTTCCTAGCTCCCCATTCCCTGTCCCATCTCCACTGAGTTCCCCAAATCCTGACTTTCTCAGAGGCCTTAGACAGCCTGGTTCCTCTTTGCCCTGTCCTCCATAAACATCCAGTTTTAGAATGCTGCCATTTCTTTTCCCTCAGGACAGAGTATATTAAGTTAATATACCTCTGCTGTTGTTCCATTGTGTCAGCGTGTGTTACTTCATCTATTTAAGGAAAAAAGCTCCAGGCAGGGCTTTGGTGTAACTCATTTATACAGGGCTTAGTAAAATGCTCTGTGGAATTAAAGACACCTAATAAATGCTTTCGACTGTTGAATGATGCGGTAATCATTTTAATGGAGGCTGATGTTGTATGTGTTTAAACAAATGGCAACTTTTCCAGCAACATTCTGGCAAATTAGCAGCTTCTAAATTAAAAGAGCTTTGCTTAGAAATTAAATTGTGTGAACTGTGGCAGCATCAGTATTTATTGCAGAGCTGATTGAGGCAGAGGCCAGAATGCAATGGTAGAAGCCAAGGTTGAATTTTTACCACATTTGTTTGTTTTCTGAAAAGGTGGTTGGTATGTCAGGAGTTGGATGGGTAAGGGGGCAGTTTAAAGGTGTTGTTGTGAATTTAATGCATATTTTACGGAGTTGGTTTAAAAGCGTGGGTATTGGGTTAGCAGATGTGGCTTGGCACCATTGCTTCCCACACATTTGCCCTTTTCATTAGAAATGTGTGCCTGATGTGGTGCAGATGTAATTGGAACTGCTTGGTAATATTTTCCACAACCTGTTTTTAGTAATTAGTCTAGAATTTAATGCTTCAAAATGCCGGCTTCTTTTTTGGCAGCTTCATAAACTATGTGCCACTTTCACCAGCAGAGGGCAGTATAAGCCAGCCCTTTATTCCCAGTCAGCTCCCGAGGCTGTGTTGCAAGAACAGGGAGCTAGGATTCTTGTGTGGGTAGGATTTGAGAGTTACTTTTTAAAAATTAGCTGAAAATGAAAAAAGTTTAAAACATTCTTTTCGTGGCCACTTTTACCAAGGAAATGGATTTTTCAGAACAGATTTGAGCTGTCAGGGTTTTTTTGTTTTGTTTTGTTTTGTTTTGTTCCACTATTTTTGTAGAACATGATTTTGGTATTTTCAACTGTTAATATTCAACAAACATAATAATTATTTTAAGATATATTTCATTGTTATGTCTCCCTTTTCAGTTCTGATTTTATTAATTTGGATACTGTCTCTGTGCCCTCTGGTTAGTCTGGCTAAGGATTTATCTATCTTGTTGATTTTCTCAAAGAACCAGCTCCTAATTTTGTTGATTCTTTTGTATAGTTCTTTTTGTTTCCACTTTATTGATTTCAGCCCTGAGTTTGATTACTTCCTGCCATCTACTCCTCTTGGGTGAATTTGCGTCTTTTTGTTCTAGAGCTTTCAGGTGTGCTGTCAAGCTTCGAGTGTAAGCTCTCTCCAGTTTCTTTTTGGAGGCACTCAGAGCTATGAGTTTTCTTCTTACCACTGCTTTCATTGTGTCCCATAAATTTTTTGGTATGATGTGTCTTCATTTTCATTAAATTCTAAAAGGCCTTTAATTTCTTTCTTTATTTCTTCCTTGACCAAATTATCTTTGAGTAGAGTGTTGTTCAGTTTCCATGTGTACATGTGTTTTCCATTGTTTTTGTTGGAATTGAAGACCAGCCTTAGTCCGTGGTGATCTGATAGGAGGCATGGGATTATTTCAATCTTCTCATATCTGTTGAGGCCTGTTTTGTGGTCAATCATATGGTCAGTTTTGGAGAAGGTACCATGAGGTCCTGAGAAGGTATATTCTTTTGCTTTAGGATGGAATGTTCTAGAAATATCTTTTAGATCCATTTGGTTCATAACTTCTGTTAGTTTCACTCTGTCTCTGTTTAGTTTCTGTTTCCATGAACTGTCCATTGCTGAGAGTGGGATGTTGAAGTCTCCCACTATTATTGTGTGGGGTGCAATGTGTGCTTTGAGCTTTAGTAAAGTTTCTTTATGAATGTGGTTGCCCTTGCATTTGGAGCATAGATGTTCAGAATTGAGAGTTCATCTTGGTAGATTTTTCCTTTGACCCGTATGAAGTGTCCCCTCTTACCTTTTTTGATAACTTTTGGTTGAAAGTTGGTTTTATTTGATATTAGAATGGCCACTCCAGCTTGTTTCTTGGGACCATTTGCTTGGAAAATTGTTTTCTAGCCTTTTACTCTGAGGTAGTGTCTGTCTTTGTCACTGAGGTGTGTTTCCTGTATGTGGCAAAATGCTTGTTTACATATCCAGTCTGTTAGTCTATGTCTTTGGGGGGAATTGAGTCCATTGATGTTAAGAGATATTAAGGAAAAGTGATTGTTACTTCCTGTTAATTTTCTTGTTAGAGGTGGAATTATGTTTGTGTGGCTATCTTCTTTTGGGTTTGTTAAAAGATTACTTTCTTGCTTTTTCTAGCATGTAGTTTCACTCCTTGTGTTGGTGTTTTCCATCTATTATCCTTTGTAGAGCTGGATTTGTAGGAAGATATTGTGTAAAATTGGTTTTGTCATGGAATATCTTGGTTTCTCCATCTATGGTAATTGAGAGTTTTGCTCGGTATAGTAGCCTGGGCTGGCATTTGTGTTCTTTTAGGGTCTGTATGCCATCTTCCCAGGATCTTCTGGCTTTCATAGTCTCTGTTGAGAAGTCTGGTGTAATTCTGATAGGTCTGCCTTTATATGTTACCTGACCTTTCTCCCTTATTGCTTTTAAAAATCTTTCTTTGTTGAGTGCATTTGGTGTTTTGTTAATAATGTGATGGGAGGAATTTCTTTTCTAGTCGAGTCTATTTGGAGTTCTGTAGGCTTCTTGTATGTTCATGGGCATCTCTTTCTTTAGGATAGGGAAGTTTTCTTCTATAATTTTGTTGACGATATTGACTGGCCCTTTAAGTTGGGAATCTTCACTCTCATCTATACCTATTATCCTTAGGTTTGGTCTTCTCATTGTGTCCTGGATTTCCTGGATGTTTTGGGTTAGGAGCTTTTTGCTTTTTGCGTTTTCTCTGAGGGCTGTGTCAATGTTTTCTAGGGTATCTTCTGCCCCCGAGATTCTCTCTTCTGTCTCTTGTATTCTGTTGGTGATGCTTGCATCTATGACTCCTGATCCCTTTCCTAGGTTTTCTAACTCCAGGGTTGTCTCCCTTTTTATTTCTTTATTGTTTCTATTTCCATTTTTAGATCCTGGATGGTTTTGTTCATTTCCTTCACCTGTTTGATTGTGTTTTCCTGTAATTCTTTAAGGGATGTTTGTGCTTCCTATTTAAGGGACTCTACCTGTTTACCCATGTTCTCCTGTATTTCTTTAAGGGAATTATCTATGTCCTTCTTAAAGTCCTCTATCATCATCATGAGAAGTGATTTTAGATCTGAATCTTGCTTTTCCGGTGTGATGGTATATCCAGGACTTGCTATGGTGGGAGAATTGGGTTCTGGTGATGCCAAGCAACCTTAGTTTCTGTTGCTTATGTTCTTCTGCTTGCCTCTTGCCATCTGATTATCTCTAGTTCTCCCTGCCCCTGCTATATATCTGACTGGGGCCTGTCCTTCCTGTGATCCTGGTTGTGTCAGAACTCCTGAGTTCAGCTGTCTCTGTGATCCTGAGATCCTGAGATCCTGGGTGTGTCAGAGCTCCTGGGAGTCAAGCTGCCTCTGGGACCCTGAGATCCTGGTGTGGCCAAGCTTCTGGGATCCTGATATCCTGTGGTCCTGGGCGTGTTAGAGTACCTGAGAGTGGCGCTTTCTCCGGATGTTGTGGGACTGGGTGCCTGTCATTTTGTTTTTATTGGTTTGTTTATTTTTGATTTCTCTGTCTATTAAATATATGTGAAAGGTATAGGCTGTGTAAGTAATTAAATTCATGCATTCATAAGATATGCTGTCTCACTTCATCAGTGGACTACAGTCTTTCCTTTCCATTCTAGGGAACAAAGCAAAGGACATTACTGAGTATAGTGGTCTAGTGTGTGTCTGCCAGCTGAAGGGGTTGGAGCTGAAGGTCTGCTCCTGGTATGGCCAACTGTGTGTTCGCCGCAGTGTCTCATTTTACACAGGACTTTTCTTTCCAAACTCTGCTGCTTTTGCCAACTCCATGGGCCACATTCATTGCCCATCCCAGTCCTAGAAACACAGTAGGACTGGCCTTCTCCTCCTCTTCTGCCAGCCTCCTCTGCCACTGAGGGTGTCACGTCTCATTCTCCCTGGGCTATGTTCTGACTGCTTATGCCTCCCCTGCTTCCTATGTGAAGGCTTAGATACGAAGCCTGGGAGGAGGTCACGAAGGCCCAAGGAGCCAGCTCTTCAGGTCTTGTCACTGCTGGCAAGCAATGGCACCAAGGAACATTATGGATCTGTACTGATGGAAAGGGGACACATGGATACTGTGCAGGTGGCATATGCATGCTTTTCAATTTCTCTTGGTTAGAAAAAGAGAGTGTCTGTTGCCGTGGAGCAAGAAACTAGAGCTTACCTCCATTTCAAAGGATGGCATAGCTGATTTCTTACATACTGTCTTACCACATGTGAAGCACTTACTTTTTTTCTATTATAAGACCTGGAGACATTTGTTACAAGAAGTGACTATTTTCGTGTTTTCAGTTTCTTGCCATACAGAATGTAAGTCCTCTAGGGCCAGGACCCCCTGTAGGCTCAACATTTATGATATGCTTCTAGCATGTTGTAAGGCCTGTGGATAATGTGGAAGATGGGAAGGGAAGGTTGGTTTTGTTTTGTTTTGTCTTACTGAGCACTGAGTTCCCTCTGCTCCCTCTGCTTCTGTAATCACCCCCTTTCCTTGCTGCTGGTGGTGGCTCCTTTATAAAAGGAGGAGCCTATCATTGGCTTGTTGACAGCCATTGCCACAGGAGGCTCTACAGCATTTGAAACATAGACAGGCATCTGCTGTGTGGATGGAAATCAGACACCCATAGCATTTGCTCCATTTGCCCTGGAGGGGCAGAGTCTGGCTAATTCAATGTCAGCAGGCAGCACCCTGAACTCTGCTTGGTAGACCTTGGGGAGTTTTGGCCATAGACCAGAAGACTGACTAGTGCATTGGCAAGAGGGTATCTAGGGGTGCAGCTGATCAAGAATCGGGCTGCCAGACAATTGCGTTGGAAGTTGTTCACTCACTCATGGTGTGGTTCGTTGCAGTACCAGAGTTAATGATGGGATACAGGAATAATGGTGTACAATGAAGTATTGGAGCAGTAGTTAAAGCTGCCTTTGAAACCACGTGGGTTTTCTTAGTGTTCTTTATGCACACTGTGGCTTGAACAAAACTGTAGTAGGAATTCTTCAGGGGCATGTCCTAATGAGATTAAAGTCATATGAAGTTATGCAAGTGATGGATGTTGGTTTGTCTGTGAGCGACCGACGTCTCTGTGCGGTTTGAGTGCCCCGCCTCCTCCTTTCTTCTCCCTCCCTAGCAGCCAGCACCACAGCAGAGCTCAGTGTGTTGTGTATTTTAGCTGCATCAAAGCTAAGGTAGCTGTCTTCTGAAAACAAATTTCTTGTTTTGTTTTGTTTCTATTTGACACTGGTTGGTATGGACCTTTGCTGTTTCTTTAAAGTTGAACATTAGATTTTAGATCAGTATTTACAAGCTTTAAAAAGTAATTGGAGAGGGCTGGAGTGATGGACCAGCAGCTAAGAGCACTGACAGCTCTTCCAGAGAACCGAGATCCATTTCCTTGTACCATAATGGCAGCTCATGAGCCCCACTCCGGTTCATGGCATCTGTCAGTGCTCCAGCCTCTGTGGATATCACGCACGCGCCTAATGCATGCAGGCAAGATACCAATAGACATTTACGTTTTTTATATAGTTTGAAAATAATTAAAGTTTATAGTTTAAGTATTGGTTCATATACTGCTCTTCATAAATAGTACAAGGCCATCTTAAATATACAGAAGACTATACGTACGCCTCAGTTATGCCCTGTTTAGCTCTCTAGGTGGCAGTGTGAGCCTAGGAGAGTGGAGACTAAAGACAAGACAAACTAAGGTTTCATGCCCAGCATTAAGAGCAGCAGGCCATTTACACTCTGAGAGTTAAGAGAGGCACAGGAGTAAAGTGTGCAATCCCAGGGCCATGCTGTGCATGGCAAAACCATGCTTTTCCATAGAGGACATGAATAATGACAGCTGAAGGAAACACTCCTATCCGCCACACCTGGGAGGAGCATGGAAACACATTCCAAGAACAGGTCTGTGTTTTGAAGAAACCGAGGTCACAGGATTCCTGTTTTCTTGGAGTTTTCTTATAAACACTCAGAATTTTCACACAACTCTATTTTTGGACTGTGTTCTGTCATGCCCTCAATTAAAAAATTAAAATCCTAAATCTTCACCTCCTACTGGAGTTCTATGGTGCTATGTGCTTGTGGAATCAAGCTGTGATGCTCATGGGACTGAGCTGTCGCAGCAAGAGCATTCCACAGCAACACACAGCTGTATAAAATATTATTGCAAGGCTGGCTTTCTAACTGTTTAAGACAAACTCTCTGTAAAAGTCAATTATAAGGCTGGTGAGATGGCTCAGTGGTTAAGAGCCCCGACTACTCTTCCAAAGGTCGTGAGTTCAAATCCCAGCAACCACATGGTGGCTCATAACCATCCATAATGAAATCTGATGCCCTCTTCTGGTGTGTCTGAAGACAGCTACAGTGTACTTACATATAATAAATAAATAAATAAATATTTTTTAAAAAAGGAATGTGTTACTATCAGGCAGCACAAATCTGGAGCTGATTTTTAAAAAAAGTTAATTATAGTTACTACTATTTTCTAATCTATTACAAATTATTAATTTTTACAAACTTTTGAAAGTTATACTCTAGAAAAGAAGTCCTGTTATATCAAAGTTCAATTTTTCATCATGTCTTACTGCCGGCATCTATCTAGTGTTCATGACTGTGATGTTTCCCTCTGTGTGTCATTTGTTTCTCACAGCTGTCCAAAGCTCTTTCCCCACAGGTTCTGGAGGATTCTAGAGAGAATCGTGTGTGCACATGCTGTGGCCAGATGCAAATGTACTAGTATAAGTTACAATTTAACAGAGAGGTGTTTTTGTCAATTGGGCCAATATACACGGTGACTATTGTGACAGATCAAATTATCTCTCTCTCTTTTTCTCTGGCGAACACACAAGTACACACACTGTCAAAACCAGGAAATTTTAAAATTGGCTTTTATGTTTAAATTAAAATTTTTTGTTTGGAGTAGAAGAAAACTGGAAAGGCCAGGGTTGGGGATGAGGATGACGGCCGAACGGGTGACCGGCTTTCTTCTGAGGATCGTCCATCGTTAGCCCCTAGCCTTGCACAAATTAAGCAACTAGGCCTCAGTGTCCTCCTGTGACTGGGATTACAACAGCTGTCCCAGGAGAGGTGGTGAAGCTCAGAGGTGACGGCTACTCAGTGAGGTACGATTTCACCTGCACAGCACAGATGTAGACTGCTATGAGTTTCTACTAAAATTCAGCTGTGCATTCCTCTGCTTTGATCTGATGACTGTGGTTATGAGAAAGAAGATAAAGAATGGATAAATTATAGAGAATTGAGGGAAACTCAGTACTTGAACTGCATTTTGCCATCAACATTTTATGAGCAGAAAAGCCCGTTGTTCATAACAAAGGCGATGCTGCTGACAGTGGTTGTTGAGTCTATAGAATTTGCTGGAAGCTGTAAGGGCTGAAGAGATGTGTCTTTTCTCGTCTTTCCCTCCGCATGATGGGGTAAGCATAATCATTAGATGGATTTCCAAGTTGAGGGAACTGTGGTTCAGAGAGGTTTCTGCATCCATCGTGGAAACCCACTGGGCGGCAGCTCGGTGCACATGGCCTCTAAGACTGACTCTGGGTGGACATGACTCTGAAGGAGGAAGAACGGGGCGGTGGGTTGCTTGTAGGATGCTCAAGCCCAATGTAGACTTTAGATTCCAGTGGCCATTCTTACCAGTGTGCTGCTTGTATCTTCTCTGTCTCCTTAGGTCCTCTCTTAAGTCCAAGGTTCAGGAAGAATAAGTGCTCAGTGCTTCAGTAGAGGCCTCAGCTAAGCTTTCCCTCCTTGTCAGCCCCAGCTCTGTAAGACAGAGTGTGCACAGTTCACTCAGGTTTTGCTCTTCTAGCAAGGGCTCACTCACCAGCTCTGAAATCTTGTCTGGACAGCTTCTGTTGTCCACGAGCCCTCACTGCACTGTTCCTGTGTTCTCTAAGAAGATGGAGGCCTCTCCAGAGCCACGCCCTGCCTCATTCCCAGCCCCCAGCTTTCCCTAGCGCACCTTTATAACCTCTGCCCATCAGCCAGCCCCAAAGCCAGCTCCACAGTTGTGTTTGTTAAAGCAGCCCTGCCTCTCCTAAGCAGCTCTGCCATGGCTGGCTAAGGCTGCCGCAAACACGTGCTGAGGACTGACGCTCCTGCAGTCTCCAATGCCAGGAGCAAGGTTCCAGAGGGCTTCTTCTTGAGTCTTGGGGTTCTGATGAGCCCCGTTCCTGGCTTTCAGGTGCCAGTGAAAACTGTCCTCACAGGGAAGGTGGAGGGAGGAAGTGAGCTCTCTCTTGTCTCTTCCTACAAGGCCAGGAATCCCCTCAGAGTGTGGCCCTCCCACTCCTGTCCTCCGCTCAGGGCGTCATCTCAGTTACCATCTGCATTCTGCAGAGGCGGAAACGTCTCATCCGTGAGGCTTTCCTGTTAGTGTGAGATTCTGAAAACTGCTGGGTAGCATGTCAGCAAGAAGCAAAGACTGCTTGGATTCCTTTAAGTCTTTGTAAATATTTGATATTATTAATGCTTTATCTCCAATTTCTATTATTTTCCCACATTGCCTACTGCCACATAATTGGATACAGGGACATCGTGGCTGTTATGTGGGCAGCATTTCTGTTCTTGCTGAAAAGTGATGGTGGATGGAAGTATGTTTCGTGTGTACAGTGTAGTTCTGACTGTGGGACTAACCCCCAGTCTAGAGATGTTGATAAAGATTTGTAAGAGAAAAAACATTACATGAAATCAAGACCCTTAAGAATTTATCCTGCAAGGGACTATGTATACTCACTTAAACAACCTTCCTTACCTATTACAAAGAAAGAAACAGACACACAAGACAACAGAGCCATGAATGGATGCTTCAGTGAGTGGAGAGGATGGGGGCGTGGAGACCGGATCCCTCCACCAGCTCAGGCCTCTTTTCCTTGGGGGATGGTAGGGCAAGGTTTGGGTAGGCTAAGGAGTCCTTAAGCAACTGCCTAGACTTGTTCCCATGCCTCCAACCTGGGTCACTGTGGCAGGAAACACTGGGACTGAGCAGCCTTGCTGTACGAATAGGGAGAGGAAAGACAGTTGACAGCGGGGTTTTCCTCTAGTTACCTGCAACAGCCTCCATAGCAGGACAGGAGCATCCAATAGTATTTATTAATGGATACCTGAATTTTCTCAAAGGAGTTAGGGGCCAGTAGAAAAGCAAGCACCGCACAACAACATACCTTAGAATCCAAAAGAGATTTAGCAATGTGCAAGAACTTGGTGGAAGTTTAAAAGAATGAGGGAAGCGAGAAAGTAGAAGGATTGTGGGGCCTTTGCCTGGAGCAGCTCCCGACTGCATTGCTGCATTTGCCTAGCAGTCATCAGCACCGTTAGTTCTGGTGCTGCTAAGCGGCTTTAGAGAACGGCCTCAGACCATAGCCACCACCACTGCCACACCAGGTTCTGAACACTGTTAGTGGAGAGCATTCATTCAGTGTGTACACAGAGCTACTACTGCAGTTCAGAAGCTAGCAAGGAGAGTCTTTGTGGGTAGGAGTAGAGACTTGTGTTGTAATAGCCTGAAAGAAATGCAAGCCCACTGTCAAACCTTTCTTTTTAACCACCACCACCACCACCATCACCACATTTTCACAAAGAATACTGGTAGCAGCTGTGTTTTCTCCTTTAAAACTGACATTTTAAAAGTCAGGAGAAGCCAGGCATGGTGGCATACACCTTTAATCCCAGCACTCGGGAAGCAGAGGCAGGCAGATTTCTGAGTTCGAGGCCAGCCTGGTCTACAAAGTGAGTTCCAGGACAGCCAGGGCTACACAGAGAAACCCTGTCTCGAATAAAACAAACAAACAAGAAAAAGTCAGGAGAATAGTCAGATAGTCAGTGATGAAGGAAGACAATGGAAAGAAAACACAAAGATGAGAAGCCAAGAATTTCCTCCACAGTTCATGCTGACAACTGTATGTTCCTGGGCAGTAAGGTTGACTGATACACAAGTATAAATAAGCCCACAGGACATTGTCCTCCACTTGAAAGCAAGGCATGGCTGCCTGCATAGGGCACTTCATTTCTTGGGCCTTTTCCTTCAGAAGAATGGAGAGATTGATTGATTGATTGATTGATTGACTGACTGATTTAAATTTATCTGAGTACTCTGTCAATCTCTTCAGGCATGCCAGAAGAGGGCATCAGTTCCTATTACAGATGGTTGTGAGCCACCATGCAATTGCTGGAAATTGAACTCAAGACCTCTGGACGAGCAGTCAGTGCTCTTAGCCGCTGAGCCGTCTCTCTATGAGAGTTTTATTATTAATATGCATTTCTAAAGTAGTCTTGTACCATTGTGGTTATTAAACTTTTTCCTAGTGAAATGCAAATCAAAACAACCCTGAGATTCCACCTCACACCAGTCAGAATGGCTAAGATCAAATATTCAGGTGATAGCAGATGCTGGCGAGGATGTGGAGAAAGAGGAACACTCCTCCATTGTTGGTGGGATTGCAAGCTTGTACAGCCACTCTGGAAATCAGTCTGGCGGTTCCTCAGAAAATTGGACATAGTACTACCGGAGGATCCCGCAATACCTCTCCAGGGCATATACCCAGAAGATGTTCCAACCGGTAAGAAGGACACATGCTCCACTATGTTCATAGCAGCCTTATTTATAATAGCCAGAAGCTGGAAAGAACCCAGATGTCCCTCAACAGAGGAATGGATACAGAAAATGTGGTACATTTACACAATGGAATACTACTCTGCTATTGAAAACAATGAATTTATGAAATTCTTGGGCAAATAGATGTATCTGGAGGATATCATCCTTAGTGAGGTAACCCAATCACAAAAGAAGTCACTAGATATGTACTCACTGATAAGTGGATATTAGCACAGAATCTTAGAATACCCAAGATACAATTTGCAAAACACAAGAAAATCAAGAAGAAGGAAGACCAACGTGTGGATACTTCATTCCTCCTTAGAATAGGGAACAAGATAACCATGAAAGGAGTTACAGAGACAAAATTTGGAGCTAAGACGAAAGGATGGACTATCCAGAGACTACTCCACCCAGGAATCCATCCCATAATCAGCCACCAAACCCAGACACTATTGCATATGCCAGCAAGAGTTGCTGAAGGGACCCTGATATAGCTGTCTCGTATGAGGCTGTGCCAATGCCTGGCAAATACAGAAGTGGATGCTCACAGTCAGCTATTGGATGGAACACAGGGTCCCCAATGGAGAAGCTAGAGAAAGCACCCAAAGAGTTGAAGGGGTCTGCAACCCTATAGGTGGAACAACAATATGAACTAACCAGTACCCCCCCCCCCGCCCCAGAGCTCGTGTCTCTAACTGCATATGTAACAGAAGATGGCCTAGTCAGCCATCATTGGGAAGAGAGGCCCCTTGGTATTGCAAACTTTATATGCCCCAGTACAGGGGAATGCCAGGGCCAAGAAGAGGGAGTGGGTGGGTAGGGGAGCAGGGTGGGGGAGGGTATAGGGAACTTTCAGGATAGCATTTGAAATGTAAATTAAGAAAATATCTAATAAAAAATTAAAAAAAAAGTCTTCCCTGGTTACTTAGATAGATTTCCTTCAAAAGTCAAAAGCAAACAAAATGGAAATATCGAAATAGCTGAGAAAGAAATTAAGGACCACTTTGAGGGTATTTTCATCAAGTTTTGATTGTGTAAATTTTGCTTTTGAAGAGAGATAGGATGCAACTTTATCCTTGCAAAGCAGCAAGGTTGGTCTGGGTCACCTCCACCTCACTTCCTGTCCCCATGATGTAGCCAGATATAGGGACAGTGGGGCTTGGGTCGGCAGCAGCTGCACAGTTACTTTGTCTGGCTGGTCATTGATGTGTTTAGCGTGTCCACATACCAAGTTAAAAAACAAATGAATCTTGACATTTCATATCACAAAACTAATCTTCATAATCTTGAACTATTTTTTAAAAACTAAATTAAACCAAACTGACCAGTGTAAATTATAAAGCAAAGAGGAAAACACTTAATAGTAGAGGAGTCTGGGCTTGCTTTTTTTCAGATATGCTAAGTCTTCACACTAATTTCTTCATGTAGCGTTTGTAGTTTGTAAAAGGAAATTGTTTTTCTTGTAATGGGAAAAATCATCACTCCTCTTATGACACAAAACCTTAATTTGAAGTCTCCTCTACTGGCCTAAACTAGTTACAACAAAAATATGTTAGTAAAGTGGGCAAAGGCCCTTCTTCCATGGAGCTGTTTCACTACTCAGGAGCTACCCAGAAAGTCCTAATGGAGGAAGAAGGGCAGGCATGAGACCGGGAGAGGAGGGGGAGAGCACTACTGTGACGAAGTGTCTGGTATGACATGACCTGAACGCCTCTAATCCCACCTTCTAAGGAGCAAAGTATGAAATGAGTTTATCAGTTTTGGTCAAAGCATACCACAGCTGAAAACATGGGCATAGCTTCCTTTTTCATTTGGGTAGATTGGAACACACCTCCCCAAATCAAATGGAAATAGTAAAATATAAAAACTTTATGAGTATCCAGATCCACCACACCTGGCTGCCCTAATTGCCTTCAAGCAAGTCATTACTGGGGAAGCAAGATGTTTAGCCACCAACAGCCCTTATTAATGTATAATAGGGATTTACTTGTAAAACAGAATTACTGGGATGGCATGACGTCATAAAGACAGAATGCTGACATTTTAGATGGTTTTATATGGTGGGGTCGAATTAGAACTTAGGAGTGGAATATTCTTTTGGTAATTAATCACAATTTGGTATGGCCTCAATGCAGGTTAGTTGAATAGTTTTATAAAATTTCTCTCTATAATACAGCACTATCAAATATCATATTTGTAATTTTCAGGAACTATCTATAGAAGAGAAAAATCTCTGCTAGTCTGCAGATGTGCTAAATATAACCACAGCAGGTGCAAATAAATTAAATGTTTCAACAAAGCTACTTCCCTAACTTCTATTAAAAAAATTACATTTGAAAAGTATTAAAATGCCTGCACATTCTTTTTGGCATCAGTGATTCAAGAAAAAGGATGTATTTGTTTTTTTAGATTACAAACTCAGACCTGTCAGTCTGACTGTGTGATTAATAGGTACAGACTTTTACCCGCCCCATAAATATAATGGGCCTTGATTATTGGGTTCAGTTTGCAGAGCAATAGTTAATGTGATGTCAACACTTCCAATGCAAGCCTTCTTTTTTTTGAAGGGGTTTATAACTCGACCATAAAAAATCACTTGGGATGACACTTTGAATATGAACCTTAATCTGGGGAACAGAGACGTTTTAAGGAATAGATTTAAGTAATCCATTACCTGTTTTAGGGTTATGAGGATCTAATCTGTATATAAAAATTCAAGTTTTATATGCTTTCAATACAAAAATCGTAAATAATTTGGTTTCCTAATACTCATTTTGTTAGTTTTCTTAAGGACATAGTCTGTAGATAGATATTTTATAGTTCATTTTAGGCTGAAAAGGACATCTTTAAACACAATTATATATATATATCAGGAGACGTTTAATAAATGATTCAGTATTAAGCTCTTTGGTATTTTGTGGTAAGTAACCACATAAAGTCATGTCTCAGTCCTAATGAGGAGTTCCAAGACAAGCAGGGCACAATGGCACATACCCATAGTCCCATCTACCCTGGAGCCTGAGGCTGGGTCACTTGAGCACTGGAGTTTAAGGCTAGCCTGGGCAGATACCCCTTAAGCTAAAAACAAGACAAAATGGTTTTCCAAGTTAAAAGAATTCCAGGACACAGCATAATACATATAACCCTTGGAAAGTACACAGTGGGACACCTTCAGTAAGAAGGTGCCTTCGGGTCTCCTGTAGCCAAAGACGTCAGTCAAAGATGACTGACTCCCAGTCCTCCTGCTCTCATGTCTCAAGTGCTGGCGAGAGCTGTGTGCACCGTACCCAGCTAGCTCTACATCTTGTTTTCTAGTGAGAGAAACTTGACAAAAACCTGCTCTAAGGCTTGTTCCCACCATCTCCTGAGCACTGAGACTGCATAAGAGATGGGAGCCCCACTCTCAGAAACTTGAGACTTCTTTCTTTTCTAGCTGGATCATGAAAGGACTGGGGAATGCTTGACAGTTTTAACTGGCAGTACGTCTCGAAGTTTCTAAGCACAGAACAGAAGGAGGCCAGGATTCCTGTTGGAATCTGAAGCCATGGATAAGAAGCTGTGTTCAGAACTCAGACTTTTAAAGTGGGTGCCTGGCTGCCACAATTTACTGAACTTACTGGGTACATGAAAAGTTTTTATTTTAAAGTGGTTATCTTCTTGTACTTTGTAATGATTCCAAAGCCCCCAGTTGACCAGGTTGAAAGGGGTGGCTGTGTGTGTTTGTTTTTCCCATGGAGGAGATGGAGAGACTCAGCATGCTGTAAAACCAATGAGCAAGACTGTACCACTTGGCTCTGTCTGATTGGTTCATTCCATGTCTGAGATGTGTCCTTACTACCTAGTCCAAGCTGCCCTCAAACACAGCGTCTTCCCGTCTCAGCCTCCCTGCCTAGCAAGACTCTTAAACTCACCACAATCTGACAGTTGTGGGATTTCTTCCTCTTTCTTACTCACTTCCGCCTTTTCAGATTCTATCTTTTCCCTTTCCCTCTTTTAGAAGGTAGAATTTTCCCTTTAACGAGCAGTAGCAAACCATTGGCAGGGAAGGCATCCTTAGCGCCCCAGCTGTGGAGCACAAGGAGCACGTCTGGAATCCTTTTCAGGCAACACAAAGTGCTTCAATAGGGCAGCTCATGACTGACAAGTATTCAGCCCTCATGACTGGTTACATTTAGACCATTCCCAATATCAGATGTAATGATCAAACTACATCCGTAACCATTCTCTCGTCATTCAAGAAACCAATCTTTTTGTGTTGTTAGACTTAGAATCAGACAAGCTAAGATGAAGGGGCAGTCCACATAATCCTGAGGTTGACAGTCCATGGCAGAGGGTCCTCAGTGAGTTAGCCGGGATCCAGTATGTCTTTGAAGAGCTGTCACTGAAGAACCCCATCATGGGCTCAGCTTTACAGTGTCAATGATTGATGCAGTAACACATCAGCTCATGGCACTGCACTTTAAAAACTACAAATAACTAAGCACACTGGCATGAACAAATGTACCGCACAGCCAACCTATGAAGTGGATGTTTCTGTGGAAACAGAGCCTGAAGTTTTCGTCTATGGTTTAGGATCCCCTAGCTTGGTGACTGTGGAACTGGCATGAGGACCCAGATTTATATTATTCTCAAGTGTATAGTGCACCAATCCACTTCGCACAGTAACCCAAAGTCAAATAGTCATAATTACTCACTGTTTATTGAGTGCCTCTCAATTGATGGGCCTCATGCAGATTTGGAAGCTGAGTTATATACAAGATGGCCTTAAAAGTTATGAGTAGGGAAGTGTATCAGAAACCTCTGACCCTGTGTGAGAACCAAGCTGAGGGGCAAAAGAAGCACCAAGGGGAGCCTGGGGCAGAGCTGTCTGATCGCTTCCAGAGATAGTCCCAGACGGGGTGGCTGGGAGGAGGGGCGGTACGTAAAGTCCTGTGATCTGTGGCCCTGGCACAGTAAGTGAGAAAGTAAGTCTGAAGCACTCAGCAGGGTCGAGGCTGCGAGCTAGGCCTTACGGTTAGGGTTGGAGAAGCTTGGCTTTCATAGGCCTGTGGGAGACAGGAGAGTCTTGAGCTAGACTGCTACGATCAGATTAGCATTTGTGGAGCTGTTCTTGGGTGCCCTCTGGAGGGTGGCTTAGCTATGGCTCTGGAGGCCTGGGGCCAGATGCTATTGCTGGTCAGAAGCAGATTCCAGTAGTCTTCAGATGGATGCACCTGCTCCTTTGTGGTTTAGCTGAGGGTGTTTTCCAGGAGGAGCTGAAGGTAGGTAATGGGCCCATATATGGCTCTCATTCTGGAGAAGACCAGAGGAGGGGCCAGATACAGGGGAGCTTTCAGACAGGCTGGGGTGATCTGTCCTGCTAGTCTGATAGTCCAGTGGAGCTGGAGGAAGAGACTTGAGAGCCATCACTAAACAGAGGAAAAGAGAGAACACAGAACACCCATGAAGACATCCTAGACAAGGACCTTCATGGCTGGACAAAGGAAGGAGTGATGAGAAGCAGAGGAGAATGGCAAGCCCAGGGGAGAGGGGCCTAGGCGTCACATTGCTCTTAACTGGAGTGGTGAGCTTTTCAGCATGCGCATACGGGCACACATACATGTGTACACACATACATTCACTCACATGCACATGTGCTGCCTTGAAGGAGGTGATCTGTGGCATGGCCTGTTTGAAACGCTCTGCCAGGTCTTACATTTTGCCTGAAGAATGCTTTAGCAGTCTTTAAAAGTTTTAAGTCTCCATGTACTTTCTCATGACCATCAGACACAATTTATTCTAACATAGCGAAGGAGCTTTTAAGTAATAAATTTAATTTCTAGCTCAAAATATAGTATTCTTAGTTAGGGAGAGTTTTGAAGTCAACTTATTTAGACCCTTAATGTAACTTACGTCGCTGATTTATTCAATAAATTCTCACTACTCTGTCACAACCAGGTATGTACATTATGGCCCTTTATTCTATTCACTTTGTTAAGAACATAGAAGAATGAAGTTTTGATATTATGGGAATACTGCTGTATTTGAGCTACTAGAGATGGAGAAACTTCAGTCTGTGATTTTGGGGTGGGGGTAATCTTGATAGATTAGAAACACAAGATTTTGAATCTGAAAGATTTTGAATCCCAAATTCTCTGGCCTTTATAATATACCAAGTTCCTGCTGTCAGTATTGCCTAGAATACTGCCCTATGTCCTCTCTCATGGGATAGGGCTCTGGTTATGGCTGCAGGGTGCAGCAGAGGTCACTGTAAGCATTTCTGGTGCTCCAAGCTTATCCAATGTCATAGGCACTCTATTCTGTCGTCTCAGACCCCTTCCATGACCCTACAGTGCTGGCTGAGCATACGGATGGATTGAGTAGCTGATAGAGGTGGAGATGCTGGCTGAGCATACGGATGGATTGAGTAGCTGATACAGGTGGAGATGCTGGCTGAGCATACGGATGGATTGAGTAGCTGATACAGGTAGAGACTGCATCGCTGATGCTGAGCATCATCGAACGTTTGTAGAGCTTCTGGTGCTCGGAGAAATCTCTTCTCCAACCCTGCCCTCTGAGGATTGATTCCACCCATTCCAGGGCTTCCTCTGAGGTGGAGCTGAGCTCATGTTGGTGGCTGCCCTCCACTTGCTGCTCGTCTGCATGGCTTTCCTCTCAGAGTGCACTCATCATGAGGGGCATTCATGCCACATCTGTCTGGCCCCAACCTTATCTCCACTGGGTTGCATCCCAGCCTGCTGTTTTCCCTATTACCCTGAAGTCAGAGGATACAAAAAAACAAAACAAAACAAAAACCTCTCCCTCAGCTGTCTACTTCCTCCATGTTTCCTCCCCTCTGATCCCTCCCTCCCTCCTCTCCTCCCTCCTTTTTGTTCTTGTTTTTTGACAAATTCATACTTTGATTGTATTCATCCTCCATTTTCTCTTGCTCCTCTCTATACTCAAAATGGTTCCACGAAATTTTCTTGCCTTTCCCACCAAAGCCATGCATAATAAAACACTACTATACGGTGTCTTGGGGTTTCTACCTGTTCTAAATGTTAGCTATTCTAAGTCTAGAGTTCAGGCAAATGTATGGGTGGCTGTTGGCTCCTACAGTTTGTGAACAATTATTTTGGCTTGAATATTTATCTCTAAACAGGGAGAGGGTGAGGTTCCCACCAGCACTGGCAGATCTATCTCTCTTGTCTGACATTTCCACGTCTTAAATGTTTTGTCGTAGTGTGAGACACTTCTGGGGGTATAGAATTTTTCCTCTTTAATTTATTCTTTTTTTCTGTTCCCAAATTGCAGGCTCTGGCATAGCATCAAGGGAGACCTAGCCCACCCTTTGCATTATATACTTAGAGTCTACTGACCCTTTCTATTCTGACAGTTGAAAGCTGCTTGCCTGAAACTGAGTCCAGCTTCCAGGTGCTAGTTTGTCATTTTTGAGTAGCATTGTAGTTTGCCTACCACAAGAGGGCAGCACAGGCAACTGCAGAGAACAGATGCCTGCAGGCAGAGTGCTGGCAGCATGAAGGCTTCTGAGCCTGCAAGCCCTGTCACCCAAACATGTATGGTGGGCTCAGTGGTTCTCTGTGAGGGGAAAAGCAGACATGGCTGTGGCCCCCTTATAGGTAGGTAGACTGACCCTGAAGGCTTAGTGGTGACTTACATGGCCAGGAAATGGTTACACAGCCAGCAAATCCCATGCTTGAATCTAAGGCTCTTCTAGAATTCCCCCTGCCAACAGGTGGGGCAGTATCATCATAGTAGTGACATATATTTAACAAGGTGTACAAATGTAGAAAACCATATGTCCTATGCCAGCAGTTTTATGTTTTGGTTTTGGTGTTTTTGTTTTCTTTTTGTTGTTCTTGGTTCTGTGTGTTGATTGTTTTTGTTTGTATGTTTGTTTGACCAAGCATCTTGAGTGACCCCAGTGTTCTTCTGTTCCAACGAGACAGAAAAGGATGGGACTGCTGACCTCATACAAACCACCCTGCCTAGTCTCACCAATCTCTCAGTTGTTCCAAGCTAGTTTATATGAAGCATCTTAAAAATCTAAGACAGAGGATCATGAGAGTGTCAACAAGGAGAAAGCAGGCCCCATATCTTTAAAACCCAATCAGCTCTTGCCCAAGTCACCCTCCCACCACCAGCTGAAGACTCTCCTAACTCTCCAGTCAGAGACCTAGGCCACTGGGTGGTCTGCCACATGTGGTGACTCACTGGACGAATCTCAGATTTACTCCAGGGGGTTCTGCCACTTTTGTACTTAGGTGATTCTATCAGGTAATTAATTTTAAGAGCGTATGTTTGTTAGTTGAAGGAAAGAAAAAAAAAAAGGTTCAAGTAGCATTGCCTGTTTAGGCTGGCTACCCAGGATTCATAACTTTCAATTTGAGACCAGAGTGGGGAAGTCAGTATGTGAAAAATAGGTAGTATCTAGCTGCCTTTTTAAATCAGTAAAATAATTAAAGTCTTTGTACTTTGGCATACTAATGTATTGCACATCTGCAGAGTTCGCTTAATAAGGAAAATGCTTGAAAAAGATAAAATTCCAAAGCCAAAAGCAGCTAATAGTTGGAAAAAAATCCTTGTAGTGATTAATTGACCTCTTTTTCTCTGAAGAGACTAAACATTTCCTAACCGCCCTGCGCTGGTGCGGCCCCTGTCGAGCTCTCGTTCCCAGTGATAAGGGCCAGCACCAGGGTTTCTGTTCACCATTTTCTTAGGTCCCAGTGTAAGGACCGTTGTTGTGTTTAGGGAGAGAACACAAATATTTATTTTAAAAGTTTCTTTAAACAAATTCTTAGTGGAGGGTAGAGCTCTCTAATGCACTGCAGCTGGGCTGCTGGCCTTTAAAGTTGGTTGCCGTCTGTACACTAAGTCCTCTCTCTGCAAGTGCTCAGCCCAGCGAGCATAGCTCCGACGCGTCTCTGGATACGGATTTACATCCCAGGAGCAGGCCTTACTCTGGGGCTGCTGAGGCCTACCTAGGAAAAGCCCCTAGTGTACATTTATTAGGAAGTGCTCAGTGCATATTTGCAAGTACTCTCTTAGAGAGACAGTTGTGTAAAGATTCACTAACTTACACGTTTCCTTAAATTCTTAAGTGAAAGACAGCAATTTGTAGCAAACCAGAGAAAAAGAAGGAACAGCATACATTTCAGATACCCCGAATTCTACTTGAATTTTCTTCCATTCTCATGTGGGTTCACGGAGGTGAGAAAGTTGTTATTTTAACCAGGACTCAGGGTTTACATCTCAGTCTGACTGTCTGCAGCGTTCTTGGAATTCCGTCTGTCTTTCCAGGGAGGCCTGTCACAGGGAGAGGAGGCTGTTGTTGGCTTTTTTTCCTCTCCCTTTTCTTGCTGGCTTGTCTATGCTGAGCCTGGCCTTACCCCAAGTATATGGGTGGTATATGTTTTAAGTTGATATATTAATGTTGAATTTTTATTGTCATGGTTTCTGTTCATACTCCTTTCAAACCTTTCATTTATTTGTTTCTGAACCTTGGCTATCTCATAAAAATGTCACCATTGTGGTTGAACATTAAGCACCTTCCCATTTTTCTCTGGGCCGTTGAAATAAATTTGGACCAGGTGCTCTACTCATAATGGAGCCCCTTGAAGTGCCCTGATAATGAGCCGGGAGCGGAAGCTGTCAGCCTTCAGCTGGCTTGAAGAATGCAATTAGAGCAGTTTAATACTGCAGCAGGACCCCATCCAGTCAAGGCCACGGGACTTGAGACCTAGTCGAGAAACATGCACTTTAGGCACATCAGCATCTCTGCTGCCTGAGCCTGGGAGAAACAGCAGACTCAGGATAATAAGCCACGAGGAGAAAATGCTCTAAAGGTGACAGTGTTCTCAGCCATCTCTTCTATTCTGAGGTTGTTAGGACCTTATTTATGACTTATGATCTGATGTCACTGGGATCAAAATTACCAGTGTCAAATTAAGTTTTAAATCAACTAAGGACACAGAAGGCCTTAGACTTCTACCCTATGAAAATAGAACAATTTTTAAGAGCAAAAAATTTAGATTCACTTAAATATCCATTAACATCAAGAGTGCTCAAAGAGTATATCTATATAATATGGAATAGTATGCAGCAATTAGAAAGAATAATATTGTCTAATTGTTTAAGCAGTTTTATATAGTCTTATATGTTGAGAGAAAAACTAACTTAAAGTATGTATTTGTATAGGAAACGTTGTGAAGAAGAAACTGAGATGAGTGAGACTAGGAGGTTGTATTTACTCTATGCAAGTTTAAAAATTATTTTCCAGCATTTAACTAGTGACTTCAATATTCTTGGAATGGGATTACTCTCTGTCAGACGCGTGACTTCCTGTAAGTAAGTAAAGGTTTCACAGGCAGAAGGAGGCGTAGAGGAGCCTCGCTGCTCTGGATAGTGAGGGGAATTGACTTGGAAACAGATCTGCGTTTGCTGCCCATTTGAGGGCACAGATGTGGAGAGGCCCGGAGGCTGTCGGTAGCTCTCTGTCCTTGTCTAAAGGAAAGGCATGTTCTCTTTCCAGGACCACATCCTTTTTCATCCTTTACTTCTCTCCAGAAAATGAGAGCATAGCCCAGCAACCATTGTTGCTGTTGTTATAAACATTGTAATAAGCACTCGGCTGCAGGATCCTTAAAGGATTCCCCCCTGAGTGGGTTGTCCCAAAATGCACCACGTAACGCCATGTCAATTCAGTCTTGTTTGGGCACCATTAAAAACATAGTAGTTTTACACAGCTCTCCAGGCAAGAATGACCTCATTAATGAGAAGAGGCATATAACAGTTAAAGCCTCAAACGCTCATGAAGGTATTATTTTAAAACCTTTTAAATGCCAAACACCAGGCTGTTTAAATAGCTTGTTTCATGTAATATTTATTAGTTATTAAGCCTCATTTTTGTTTTGTTCTATACAAATAGGAAGTTTACTTCAAATGACCACAGAGAGAGATTTCTGTTATCTTCCCCTCCTTAGTTTCTTGGAGTTTGCTGAGTTTGGATTCCTCTTTGTGTAGACCATTTCTTTCCCTTTAGCATTTTAAGATATTGAGCACAAGATTAAAATCCTGCTTTCCACTTGAGCTCTACTCCACAGCTCAAATTTTGTAATTGTTCCTCTGACTGCAACAGTTACTAATTTTAGCTACAAGTAAGCTTCCTCCTGTGACTTGCACCTACACTCCCCTTCTGGCACCCTCACAGTGACCTGTCACCGTGCTTGCATGAGATGACTTAAATGTCCTTGGACAGGAAAAAGTGCAGCCCATGGACCACTCCGAGGCACTTTAAATAGTGTGCATGGGCTTTCCTAACGCAGGTTAGCTGTGTGTTGATAAATCCACAGAAGTAGAGTATGCCGGAGAGGCCTCCCCTCTGCTGCTCCCAACTAGCCAGAACTGGTTTCCTTTGTGAGACTCCACACCAATTTAAAAGGCAGAGTGTGCTTGACATCTGGACTCCTATTTTTTTTTTATACCATGTCTTTCTAATTGTGTTTTTAAGCTATTCTTTGTTTCTTAATCATCACTCTGTAAGTATAAGATTCTCGCAGCCATTTGTCTCTCTTTACTACAAAGAACAACGCACAAGTCCAGGGGCTTCTATGCAGACAGGGTGTACATCTCCGAAATTACTTCTGGAGAGTAACTGTTCCCAGACAGCAGGACAGTGCAGACTGGAGCCACTTAGTGAGGTGTGAAGGCTCCTCCTCCCTCTGAGGGGAAGCGTGGTTTGTGAGAATGGTAGGTGCCGGTGACTTGGTCCTCTATTCGAAGTGAAACCAGAGCAAACCACAGGGGTTCCGTTCTGGAGAGTCAATTTGCTCAAGAGTTTGCTTAGCTAGGCCTGGGACTCTTGGGTGAGACCTTCCATAAGACAATAGGGCGGTGAGCAGCTTGAAGTCAGCACTCTGCTGAAGGCAGGCAGGCTGGGGAGAGCTTGTCTCTGAAGACACTGCAGCGAGGAGAGAGCAAGCTGGGTCTCAGGCCCAGCTCTAGACCGCTAGACCTGCCCTGCTATGCCCTGGGTGACCTCTTGCCATGAAGAGTGCCTGTCTCAGGGAGTCCTCTGATCAGTGAAATCTAGATGTCAGTGGTGCTCTACTTTGTGTGAGAGAGTAGCTTTATCTGCTGCTTGTTAGTCACCTGTCTGTACACCAAAGCCATCAGCTGGCTGGGACGAAGGGACTAGGCAAGAGAGGCTGGCTTTGTATTTTCCCTAAATGTAGGTGGTTTTGTGTCACCCATAAAATGTAAAAAAAAATTTTAAATATGTGTCAAGAATAACATTTGGGTAGTATGCATATATATATATATATATTTTTTAAAAATTCATTTGTGATAATGAAAAATGAAAACACAAAGATTAGTAACTTGCTCACTTAACTCATTCTAGTTTTGTGATTTTCTGTGAAGTGTTTATGTGTTTACTTGTAATGTGTTAGTTTTTGGGTGGTGAAAAGGAGCTGAGTTATGAGGGGGGTGTATATTTTCTTTTTGTGTATCTATTTTCTAACTCCTACAGTTGTAGCTTTTAAAAGTTACTTCCAAGTGTGTCTAAAAACACTTGTCTCAGTGACAGCCTGCATTTGAGGTCTGGCTTTGGGCTTTTTGATGTGTTTAAGGTGGACTCTCAGATAGTTAGAGTCCATACCAAATGTGGTAGCAATTATTTTCTGTGAACTTGAGTGCTGTGTGGGCTCTTGCTGCTCCTTGAATTGTATTAATTATTCCTTACATCTGCCCTTTCACATAGCTCAGGGGTCTGGAGGGAGCTTGATTATTGCGGTTGTTTCAAGTCAGTTTTCACCCTGGGCTAGCAACATCACCACACTTTCACACCGTACGGAGCGGGCTGGCATTCTGAGCACAGTCACTGCTGACACCAGTGAGCAGCAAGACCTGGGTTTAAAGACAGTCACCCCACAGTGTGCCCAGATTATGCAAGCAGTGTACGTTTCCTTCATCTGCTCCAGAGTTCTTCCCTTTGGTTTATTTAGAGCAGAAGATTCACGGAATTCAAGAGCGGTGCCCTGTGATAGACTCCAGGCATGATGCTTATGTGAAGCTACAGTGTCAGGAATTTCTTTTAGAGGCTATTATCTTCTGTCTTGTCGTTGTCCTCTTTATTGTTAGTAGCATCTTGGGCTATCTTTTTGGAATATAAGCCTGAGAACATAGTGGTGCTGCGCTGAGCTGGGAGCGCATCTCACTTGGAGGACTTGGCAAAAAGCCAGCCGTGCAGCCTTCTCTGCACGTAGCCTGTTTGTGAGCAGTGTGCCCTTCTGTGCTGCATCTCCTGCTTTTTTGTCAACCACACATATTTTTGTCATCTCCTTCTGGTCCTTTTATCAACTGTTAGTGCTGTCCCTACTGGAAGGTCTGTCCATGGGTCTGTGGGTGGCACACGGTGAGTGGAAGGCCACCCTGACATCTTGGCAGATTGAGAGCTGGGTTAAAAATACTTTTATGAAGAGTATTAACTTTTGTATATTAATATATTTACTTTATTTTTTAAAGCCCCTCCCAATAGTTGAGTGAGAAAGAAAAGCAAGAGTTCAGTTGTAAAAGTTTGTGAGGAGGATTAAAGATTTCTGAGGTGTGGTCAGGGCAGGATTTTGAGAAGAATTTGACTGTAGCCATAAAGGGTGTCCACTCAAGGTCTGCCTTTGTGCTGGTGTTTAAATCTATGACTGGAGCCTGACTTCAACTGTGTCTCTTCAGTGTGATCGTGTCACCCTTTACTGTGCATTGAACACTCTCTCAGAGGCTCCTCATTGGCTCTCATATCCCAATGCTGCTGCTCAGCACACTGCATGGCATAGCTCACGGGATGAACCCCCAAATCCACACCGGGCAGCTGCACCAGCAATGCACCATGCTGTGTTTATCTTGCTGTTACCTGGCAGCCAGTTCCAGTTAAGATGCCTGCTAGTCATGGCCTTGTTCCCACGAAGATATTCAGAGCTTGCATTCCAGTCGATCGGATTTATGGTGTGTCTGTAGTGCACTAGTGCTGGGGCCACAAAGAAAAATAAAAACTCTCAGTGTGCCCTTGAGGAGCTCATGTTTTAATGGGGGATTTTGAAGGACGTTGGTGCTTCAAGACATAGTAAGAACTAAGCCTTGCCCTTATGAAATTGTAGGCTTTGTGACCAAGTGGTTTGCTAAGAATTTGGTCTGTTCTGAGACATGCACTCTTTGCCCCTGGTCTTCTCTCTGCTGCTGGGATACCAAGGCCTCCTGCTACCTGACTTCCTGCTGCAAGGCCCTTCCATTCACCCTTGGGACAAGGTGTGGGGGAGGGGAAATCTGCTAAAGTGGAGCAAGAGTTGGATGCTTTCAGACTTCCTAAGTGGTAGCCTGCCCAAGAGCCAGATGCTGGGCGTAATCACACTGGGGGTAGCACATGGCTGGGTTGGGGGAATGTTTACAGAAACATCTGCTCTCTGTGGATAATCCAAATATATCTTCAAAAAACATTTGTAAGCAACAACTTATAGTTCATAAAATTCTTGCCAATATCTAGAAGCTTTTCTTCTTTTCTGTGAAGACAGGAAGCAGTGGCAAGGAAAGCATGGCCGTATATGTGCTCTCAGCTCCTCCCACAGTGTGCTCTCAGCTCCTTCCACACGTGCTCTCAGCTCCTCCCACCTCCCATAGTGTGCTCTCAGCTCCTCCCACAGTGTGCTCTCAGCTCCTCCCACAGTGTGCTCTCAGCTCCTCCCACAGTGTGCTCTCAGCTCCTCCCACACATGTGCTCTCAGTTCCTCCCACAGTGTGCTCTCAGCTCCTCCCACCTCCCACAGTGTGCTCTCAGCTCCTCCCACCTCCCACAGTGTGCTCTCAGCTCCTCCCACAGTGTGCTCTCAGTTCCTCCCACAGTGTGCTCTCAGTTCCTCCCACAGTGTGCTCTCAGCTCCTCCCACAGTGTGCTCTCAGCTCCTCCCACCTCCCACAGTGTGCTCTCAGCTCCTCCCACCTCCCACAGTGTGCTCTCAGCTCCTCCCACCTCCCACAGTGTCTCTCAGCTCTTCCCACCTCCCACAGTGTGCTCTCAGCTCCTCCCACACGTGTGCTCTCAGCTCCTCCCACAGTGTGCTCTCAGCTCCTCCCACAGTGTGCTCTCAGCTCCTCCCACACATGTGCTCTCAGCTCCTCCCACCTCCCACAGTGTGCTCTCAGCTCCTCCCACACGTGTGCTCTTAGCTCCTCCCACACATGTGCTCTCAGCTCCTTTCTAAGTAGTTGGCTTTCTTTTAGACATAAAAGCCAAGTCACTTTCATGAAGTGTTCGCAGCCTCTAAATGGTTCTCTCTTTAGGATAGAGGGGTGAAGTCTTAAGTAAGGAAAGGTTAGTCTAAACACAGCATGGAGAGATTACCATAACGATATCAAGTGCAGTTTTAATTGCTTAAAAATAAAGAAAAAGGATCCCAGCTGTTTGTGAGGGAGGCTCCATCAAGGGCAGAGCAACAGGAAAGCCCCCTTTCTGGGGCTACAGCCAGGATGCCTCTCCCCTTCTGTGTGTGTGGGGTGGGATTACACAGTGTTCTTTGCAGGAAAAGAAGGGCAGCCAGAGCAGTCCAGAGTGAATGCTAGGAGGAGCTTGGACTCTGGCGTTGTTCCAGGCTCTAGGCTATAGGTCAGAGGGATGGAGCATAGAGGCAGTGGGACCTTTCTCCCAAAACTAGTGTGTATGCTGTAACTTGGACATGTAGCTCTATGGTTAAGTGCTGTGAAGTAAGCCCGGAGTGTCCCAGGAAACCTGGGGCAAAACTCCATCAGCCACTTGTCTTATTTCTAAACCAGGTGAGTCAAAGCTAAATTCATTTCTCCCTTGTTGGTGTGAGAGAGGCACATAAAATGTAAAAACCAGACTGGAAAGGACATTGGATTTAAATTAGAAATCAACTGTAAATGCCTGTGCCTCTCAATCCCACTGACAGGGTAGAGTTTACAGGTAACCACTGCACACAGTGGTCATCAGATGACTGGTCGGCTGAGACATTGATGGAGCCACAGTGTCCTCAGTCTGTTACAGAGCTCTGAGTTGGGGACCTGATTTCCAGCTCTCTGGGATTTTCTTAGAAATGAGTGAATTCACAGGATTTAGTCATGTAATGTAAGGCATATCAAGTGCTGTGTCATAAATGCACCTAAGGATAACTCAGTCACTGGCCTGGACCCCAGAGCAGGGCTTTTGTAGCGCTAAGGAAAGTATCTTGTTAAAAAATAGCCGCTAAAAGATTTTGTGTGGGTTAAGAATAGATTGTTTGTGAGTCTCACTTGCTTTCTATATCAGAATCCCCTGGGCCTGTAATCCCTCTGTCTCACCTACGTGGAGAGGCGTCTAAAGTGCCGACCTCTGTGTTTTCTGTACCTAGCCTACTCATGAGACGTCTTCTGTGGCCTTAGTAGAGCTTTATTGGTGTCCTCCAGTGTTGTTGTAAACCCTAGCAGCCAAGCACTGGGATCAGGACAAGGGCCAGAGAGTGGCTTTTTCATAAATTAGATTTTAATCAAATATTTGCTATAAGTAATATGATGAGGGAATACTTAGCCTCCTTCTGGACAGTGCTGATGAGACAGGGAAACATTCAGGGAGGGCTTGTTTATCCTAACTGGGCTTTGTTCAAATCCAGTCTTTCCTGCCCATCCTCTGTGGTCTGGAAAATGAGAGCCTGCTTGGGGTGCCAGGTGGACACAGAACTAGCATTTTCTTCTCTACATAGCTGGCGAAGGCAGTGGCTTGGCAGAGACTGGTCCAGGCTGGGTGAGACCTGTACAAAGGGGTTACCTGGAAGGGACATACGTGGTCTTGAATAGAGCCTGACCCTGAGTACCTAATTTTCCAAATGCTAATTCTCCTTGGTTCTGATGAGCTGAGGACAACTTTGGCTGCAGTGTGAGGGGCTTTTGCAGAAGTTTCTCTAAAAGGCGGTTATCTCTTTGAAGTCCTAAAATGGAATCACAGTCTGACTTTTCCAATTAGAATCTTAAAACAAGGACAACACGCACAGCAAGAGTAGCCGCCCTGTGCAGTGACTGCACCAGCCGCCTGGAGACTAGCAGTGCTTTGCCAGCGGGCACCGCGTGGCCCTCAGGGTTACTCTTGCTGTCGGGTGGATGATGACCACCGTGAGGTGTGTGCTTCCTCTCTCCTGGCCCTGGCCAGCCTGTGCCAAGACCCAGTCTGTGTTCCTTAAAGCATATAGCCATTTCAAAATGCCTCTGGTGAGATCTGTTTCTGTCGTTGTCAGAATTGAGTTAATGAAAGGTAGTATGCCAGGGAGTCAAAGCCGTTCTGCCTAGAGACCATTTTCAGACAACTAGTTCTCTGCTGAATGGGCAGAGAATGCCCGCCCCCCCCCCCCCTTGATTTCTGGCTCATAGTCAGTTTCCAGAAATGTTGATTTCTGTTCACATGGTGAGAGTCAGAACTGAAAAATAGTTTGCTCATGTAAGATTTTTACATAGTTTCCTTCTTTTAAATTTTATGTTGGTTTCCTGTTCTCCAGTTAACAGAAAATGCTGAGCTTTGAAATATATTTCAATTTTTGTGGGAAATGAACTTACTTAAAACTAAAAGATGGAAATAAGGAAATGTGTAGCCAGGGTTTTCTGGTCATCAAGTAGTGTTAGTTCCATACCTTTTGTGATGCACATAAAATTTGCCTACCTCAGTCATTTGTAGTTTTAAAGAATGATAATTTACAAGGTGCCTCATTTTTCTACCTCTTGTCAGTTACTTATCATCGTAGATTGCTTTGACCTTTTAGAAGAACTTTAGAAAGAGTAGAATACTTCTGGGAGTCCAGAGAGGTGCTGCATTTCTCTGTGATGTGCAACTCATTACATTTAAAATTCCGCCATGCTGCCTTCAAACATCTGCTGTCCTCGAAGCCTTCCCCATGTCAGAGAGGCTCAGATAAATTAGAAACTATTTATTCAGGAAACCTCAAATGTTACTGAAAACACTTTTTTTTTGAAATGTCAAATTATTTGCATAGTGGTGAATCAGATTTCTGGAAAAAATGTAATCCCAGATATTTGCTTTTTTCCTGATATCCACAAATATGGAGAAATACTTCAGCTAGAGCTGAACACATTCTTCCCTTTGTATACTTTGTATTGTAACTCCTACTTGGTTGGTGGTTTTATTTTATATTTCAGTTCAGATTCAAACCGAGTCAAAATGGATGCAATTTATTTTATTATTAAAAATGCTTGACTTCTTCCACAAATATAGGGGCTCTCCATTGCAAATCTATATGATGATGTTGGCAGTGGTCACAAGGGTGACTCCTTGTGAAAATCTTTATTGTCTTTTGCTACCAAACCTCCCCATTTTCCTCCTGTATTCGAGGGGGATACTCCAGGCTGTTGGCTCCTCGTTCATTTCCTGCCACAGTTCCTGCTCCGCTCGCTTTCTATCTGCTCCTGGACCCTTCAGTGTCACTGAATACATAAGTAAGCAACCCATAGCTTTAAATGTACTTTTACCTGTATGTTATGCCTTCTGAAGTAATCTGAATCCTCAAATTCTTATAAAATAAAATGACTTAGAATAAGATGTGGTAAAATATTTTATTCATTATTTTAGAATTGTAGGCTAAAAATCAGCTCTTCTTTGTAATAGGAAGAAACAACAAGGTGTGGAAGAGTATTTAGTGCTTAGATCAGCTTAAAGCTTGGGATCTGTCCGTGTTGTACAAAAAGAGAATGAAGTAAGCTTCGTGATGCACTCCAGTGTCATTCCGTGTCCCAGAGCATGTGTGAACCATGCCAGCTGGCCATCATTTCTCCAAGAAGTAGTTTAGACCTCAGTAACAAAGGCTTGCCTGGCTTTTTCTTTATCCAAAATGTTGGCTTCACTGGCATTAAAACAATTAAGATTTGGGTGGTTGGAATATTTGTGTGTGTGTGTGTTAGATACTTTGGGGGCCCAGGTCTAAGCACAGGATTTATTTGTGTTCATATGCATTTTATGCACATGAGCGAAGCTAGTTCTATGCCATGTTTTTAATAATCTCGTCTGTGGACTTTCTGCTTGTTGTGTTACTGCTGCAAACGTTAAGATGCTTAGGGATGAGGCGCCCTCTCCCTGAGGTCAAGAGAAAGGACTGAAGGGAGGACAGAGCAGATGGAGTCCTTCCTCAAGGCTGGGTTCTGGCTTGCTTGGAGAGGGTATAGATGGAGCTCAGTGGAGGTAGCAGAAACTTAGGGGGCTGCCTGGGTCACAGCTGCTCTGCATTTGCTAGACTCCTAGGAGACAACTCTGAAAGATCCTGGAAGGCTGTGGCTGGGGGCAAGTCAAGTGAGCCTGTGACCTGAAGCTGATAAATGTCCAGTGTTGCCTTGGAGGTTCATGGAGAAGTGATGACTCTCAGTGAAGCCCTGCATCACTGCAGAAGCACATCACCTGAGTACTCACAGGCCCGTGCTGCCTGTCCTCTCAGGGAAAATGAAGCAGGTGCTGCTAGCCACGAAGGAGTCATAGCCATATCCTTGCAGCGCCCTCTGCTGGCAAGGCCTAGCATGGCACTAATAGTGTAGCGTGGTTGAGAGTCCAGTCTGTTCTTAAAGGCAGTTAAGGGGTGAATTGGAGTTGAGGGATCATACATTCATAACTGCCATGACCCCAAATCCTAATTTGGCCAAATGTGTTTCTTTAATTGTTAAGAACAGCAAAATGTTGTCATGTGCAAATCAACAGGAGATCATTTCTCTTGCAGGATGTTTACACTGGCAATGTAAGCTGAGCACTGAATTTAAAAATGTGTTTGTGATAAAAAGAATGATTTTAACATTTTATAAATGTGCACATATTAACATCAATACCTCAAATACTCTACTGAAGGTTGCTCTCTGACTATACTTGTGGATATATGGCTTTTTACATCATCTATAGTTGTGGGATCGTCCCCTATAAAGGCTACTCTGGGACTGAAAAGCCTTCTGCCTCTTATCCAGGCTTCTCAATCTCTCACAGCCCCAGTAAGAACCAAGAGCAATGGTGCCAGTCCTTTTCCTTGTAACATGCTTTGTATTTGCCAACCTTCACACTTGAAGGTCACTGACTCCCTCTGCTAGGCACAGACATTTGTGATTAGTTTGGTTTGTAACTTATCTCTGTCCCTCTTCTTGGTCCTAATTCAGGAGAGTAGGTTGACAGGGTGTATCTGCCATTCATCATTATACATATATTTATGTGTTTTGTGTAATTAAATGGAGGCTTCATGAAATGAATGCATTAGCAGAAATGTTACTACAGAGTGAAATTTTGCAGACCTAGATTTTACAACATGGTAAGGAATAAGAGCAATACTGTAGAGCGGAAAACAGCACTGTGAGGTCTCCGCGATGCTGCAGTTGGACAGTCGTGGTGGTGACAGCACTTTCTACTCCCTGTATGCTGTGTATGTATCAACCTCACAGTGCCCATAAAAGATGCAAGGACTTCCCTGTTCTCACTCGCTAATTAGAAACACTGAAGCACAGGGTAGACCCCCACATCTACAAGGACTGTGCAGACTTACATGAAGAGTCCTGTCTCAGGGCCGGTGGACCCAGGCTTCTCTCAAGCTGCACAAGACACTGAAATCTGACAAGACATTGAAATGGCAGATACTAGAGAGGTAAGCTGAGGGCAGGAGGCTGTCTTTGTCTTGCTTAGATTTTATAACCCCCAGAGCCACAGAAGGAGAAAGCTGCAGACCATCCAAGAGGACTGAACAGCCAGCAGAGACACCTCCTACCAGGGAACCAGACCTCAAGAGCTACATTCCCTTCCTAATGACAGGCTAGTCCAAAATCTGTCTGAACCTGAAAATGTGTGGAAGAGAAGAGATGAAGAAGAGGAGGAGGAGGAAGAGGACGTGTAAGAGGAAAAGGAGGAGGAGGCGGCAGCAGCAACATCTTTAGAAACTGTATACGCTTGGAGCAGCTGATGGATTTACAGCAGGACTTTGCAGTGGCTGGATGGAGGAGTGGTCAGGAAAGCACTGGGTTCAGCTAAGAATCTGGGGCATCAGACAGGAATAACAGCAGATCCTTTGGGGAGGAGCCTCCCTTAATCCAAGCATTAAAAACCCCCCACAGAGAATTTCTCAGTTGAACTCTCAAAGCCTAAGAAAACAAGTCACCATGAAAGACTGTCTACAGAGGCCACAGATGTGAGGCCATCAGACACAAAGACATTGACTCTTGGATAAGAGAGAAGACAGAATTATGTGCCTGTGGAGCAAAATTATCAAACCAGCAATGAACACTTGCAAAAGACAATATACCATATAAATAAAAATACAAAAATTAAAAGGTTGGAGGTAGCTAATTGTACATTAGAAAGAACCAGAGGAAGAATCAAATTAGAAGATGAAGTTAAACAACTTGCAGCATACAGTGCTGCGGAACAGAAACGTCTGGGAGGGTGCGGAGGCTAGGACGTGGAGAGAACACACAGCAAATCACAGAGGAAACCCTTTTCTGTGCATAGCACTTGTGTGTGCTGAGCGAGTGCGGTAAATGTGGGGAGCAGAGGGCAGTGCTGGGTGTCCTCCCTGTTTCTGTCAGTGTTGTTTTGTGAGATGGGGTATCTCACTAGCCTGAAGCTCACCGTCTGGCTGACTGGCCAGTGAGGCCCTGGGGTATACCTATCTGTACACGCCTCCTTCAAAACTGCTACACCTGGCTTCTACATGGGCTCTGCAGATCAGAACTCAGGGCCTCACTTTACCCACTGAGCCAGCTCCCCAGACTCTAGGTGAAAACTTAAAAACCATCTGTAGCTATCTGTACACAGTAGACCCGCAGAACTTGGAGATGGGAGACCTTGGTGCTTGGAGACCAGCTGCCAGCTGTGATTACAGAAGCAGAGAACCAGGAAGCCAGTTAGAGACTGTTGCAATCAGACTGTCACAGAGGAAGTTCTAGCTGGGGAGGAGACTCAAGCTGAAGTCCCTGAGCTACACCCTCTGTACCTCAACAGGGAAGGGTGGACTCGAAACAATGTACTTTGGAAGGAAACTGATTTCAAAAAAAGTTGCAGCTGAGCCAAGGAACAAGAAATGAAGTGGTAAATAAGTAGGCAGCTCTAAACCAGCATTGAGTGAGTTGTGAGCTTGAAAATCCCATCATTGGTAGAAAACAGTTGCTGTTTCTTCCTGTGTCTCAGAGGGCCTCACAGAATGATGGCTCAATAAGTGTGTGTGCAGAGGAAGACAGATTCAGGTGTCTTCCTCAGTAGCCCTCCATCTTATTTTTGAGGCAGGGTCTCTTATTTAACCTGGTGTTCACCCATTTGGCCTAGCTGACCAGCCGGTGAGCTCCCAAGATCTGACTGCTTCTGCCTTCCAGCACTGCGGTTCCAAATGTAGACATCTGTGTGCCTGACTTCGCATATGCATCCTGGGATCTGAGCACATCAGGCCTCTCCCCAGTTCCAGGCCTGCACTGTTAATATGCAGGATGGTATGCTTAAGTGAAATACATGCAAAGTTGGGCTTGGCAAAATAGTGCTCAGTGAATCTTAGTGACTGCTATCAGGCCCTGGGCTGTATTGGTATCTGAAGTAGAGTATAGAGTGGAAAACCCTGGGAAATGTCACCGAGATGAGCACACGTGACGCTCATGAAAACATTTATTTTATGTGCTGTTACAATAATCACTCTGGAACCTTCACTGTGCTACCAGTTCGTTTATTTAGCCAATCGTTCACCATGGCCTGGGCCAAGCATGCAGTCTAGCCTGCCTCTTCCTTGGTAACGTGCCATTAGTGAACAACAGCTGCTGTGCCTCGGGTCACTCCGGGGAAGGCTGTGGCCATGATGGCCGCATGATGACTCAGGCTTTTGCTTCCCTTTCCCTTTCTAGTGTCAAACTGAAAAAGACAGAAACAAATGGGCCAAGTTGTCATCTGCCATTTTTCACATGTTCCAGAAAGAATCTAGGGAATTTCTTTTTCAGCAAGCTCTAAAACAGCTCAAAATCATGTCTGCTTAAAGCCCAGCAAACATTTTGACATATACCTGTTAACAAAGAATTGTAGAGGTGGGTGGATGAATATGAGCAAAGTATGATGCCGTGTAGGTATGGAGAGGTCGCAAGGAACCCAGTTCTTTGTGAGCTAACTAATGATGATGATGATGATGATGATAGTAATAGTAATAATAGTGACTAGTAGAGGAAGGCAGTTTCCAATTTAGAGATGAGTATATTTGACATTGTCACAGTACAGCTAGCTCTTAAGTCATGGGACCTAGGACCAGGAATGAGGTAAGTGGCGAGAGTGACTCACAGTCATTTTGATGGTGAAGGCAGGAGAAATGGGTCCAAACGGCGATCTGTACCTTGTGCACACATATACAAGAGAACTTTCCAGACTAAAGGAACTGTGTGTACTTTGAATCTAATTCACTAATTTGGTACTTATGTTCCTTGAACAGGAAAAGGTTTGCAATACCTTCTGTGAAATTTCTTGCCCATGTGCATTAATGCATTCATTTTCTTTTCTGAACAGTTCAGGAAATGCAGCCCTCTGAAGTGTAGCATTGACTTTGAGTCTCTTTTTTATCTATTAGAGACCTGCACTCCCAGGGCTACCACTGACAGGCCTGCTCCTTGTGGTTGCTACACTTTGGTCTGTTGCACACACCAGGTTATCTTTAAAGAGAAATTACCCAGGTCACTCCTGCATTCCCCACTGTCCTACCTCCAGTCCCTACTTATGATGCTCTGGCAGGGGCTTCAGAAGATGCTGTGATAAGGACCCTCCCCCCTTTTTTTTTCTGTTCACAAAGAGGAGATACCAGAAGCAGAGAACAGATTTGAGTGTAACTGCAAGATCCAACTGATACTGCTGCATTATGACGGAACATTCTCTGAAAGCCCAAAGGAAGAGGGGGCAGCACACTGAGCACCTTGAGCTGGGTCCTCACACGTGTCACTTAGTATTTCTGGACTGTACAGCCCTGTGTGCTGTGTGGTTTACATTGTATGGATTACAATTGCATTCTTGGGAATGAAATCATTTGTACCTCTCTAAGTATTGTAGGTCCCACCTGTAGTCCCAGCCCTCAGGAAGTCTGTGACAGGACCACTGTGAGTTTGTAATACCCTATTTTGAAAAGAAAAAGATTTATTGAAAACATTTGTGAGGAAAACCAGCTTTTACTCAGGTATCCATAGACACTGTCACTCAGTCATCAAATTCTCACTGCTAGCTGCCTTCCCAGGCCAGGAGATGCATCCACAAGCCAAACAGCCTTACCTTTGTGGAAGATGCAATCTGTGTAATAAATAATAAAGTGTAATAATGCTAATATCATTAGTATAAAGTAGTATATAGTAACACAATTAAACTTGCAATAAATATGTATTTGCTATTATTACCCCTGCATTCATTTATTTGGAGGAATCTTGAAAAGAGAAGAGGTTTCAGTGGACCAACATGGAAATTCAGGAATTGTTGGAGAGAGAAGAAAAGCACTGCTACAGAGGCTGGGTTGGGGACCTTCTCCTGGGAGTCTTAGCAAGGTCTGCAGAGGCTGCAGGCAGACAAGGTGCATGGCTGCCCCTGTAGGGGCTCCGGTGCCAAGTAGGGAAGGTCAGAGACAATGACAAAGCATGGAAAGCCATCGGAGGGTTTTAGAGTCAGGGAAGCACATCAACCAGAGAAGGCTTGAGGGGCGCTAGTGCACCAGTGATGCGAAATGAGTGTGACAGTGGGGCTGAACGCTGGAGGAGGCCGTTGCCACGGATACATGAAGAAAAGCCTCCGGGGAATACACTGAAGGCATCTTCTATTTAATAAGTTTATTGTGGAAACTTTAAATTTTTCAAATCTTGACATAAAATACACAAATTCTAAGGGTATCCAACTAATTTTTTAAATTGTTTATTTCACATTTACGCCTTGGATAAATACCATGTAGCACACTGCCTGCACTGATCTGGGGACTTGAACAGAAAATGCAGAGTCTACAGCTCACACAGCCCCACTGGAGGAGCGCACACCTCATTCCTGAGGTGACTCCACAATGCCAGCCCTTCCCTTCCAGCTTGACTCCTGGGCCCTCACCCTCCCCTTGCTCCCAGCAGCCAGCCCTACATTAACCAGATGGCAGGAAGAGAGGCAGACGGTGTCTAGAGTCTGCCTGTCTTCCTGCCTTCTCTCTTTAAGTGGGGATACACCAGCATTTACCCTCATGGCCTCAAGCATGAGAGAACCACATTTTATACCAAGCCTGGGCTTCCTAAAAGGAAACAGTAGAAATCTTTACAAGTGACTTTAGTGTGGCCAGAACATACACATACAAACCACAAGGAACAGTCCTGTCAGCCAATGTTCCAGAGGCTTCTCTGGGTCTGGGTGGCACAAGCCCCGCAGCAGGGTGCTGATGGGCAATGTGTTTGCTTTTTCCTGCGCAGGATGACTGCCGGGTAACCGCACTGTGAGGAACTAGTTAAATACCCAGCAATTGGTTATAAAAGGCATAGGACTAGTCTCATTATTCCTTCATTTTTATCTGCATGGCCTCTATAACTACAGGGGACTTAGTTTTATGCCAGAGCCAGTAGGAAAGACTTTATAGATAAATGGTGTTGATTGAGGAATGATACTGCTGAAAGTATCATTTTACACACTTAAATGTGTGTTGGGATATATGTTCTGGGAAGCAATTATTTGTTTTCTTGTAGCATGTTTACTTTCTTTTCTATAAAAATCCTCTTATTTAACCAATATTTAAAAGTAACAAGAGACACCTATGATTTTATATAAATGGAATAGGCCAATAAGAGTCACACAAGCAAAGAAAAGGGAAGAGGGCAGCCAAGAAGGAAACAGGAGGCAGAGAATACAAGCTTTTTACTTTAGTGTCCCCAAAGCTGAGTGTGGGAGTAAAAGGTTTCTGCACTAAGAAAGTTTAAATAACAAGCAGTTGTTGTAAATTATAATTCTTTGTAAAAGTCAAAATGTCCTGCACAGAACAAAAGATATGCCCAAGCAATATATCATATTTGTGTAAGGCCACTGAAAGTCACAAATATTATTAACAAATGAAAAGGCTGACTAGGGACTTCAGTCGGTATTCTAATAAGATCAAGATTGTAAACAATGCTTACACAAAAGCAGTGATGGTGGGCAGTGCTGGGTAAGAAGTCCTGTGCTCCTGGTTGGCACCACATTCTCTACTTTGTAACATGGTGAAATTAATACATTTGTAAAAGGTTGTGCAAAGCTATTGTATTTACAAAAACTGCACAGAAGTGAGTGCAGTAGTCAGGGCACAGTGCACACCCACTCACGTCTTCAACAAGGAAAGCTGTCCCAACACTGCCACACTGACGATAGCTTCAGTGAGAGCTGTCAGGGCAGGCGTCACAAGTCAGACCAGAATGGGCAGGTGTTGCAGGTAAGATGCTCTCGTTAAAGCTGGAATAGAAGGTTTAAGGCCATCCATCCTAGCAGTTATTTGAATCCTGTAGCCCATCTAACTTGTGTTTGAATTATGTGACTTATCTTCTAATTTGTGCTCTTAAGCCTCTGTCTTAGAAAATCCACAAGGAAATTTCAGAAGAGATCTGTACAACAGAGGCTCAGTTAAATTAGAGCATCAATCAAAGCTGCAACTAGGAAAGCTAGAGCAGTAAAGCTGGAAGCGTGCTTGCTACTGTTGGAGCCAGCACTACACCAGCAAGCCATGTGTACAATTACTGTCGGGTCAGTTACCTGTGCTGCTGTTACATGTCCTGTGCTTCAATGCACTGTAAACTAACCAAAACCTCTCCACAGGCATGCTCCCTCACAGTAGCAGTGAGCCCACACTGCCACTCCTGCAAAGCTGTCAGTCGCAGAACACATGGTGAGGGAAAGGTGAATGCCAAGCTGCTGAAGGCTCAGAAATCTGAGGGCGGGGCCTCGGGGCCTCTGGTGTCTTCTCACTATGAATCTCTTCTCACTCCATTCCATCTTTTTGCTTAAAATCCAGTGGTTGGTGGGATGAAAATAACACCATTTTATGTTAGACTATTCTCCAATTGAAATCTGTCTTGGAGATTACAGCGTTTTGAAGATCTTCAGCTTATCTCCTCACTAATAAGAAATATGAAAATACTGTTTTATGTATTGTTTCCTTTTGCTATCTAGTAGCATAAATATCATAATTTATTTCCTGGATGTACCCCTGAAAGATTATTGCTTCCTATGTAATGATTTTAGTCTTACCCAAATCGGTTTACTAAATTTAGAAACAGGAGTTGAGAGTAGGGACATCAGATATAGTGAATCAGCGCTCTCAACAAGTATTCTGACAGGCAGATCACTTTCAGGTATTGGAATATCAGTTTTCCATAATTTCCTTTGTGTATTTAAAAACAAGTCCAGGGCTGGGTTGTAGTGCAGTGACAGAGTCACTGCCTGGCATGTGTGTTGCCCTGTGTTTAGTACCCAGCAAAGTAGCACGTAAGTAAATAAAGTCAGCAGATGTAAGCGTGAAACACATAAAGTCATAAATACAAAGCCAGAAGATGTCGTGTTTGCACGACTTGTTAGAGATGGTATAAAATGCACTGACAACAAAAGGAAGTTAGATAAAGTTTAAAACAGCAAAGGAGAGATAAAAAGGCAACATGCGGGGTAGCAAGGACATGACAGAGTTCTCCAGGGATGAGTGGATGACTAGCATGCACACAAAAGATGATCATCTTCACTATCAGTAACAAACTGCAAAGTAAATCACTCATCCATCACTTCACACTCATGAGGATGACCAAAAAGATTAGCAGGCAAGAGTGCAGAGAAGTGGGGACCACTGCATACCACTGGAGAAATGTAAAGTGGTCAAGCTACTTTGGAAAACATTTCTTCAAAAACAGAACATTGTGGAAACCAGGTTCTTCAACAAAACAAAATTGAAATTGCAATGTTATCTATGACAGAGTGGTCTCATATCTGGACTTATATCCAAAAGATCAAGATCGTTCTGGAACTATGTGCACCCATACTCTTTGTGGTATTGTGTGCAATAGCCAAGCAGGGGGAGCAACACAAGCACATGTATGAAGATGAGTAAATGAAGAGGGTGGTGTGTAAACAGAATGGAAGAGAGCCTTTAGAAAGAAGCCAGCCCTTTATGAACAACACTGCTAAGCCTCAAGGCATTGTGCTTAGTGAAACAAGACAGCTACATAAGACCACACTGAATGCACTACTCCAATGAGTGTCTAATGCAGTAATAATCATGGAAACATAGAGCTATAGTTATCAAGAGTGAGAGGGAGGGAGAATCATCACTGCAGATAATTAGTACAGAGGTCTGTGGTATTTATCATAGTAACAGATGGCAAACTAGCACAATGGGCATAGATGGTACTGCTGGATTCTATACTCAGAAATGGCGAAGGTGTCAAGTCCAGCACTCTGACAGCATTTGAAAAAGCCAACCACCGTGCCTGTCATTGTTTCTTTGGGTGAAAATGATCCCTCATCGTTATGTGCCATATTCTGATTAGAAGTGTGACTTCTTTTGCAGGCTTAATTTAGCGCCCTGACTAAGGTGTGTTTTGATTTACTACTTGTGGAAGACAAGGACCCAAAGGAGGTTTTTAAATTTTTTTAGTGTGTAAAATACACCTACCCTTCCTTGTCTCAGTGGCTTCATCTCTTAAGCAGAGAGTTTGAGAGCCTGCAGGCAGGTTCTAGCAAAGAAAACTACAGGCTCACATGCACGCCTCCCTTGGCTCTTACCAAAACAAAGGCCACAGAAGTTGGTCCCAGAGCTTTTTCCAGGCTGGAGAGAGGTCAGTAGATAAAGTGGCTGTTGTGCAGGCCTGGTAACCTGTGTCTGAGTCTCCTGAATGTATGTGAAGACTGAATGGTATAGCAGCAGAAGCGCTGTAGTCTCAGGTGGTGGGAGGTGGAAACAGGAGAATCCCCAGAGGCTCCAGGCCTGCTGACTGCTGACTGCAGTGGAGAGACACTGTCCAACAGTGTGGAAGAAAGTACTTTACGGAAGATTTGTATGCCTACCATATCAATTCTTGGCTATCAAATCAAGTCAAAGAACCCAAGAAGCAGAGACCAAAGCCAGGCAGTTTCCTTGGTGTCCATCGGTTCAGGGTTTCAAGCCTCTAGTTTTAAAGACAAGTAGTTCACTGCTGCTCTCGCTTAAATGGTTTATAGGAGTCTTTGGGAGGGGGTGGTCCAATTACCAAGAGGAGAGAATAATATAGCCAACTTATTTACAATGTGTGACTCAGTTAAGTTATGATCCTATTAACTATACGAAAAAGACAGAAGGCAAAAACATCAGAGTAAATTAAACATTCTAGCTTTTCATTAATGATCTCGGATATAGGAAGGGTGCACAGGTTAATGTTTTTTTCTGTCTTTAAACAGCACATGAGGAACAGTTTCAATTCGTTACAGGTTCAGTGCATTGACTTGTAAACAGAAAATTGAAAAAGTTTTTTTTTCTTTTTCTTTTCTACTCTAAAGTGCTGAGCTGCTGTCAGTAAATCACACAAGAGCGTTTCTAAGGCTGTTCTAAATCAACTTTAGGTGTTGTTTATTTCCTTGTGATTTTTTCTATACTTGGAGTTACTAGTTGATTATAATTGTTCTTATTTGCAGGCCTTAAATATTGATGGACTGTGTCATTTCCAGCACCCTGGTGGCACCGACTGTTGTAGCAAGTTTGTCTAAGAACTTGTGTATATTTGGGGAGGTGAATCTTCGCAGAAAAGCACACTGGCTATAAAGAATACATAAAAGAGCTGGAGAACAGGCTGCAGAAACCAGTGTGTTGGGGAAAAGTGGGTCAGAGGGGTTGTCTATTGGATAGCATATCACAAAAAAGCCTTTGGTAGGCATTCTTTTATTTTTTTAAAGAATAATTTATTGATTTTATGTATATAAGTAAATTGCAGAAGTAATTAGACACACCAGAAGAGGGCCTGGTAGGCATTCTTTCTTTTTAAAGAATTATTTACTTATTTTATGTATATAAGTACATTGCAGCTGTATTTAGACACATCAGAAGAGGGTCTGGTAGGCATTCTTAACAAGCATGAACTTAATGAGTATCTTTAGAATTCCTTTTTTACCCAACATACTCTTTTGAAGTGTCCATTTGAAACAAAACTTAGTTATGGACCAGGCCAGCTTAAAATTTCTGCACAAAAGGACCACACCGGGCAGAGTCCACATTTTCTTTATAACTGTTGTCACGATGGCTGCTGATGTCCGATTCTGATACAATAAACTTGGCTCATCTGAAGTGTGCAGCTTGGTGCATGTGTTGAGTAATGCAATCATCAACACTAACATGAGGACATGCACATTGTCAGCGCCCCCACCCCCTACCCTGTCTCTCCACAAAGCTGGCAACTATTAAACCTACTTTCTGCCTCCTGGACAGAGTATGTCACCTGGAGACTAAGCCATGATTAGAAGCTTGGGACTTAACATCTGTTGTCAAGCCACAGGGAGAGAAGCTAGAGACTTGCTTAGTGCTGGGGGATGGCTATCTGCTGAGGTCTTCGTGACAGTCCCTTCTGAGAGAGTTGTGTGAGCTCAGCAGCTTCTGGATTGGTGAGCTGGAGCTGCTGTGAAGGCTGCACCTGAGGGGCACAGACACTCTGGTCCTTCCACAGCTGCTCGCTGCCTCTGCCATTGGCCTTTCCTGAGAAAAAGGGTAAATTAAGAGACTTTTCTGGGTCAGTCTAACACATACTCTAAACATAGAAGGGTCATAAGAACCTCTAGTTTAGAGCCAACCAGTCACAAACCACTCTGTGGTGTGTGAAATGGAGTCAGAGCCCTATCCTGTGGGACTGGTTGACTTTGACCACAGCTATAACTGAACTGAACATACAGCTGAGGGCTGAACAGTTGCTTGGTGTGCACTGAGGAACATGCCTAGTGTCAGAAGTGACGTGTGGAGAATACTGTGACAAGGAACTTCATTCTTCATGCTGATTCTAGGCTTCTCTGTAACCTGTATGTCATTTTGTCAGGCTTCTTCTGTTTGCTATGTTGTCAGGATGCAGCCACACAGCAGTGTATGTGAGCAGAGCTCCTCTCCAGCCCGCTGAGCAATGAGATGCATTTCATTTATGCTTTCACCTACTAGTTGGCATACGGACTGGTTCTCCCTTTTGACTGTTGTAAATAATAACTCATTTATAAGCTTTTGTGTGAATATGTTTTTGTAATTCAAGTTAAAGAGGAGGTTGTTTGATATGACAGACTCTTAGAAGCCAGTGCAAGTGAGAGCACTGCATAGAGAAGCCAGTGAGAGCACTCCATAGAGAAGCCAGCGAATGAGAGCACTGCATAGAGAAGCAAGTGAGAGTGAGAACACTGCATAGAGAAGCAAGTAAGAGTGAGAGCACTGCATAAAGAAGCAAGTGAGAGTGAGAGCACTGCATAGAGAAGCAAGTGAGAGTGCTGCATAGAGAAGCCAGTGAGAGCACTGAATAGAGAAGCAAGTGAGAGTGAGAGTGCTGCATAGAGAAGCCAGTGAGAGCACTGCATAGAGAAGCCAGTCAGAGTGAGAGCACTGCATAGAGAAGCAAGTGAGAGCACTGCATAGAGAAGCCAGTCAGAGTGAGAGCACTGCATAGAAAAGCCAGTAAGAGTGAGAGTGTGAGCACTGCATAGAGAAGCTAGTGAGAGTGAGAGCACTGCATAGAGAAGCCAGTGAGAGTGAGAGTGCTGCATAGAGAAGCCAGTGAGAGTGAGAGCACTGCATAGAGAAGCCAGTGAGAGTGAGAGCACTGCATAGAGAAGCCAGTGAGCATGAGAGCACTGCATAGAGAAGCCAGTGAGAGTGAGAACACTGCATAGAGAAGCCAGTGAGAGTGCTGCATAGAGAAGCCAGTGAGAGTGAGAGCACTACATAGAGAAGCAAGTGAGAGTGCTGCATAGAGAAGCCAGTGAGAGTGAGAGTGCTGCATAGAGAAGCCAGTGAGAGTGAAAGCACTGCATAGAGAAGCCAGTGAGAGTGAGAGCACTGCATAGAGAAGCAAGTGAGAGTGCTGCATAGAGAAGCCAGTGAGAGTGCTGCATAGAGAAGCCAGTGAGAGTGAGAGTGCTGCATAGAGAAGCCAGTGAGAGTGAGAGCACTGCATAGAGAAGCAAGTGAGAGTGCTGCATAGAGAAGCCAGTGAGAGTGAGAGCACTACATAGAGAAGCAAGTGAGAGTGCTGCATAGAGAAGCCAGTGAGAGTGAGAGTGCTGCATAGAGAAGCCAGTGAGAGTGAAAGCACTGCATAGAGAAGCCAGTGAGAGTGAGAGCACTGCATAGAGAAGCAAGTGAGAGTGCTGCATAGAGAAGCCAGTGAGAGTGCTGCATAGAGAAGCCAGTGAGAGTGAGAGTGCTGCATAGAGAAGCCAGTGAGAGTGAGAGCACTGCATAGAGAAGCAAGTGAGAGTGCTGCATAGAGAAGCCAGTGAGAGTGAAAGCACTGCATAGAGAAGCCAGTGAGAGTGAGAGCACTGCATAGAGAAGCCAGCAAGTGCGACCAGAGGTGTCCACAGAGCACAAAGTGTACCCTAAAGTCACCTACTAGACCATCAGTTCATCTTTTCCCAGCATGCAAATCAAGGTGTAAGGAAAAGTATGACAAAGTGAGTGAGAGGAAATATCAGAAACAGATGCACACTCTGAAGTTATAGAAAGAGGATCGAGGACAAAACCCAACACTGATTAAACCAAAGATTAAAACATCTCTTTGGAACTATAGCTTCATTCCAGGAAGTTCTTCAAGCTCATTGCAGGGAAAGGGGAGATAACGAGAGATTAATGTTCATTTCCTACACATGTATCATCTTAGTAACAAACCTGAAAATGAGACAACTTAAACAGATTGACTCAAGCTGGATCACATGAATAGAAAATAACCTCAGAATTAAGGTACCACTCCACCTCTCAACCTGCCATCTAATTCTTGAAAAGTGCCCCCCCCTTAAAGGAGCAAATTTTGTTACTCTCAATTTGAATGTTTCTAAAGCAAAGCGAGATGTAGGAAATAATCTAGGCCTAGTCCAAGCAAGATTAACTATTATTAACCCAAACCAAATAAGAAAACCTAAAATAGCATGTAACTGTCACACTTCTTAACAGAGAAGCCAAGTGCTAAAGGAAAAGTGTGTATGATATGGTAAGTTAATCCATGAAGACAAGGGTAGTGCAGTATTAGGATATCAGTGTAATTCATTATTTAATAGCAGAGAAGACTGAAACCCATCTGTCCATCTCCACATGGGATATGTCAGGACCAATGAATGCTGTGTTGCTGTAGCAAAATATCCAAGGCTGGGTACTTTATAAAGAAGAGAGGTTTGTTTAGTTGCTAGCTTTAGAGACTGAAAGTTCAAGATTGCCGAGCCTGTTTGAACTCTGGTGAGGGTCTCATAGTCAATGACATTGCAGTAGTGAAAACACATGCAGGAGGGATCACAGCCAAGAGGCGGGATATCAGGCATTTGGGAGCTAGGCATTCTCTTTTTATAATGACTTTTCTATGAACTAACTCAAGTCCTATGAGAACTAGACCAGTCCCTCCTGTGGGCAGAAATTAAGTAAGCTAATTGTCTTGTATCACCTTTGATGTAAATTAGTGGGTCCTCCGAAAACTACAATTAGGTCTGTCATGTACCCAAAGAAATCTAAGGGCATGTACTATAAAGATGGCTACACTCCTGCATTCACTGCCCCTATTCAAGAACTAGGCTGTGGAGTCAGCCTAGGTACCTATCAGTGGATGAATAGAGGAAGAAATATATGTGAGTGTGTGTGTGTGTATGTGTGTGTCCACAATAGAGTATTAATACATAATAAAGAGAATGAAGTTATGTCATTTGCAGGAAAATGTTAAGTGGAATTTAAGTCAGCTTTGGAGGACAAATATCATAAGTTTGGTCCATATGCAGAATCTAAAATTTTAATAAAAGGCTAAAAATAGAGGAAAGACGGTATGAAAAGAAGAAAAGGACCAGGGGAGGGTAAGATAAGACAAAAATAGATAATGGGGGACATGATCAAAGCACCTGATATAGGATATGAATCTATCACAGTAGTGCTCAGTGCTTTATATAGTCAATATATGCTATTAATAACAACAACAAAAGATTTCACCACCCAACATTACAACACTAAGGACCAGGCTTTCAGAACACAAACATTGGAGGAACTCATTCAAGCCAAATCCAATAGAAGATCTTTAGTAAGGTTGAACTTTCATTAGCATATGAAGCAACAAAGATGAATATTTCCCATGTAATAGCTCTAGTCAAATATATAATTATATGTAAAAATACCTTTCCCAATTGTATCACAATCTAAAAAGAAAAGATAAAAATAAATGAAGTTATACATGAGGCAAATGAGCAAGATTTACTGATATACACAGTAGTAAAAGTGCTTGCTATTGTAACAAAAGTCCCCTTTAAATTAATGTAACACTGCGGCACAGTTCCAATAAAATCTCAAGAGAACTGGTTAAAGCTTGAAAAGTTGTTTCTACAATTCACACAAAGGAGTGAATTAGCGTAGTGGCAAAGAAATGTTTTTAAGAAGACATAGTTAGAGAATGTTTGCCTTGGCAGGTCTGTGAATGTGTTAGGGAAAACGCCTAAGTGGATCCACATGCACACGAGGACCTAACATGTGATAACAGCCCGAGGCCAGGCCAGCAGGGGAAGATGGGCTCTTCGAGATGTAGACCTGAGCAGGTTGGCAAGCTTTGGGGGAAAATGCATATATATTTAGATCCCTACTTCATACCACACACTACATTTCAAGTCTTTAAATGGTAGAAGAAAATAAAGTAATATATTTTTATAGTCCTAGAGAAGGCCTTTAAAAACATGACAAAAAGTCTTGAAGTCTTAAAATGTTTAACAAATTCAGTTTCATGAACTCAGGCTGGAAGAAACTATAAAGAAAATTAAAGTACAAACAGCCAAGTGGAGGGAATATGTGAAACACATGGACCAGGTAAAGGGTTAATATCCAAACCGCACAGTGTTCCCTCAAACCTGCAGCAAGAGCTCTGCAGTGAAGAGCCCCAGAGCAACCAGCACAAAGGGAACACAGGTGCCGTCCTTCTCCATCAAGGGAGCGAAGTATTGTAGCAAATTGTATCCATCAGACTGTCAGCGTCAAAGTGCCTGATGATGCCCGTGACTTTGGAGGGCTGAAGGTTAGATGCAGAAGCTCCTAAGGAGGGGCACCTGACCACACTAGACCACACTGCACTTGACCTAATTCATACCACAAGTTTACTGCTGTGCTGTGGGAATTTGTTATAGCTGCATTTCTACCAGTAAAAATAAAAGTCGGGCCACATATCCTTCCGAAAGGGAAGAGGTTCAGTGAAATGTAGAGTGTATGTTGTGTGTAATGCCGCACAGACATGAGAAGGAGCTGTTTTCATGATTTGCCACAGGCCAGTGTTAATATGTCAATCTAAAGCCCAGCCACCCAGATCTGGAGTCAGACTTGTCCTAGGCATGTATTAAAATGGTGGCCATGACTTTCTCCTCCTGGGAAGTGTGGAAATTAGTGAGATGCTTATAGCATCATTCTGGGCACAGTATGGAGCCATTTGCAAGAAGCCAATCCAAAGGCCAGTGCCACTAGCTCTGGGTTTGCTTGTACTTTCAGAAGGTTCTAGAAGAATGTCTGTCCCAGTGCTAGCAGCAGTTCACCCAAGGGAAGGACTGGAAGCTCAGCTTCCGCTGCTGCTGCTGCTGGGGCTGCTGCTGCTGCTGCTGCTGCTGGGTGCTTTTGTTAAATTCTTTACTGAGTCTGAACTTTAAAAACAAAAACAAATAAGATAGCAAATGCCGCTTTGTGGTTTTAAAGTTAACAAAATTCTTTTTTTAAAAAAAAATGAGTAAAAGCATCCTGTGTAGCTACTCCGCTGAGGTGGCCCCGTTGCTCTCCTCACAATCGTTATCCCTTCTAGAACTTGATTCAGAGTTGTTTCTGATCATGAGCAGGATGAGCAGAATGGTCCACGGCCCAGGAGGAGCGTGAGAGGAAAGAGCTTCACATCTGCTCCTCCTCAGCCTCCATTGGGACGTTTCCCTGCGTGCAGCATCCCCCTCCATGGCTTGTGAGGAAGGCAAGAAGCAGCCAGGCTGTCCAGAGCATTGAATGGAGAGCCAGAGGCATTTAGCCACATATCTACCCATACCCCCATGCTGCCTCCTGCCTGCCTGGCCTTCTTTGAAGAGCAAAACAAATGAGCTTCATTTATACCTCCTAATTTTCACCCTTCTCCACGCCTCCCTCCTTCCTTCCTGCCCCTCGGGCCAGGCACTAGTCTCACCTCATTCCAGGCTGCTGACCTCTGTGTCAAAATTTTATTTCTTTAGGGTTAAACTCATTTTCACTTGCTTTTCCGGTTGCTGAAAGCATTAAAAGAAAAACAGAATAAGTTGCTCAGTTCTGGTCCCCTACCTCGAATGGGTTCAGGAAGGCAGGCCAGCCCTTGCACTGGTGTGTCTATTAATCTGTGCAAACCCTGCTTCCCAGCAAGCAAATGATATGTTGAGACCTTGGAATTGTGTGATGGCTCTCTCCTGTCCTACTGTCCTGCCACACTGTTGGTACCACCAGAAATGACCTCATCTTTCTGTACTCTCGCTGCCTCCAGCCATGGATTTAGGAAGGTCAGTCTGAATTAAAACTAAAGAAAAATATATTTTATAGTTTTTTTTTTCTCTTCTTGGAAGAACAGCATATTAGTTGTCTTTGTAACTTCTGGTGTCTTGCTGAACCCTGCAAGGACAAGGATAGACAAAATTCTTTGGTGCTTCGCTTCCTCAGCATCTGCAAGTGCAAGGATAGTGCAGAAGCTGGAGGGGACCCTCATCCCTGTCCCCACCCCACTCCCTGCAGTGTATCATCCTGTTCCTAGGGCCTGCAGCAAAACTTACCTCTCTATCGAACTTCTGAACAGCAGTAGTAAGGTGGCCATCTTCCTGCAACCCCCACATGCAGGTTAAAGGCTGGCATTAGCCTCTAGAAAGCTGTAAGGAGGAGGAGAAATGTGGAAGTGGGTATTGAAGGGAGAAGGTGGGGTCCCTGATGCTGGGGTGGCTGTTTACTTGTTTTGGCTTTCAATAGGATTGGACTTTAAAAATGCTTTTATTTTTATTGAGATAAATTTTGCAATATAGAATTTTACCATTTGGTGACTGTTAAGAGTACAGTTCAGTCATTCTCAGTGCACTCTGAAGTGCTAAGTCGCTGTAACCACTAAATCCAGAGCCTCATCCATAAAGCAGTCCCCCTGTTTTCCCCAACCCCAGCTCCTGCCAAGCACAGTGTGCTTCTGTAGCACTCTGTAGATGGGCTCAGTCTGGATATTTCATGTCAGTAGAATTCCACTGTATATTCTGTCTTGTGTCTTTCATGTAAAGTGTTCTCCAGGTCTGTCTGTGTTGTGCTTGCTTTGGTACTTCACACCATGGTTAAACGGTATTTCACTGTATGAATGTGGCATGTCTTGCTTAGCCATCAGCCTTGGGTTGACTTGGTTCTTTTCATTCTGCATTTAATCCAGATAGCACTGCTCTGAGCATTTGTGTACAAATCTTTGACCAACTGGTTTTGATTCACTTGGGTAAGTGACATGAACTAGAATCATTAGGCATGTGGTAACAACTGTCTGCTTAACTCAGAACTAGCTGTGCAACGATTGTGGGTCTCGAGTGTTCACTGAGAGAGGCACAGCAGAGAACTCGTGGCATCCCTCTGGGTGCCTCCTGCTGACTCGTGCTAAGGCTGAGGCCTGGCTCTCTCTGCTAGGTCATGCCACTGCTGCTGATTTGTGTGTGCTATCCTTACTCTACTGAACTGAACTGCTGTTGTATCTGTGAGGTGTTTGCAAGTGGATTGAGCTGCCGCTGCTAACCTGTGAACTGAACTGCTGATTTCCAGCAACACAGAAGGGAGTTAAAGAACCTTTCTAAACAGGTCCACTTCCCCATATCCTTTCTTTCCCACTACCTCTGGTGAGTGGTAGGCTACAATGGAGGTTAAAGTGTTTAAGAACCATCATTAAAAATAAAGTTTAAATCTCAGCACTTGGGAGGCAGAGACAGGCAGATTTCTGAGTTTGAGGCCAGCCTGGTCTACAGAGTGAGTTCCAGGACAGCCAGGGCTACACAGAGAAACCCTGTCTCAAAAAAAAAAAAAAAGTTTAAAAAAATTAAAGTTATAGTTTGCTTACATCCATCTTCTTAAAAAACAAAACAAAACAAAACAAAACAAAAGCTTATTAAGCATGTCTCAAAGCCCAAGGATTCCCAAGTAAGGAAGTAAGTGTAGCCAGCCATTCAGGGCAGGCTGACTTGGAGAGAAGTCATAACCCCCCACCCACCCCCCGGGCCCACAACTAGCCACATCATCCCTCTTGCACCAGTGCATTCCTAGGGAAATGCCCACATGATGTCAGCAGGTACACGTGCACACACACACAGCCTTGCCAGCTACAAAGTAGTTCTTCAAGTTCTGAGACAATTGTTTTGGCTTATAACTTCTTCAAACCAGCTTGTATTACATACATTTTAATGTTAAAGTATTTAGCCACATACTTCTAGAGTACCCATTAATCTGTAATCCATGAGAGAAGTTGTATATCTGAGAACCCACTGTGATAGCTATGCAATAGAAGACAGTGGTATGGTTCCCACAAGGGTTTTCTTTCTTAAGATATGGCTGTGTCACCAGCAGTGGTGGTGCACGCCTTTAATCCCAGCATTCGGGAGGCAGAGGCAGGCGGATTTCTGAGTTCGAGGCCAGCCTGGTCTACACAGTGAGTTCTAGGACAGCCAGGGCTACACAGAAACCCTGTCTCAAAAAAAAAAAAAAAAAAAGATACGGCTATACGGCTGTGTCTATAGCTATACTATCCTGAGGATGCCTGATCTCTTCTGATAGACTGTTTTGAGGCATCTTAAATATACTTGTGATTAATAATTGATATATAAAGTATTACTTATCTTTGGTACCTACAAGGGCTCGTGGAACAAGCTTGCTGGAGAACTGCATAGTCTCCTCTTGTGAATTCTATCCTGAATGCCTCCCATGACTCCAGGAGATCCTGCGCTGCTGTATTTATGACTTTACCAAACCATTCTTTGTTGTTGGCCTCTGAACTCCACATATCTACACAGAACTCTGACCCCTCAATGAATGCCTGCTGCCTTCCAAAGCAATGACGGTGACACCACACGTGTCTGTCAGGCCCAGACTCCAGCTTCCTCCTCCTTGAGTTTGCCCAGTTCCTGCTTTCCTCAGAATGGGGACACCAGATGTCTACTCCAGGCCTTCCTGTGGCCAAATTTTTACCTCTTCATTCTTGGCCAAACACTGCTTCCCCATGGAGCTCTTCCCACAGTGAGAAAAGTCTCACTTTCTATAAATACACAGATTAGTCTCCATTCAATACTGATCTCTGCACAAGAACAGAGACTCCCTGGCACTCAGTTGCACTCCGTAGATTCTGGAACTAGCAAATTAATGAAGAAAATAAATGCAGAGAGTTCCAGCCCATGTTCTTTAGCTCGAGTTTGAAAAATATTAATATTCCATAAGACTGAGGACTTTCTAAAAGTTGCGTTTGCGTATATGAAATTAAGATTTTTCTTTAATGTGTAAAGAATACCCTTTGATAATACTTTTGATTTGCATTATCTGGAGTCTCAGCATTTTTTAATGTGTGGAGTCTTTAGTTGGACGACTTTGAAAGGCTAACTCTAATAACATAAGACCTGCCATTTCCATAGGGCTTGGAAGAGATTCCAAAATGCCAGAGAAAATTAAATGCAAAAAAACTTCAGTTAATTAGTGTTTCAGAATAAATTAATGTTTTAGGTCTGACTTTAAGTGACAGAATACCGAATTTCAAAGAATTGCCACCTTGTCTGTATTTTGTACTGTATTCAGTCATTTTGTTATTTTTTGCCCGAGTTGGGGGAGAGGAACATATAAATAATAAATATTCAAATAAAAAGCACAAGCGCAGCAATTGTTTTAGAGAATTATATTTTAGCAGTTCTTTCATTTATGTGGTAATCTATAAATTTCCATTAGTGAAAAGTAATCCTGGATATCTTTGTTCCTGAGATGCGGGGAAGCCAGCAAGCTCCTCGGTCTGAACTGTTTCAGGAGCCCTCGTGGCTCGCTGCCAACCAACATCCTGCTCAGTCCGCCACGCAGTCTCGGCCTGTTGAAAAAACTGCAGCCATTCTTTTTTATGTCTTCCCATCCTCCTTCTGTTACTTCTGTCCTTTCTTACTATTTCTTCCTTACCCTCTTACCAGGCTGAGGGATCACCGTGTCCTTTGCGAGGACTGAGATGTATGTGTTCCCAGCTGGGTACCTCATAGCAAACCATTGTAAAAAGTGGAATGTTGATGGAAGGTTCTTGTTCCAAGAAAGACTAGATAAATGCCTGAAGTCCATTTAAACCTTAAAATTCTGTAATCTTGAGGCTGGGAGTATAGCTTAATGGTGGGGTACTTGCCTACCACTTATGGGGCCCCAGGTTCGATGTCCAGCACGACATACTAAAATAAAGCATTATATGATATGATATCACACATCCTAAGCAATAAGAAAAATTTATGTATCTGTTTACATCTTAGCCCAATTTATTTTTCAATATTGTCTATTAATTTATAACATAACTATTTCAGTGTGGACATCTAATCAGTGCACTAAGCTAAATAGTTAAAAGAGATAAAAGATACTTGTTTCATGTGTATCACCTCGTGTGGATCTCATGTGGACAATCAGGCTCAATACAGTCAGTCAGGCTGTAAATGTGTTCAGCGAGCCTTTTGTCTCAAATTCGTGTCTGTAGCTTCTTGTGTCCTTATGAAAGTTATGTGTAGGGACAGCTGCAGGTAGTCTGGAACCCAGGCTGAGCTAGCTCATGCATTTGCTGTGCCGTGGGCAAGCACTGCTGCTTGGAGAATTTGGGTCATGTGATATGCAACCAATTCTCAGGAACATGAGTTTTAAACACTTTTTTAAAAGAAGTAACAATATTCTTTTAAAAAGCTTGTGTTAAACAGTTTTGGTGTTTATATTTAGAGGAAATATTATCTCCATTATTTATTAATACTCAGCTGAAAACAAATTTAATAGCACTATTTTATCTTCTCCTCTTTTTTTCCTTTATGTAGTCCAATTATGTAAACAAAATTACATGAATCGTTTACTTGACAAGTTCATTTCTACATTAAATTTATAGGGTTGGGACCATAAAACTCTGAAAAATGAGTTTATCTATCTGTTAGATAATGCAGTTATAAGCACAGTAAAGGGCTATGTGCAAGGCTGTGCAGAGCTGGGGTTCGTCTTGACTGGGCATGTTGATCTGGTCTTTATAAGAACAGTTGCAGAATTCTTTGATGAACCTGTTTTTGGCTAAGAAAATAAAACACAGGCACAACAATGTAAGAGTACCTAACTGAAAGAGACTGATAAACATGGAGATGCTCACAGCCTGGAGCCGTGTGCCTGCAGACTCTACATGGGAAGCTACCATACTCCCTGGTTCTGTGGTGTTTTGGTGTTCCCAGGTTTTGTTTGTTTGTTTATGTTACTAGAGATTGAAACTAGAACCTCATTCGTACCAAACATATGCTCTACCCCTGAACTATAGACTCTTTTTCTATATCCTTTGGGAGGCAGGGTCTCAGTAAGTTTACCAGGCTGTCTTTGAACTCACTGAGTAGCCCAGGGAGACCTTGAATTTGTGATTCTCCTGCCTCAGGTGCTGGAGAACTTGGGATTGTAGGCCTATTCCACCAGTCCTGGCTCCATGGAATTAGAGCGGCATATCTACATTTCTAACCACTCTGTGCCATCTGTAAAGATTATCAGCTGGTTTTCACGCCTTTCTATTGGAAGAGCTTCTTGGGTTTCCTATTTAAATAACAAACTGTTGAAAGGGAAAGTTTAAAACTCTCTCTGCTTGTTCTGAGAAAAGCAGTGTGTGCACGTGTACCTAGAGGAGACACATAAGCCCTGTGGAAGTCCTGAGGAGGCCCTCTGTCAGAGACACTGACTGTACAGTCCAGAAGTGGGGACCTGCTTCAGCCAGTGGTCTAGAGCTCATTGCCAAACACAAATTAGGCAACCTCACCATCCCACCTAAGTCAGAAAAGTGGAATCCTATGGACTGGAACTTGGAATTGTTTTGATTCACTATGCTCTACCTGAGCCCAGTGTGAAGTGGGCGGAGATGAAAGGAACAGACACACAGCTCCATTCGGAAGAACCCTTCTCTTTCAGGAGACAAAACTGAAGCTCTGAGAAAGTGAAGTGCCTCTTCCATAGCAATCACTGGATGTGGGACCTGACCTCCAGCCTCATGGTCAGCCTCCATTTCTCTCCTTCCCTGAGCTGTGCTCCATAGTTCCTTTTTAAATCTGTTGGTTGTTGTTTTTATTTTAAGTGAATGGGTGTTTTGTCTACATATATACCTGGTGCTGAAGGAAGCCGGAGGAAGGCATCAGATCCCTAGAACTAGAGTTACAGCTGGGTGTGACCAGCCATAGGATCATTCGGAATGAATACTGGATATTCTAGAAGGGTAGTAAGTGCTCTTTACCACTGAGCCATCTCTCCATACCTCCAAATAAATCTTATGAAGTATGAATTGAATCAAGACAATATGTGCAGAACAACCATTACAGGTGTATCTGAGAATTATACTAAAACAGGTATTATTTGTGCATCCCAGAAAACTGAAAATTAAAACAGTAACAGCTTTCTGATTGCACCTCTGGGATGCGGTCTTCCCGTTCATCTGCTCTGTGCCTCATTGCCGAGGCATGTGCAGGAAGACCGACATGCCACTGAAGTCTCTTCCTGAAGACATGGAGCCTTGCTGCCACTTCCTCAATCATCAGGGGTGGATGGAGGGTAAGCAGGGTCTGCATGAACCCAAGCAAGCTTCAAGCAGATCTTTGGTTCTTGCTCCATGACAAGGATTTTCTCTGCCATCTATTTAGGGCCCTGGACCCGGCATCTTTGTAATGTACCCCAGGCCAGTGGGTCCATTGCGTCCATTGGCGATTTGGAACCTAGATATTGAATGAGTTTTGTCACCGGCCACATGGAAAAGAGAGTTTGTCCCATAGCTGCAGATATGTGACATGCCTGCTGTCTGCCATCTACTGTCCAAATAATGTATATTCTTTTCCATCTCTACATATTTCTCTCCTCACTCTAGCATTCTACACCTCAGAGTACCAAGGGAGGGTTGTAATTTCCAGGCATCAAATGGGCAGGGGCAGCTACAAGTAGATGCTGGCATCAGTAAGGCAACCTCCCGACCTTTCCTTTTCGGCATGGGGTGCTGGTGGTATTTTGAGCAAGCTCCAGAAGCAAGTCACAGTATCCTTCACAAATGCTCTGAACAGCAGCATCAGGATATTCTCCTGTCCAAAGCCGTCTGCAGAAATGGGCTGCTCCCAGCCAGCATGGCCACTTGCTTCCTGCTGGTTTCCACAAAAGTGAATGGAGTTGGTAGCACTGCACAGAACTTCATGCTATTAGCATCCTTGGCCACTGTGAATGTCGCTGGTAGCAATACAAAGCCTATGAAAAACCTTACTTCCCGAGTCAGATGAGCTTTGGTTTGTGCCTGTTGGTGTCTCCTTGCGAAGTTGAGCACACTCTGGCTGAAGGAGGAGTTGTAACTGTTACAAAGAACCACTTGTTGAGTGGCTGGCTTTGTGGAGATTTTGCTTTTGCTTCCTCTGAGCTGTGGAGTCTAACACTGCATTTACCCTATTTTCATGTGTTTATTGTTGTAGTGTCTGCGTTCTGACCTGAGGCTTTAAGTTGCTGCTATGTTGAACATGGAGTCGGACTGGAGTTCAGAGTGATAATTAAAAAGTTAGATTCATTTTCAAAGCTCTGAAGGAAACTACCAAGTATAATACTCCCATTCAGTGCTCACTAGTGAGGACTTGGCAATGCTTTTTAAGCACAATCTAATTTCCCTTTCTGTACTTTGTTCCCCAGTCTACACTGCCTGTCCTCCCTGCTCCAGAAATAAAGCAAACGGTAAAATGCCTCACTCCTGCAGTCAGCCACTAGAAGGAAAAGCAGCATGTCTTAATTGAGAGGCCCATTTGTTTGTATTCTCTAAAAATAATTTATGAAAAAAATTATTTTTGATGATGCTATTTAATTCCTTGAAGTTTTTAAATTTCTCATCCTTGGGTGGTTTTTGTAATTGCTTGAGATTAATCCCACCATATTGCTCTCAGCTTGTCACTCAGAAGCTGGCCGTTTCTCTTTATAAGCATATGTGACATTTCAGAGAGAGCAGTGGTTCTGCCTCCATAGCCCCACCCTCACCAGCTCGCCTGAACTGAGGGCTGAGTGATGCTTCTGTAGCAGCCTGCTGGTATGGGTGAATGGGCACACTGCAGAAGTCGTGACATGCTTACCATCTGTTTCAGCACAGGCTCTTTCCTGAGCAAGAAGAACTGGTTTTTGATATATTGTTACCCCATTGAGGAGAAACCTTCTGTGGTAATGTAATCCAGCCTGTCCTGACCCCAGACTGTCCTCACCTCTGCCTAGCCTTTCCCCAGGTGGCCTTACCTCAGCCCCAGCATGCGAAGCCTCCAGCCTTTTTCTGTGATTCACAGGCCTAGCTTGAAAGGCAGGAAGCAGAGGCAGTTCAGCTGCTTCAGAAACGGGCCTACCCGGATTCTACACATATGGGACAAATTGTCGTCCAAGTGAAGATAATGTTTCACCTATCACAAACATAAGAGGCAATTTGATCTTGCAAGTGAGATGGTGGCCTGACTCTCATAAACTGTCACTCCCACTAGCAAGGCGAAATGTGCTATTTACCCACACACCCCACTTTGTGGTACTTACAAAGAATACCCAGAAAATTTGAACATATTACCAAACTACAGGCCTATTTACTAATTTTTTTGTCTGTTTCTTTCAAGTAATGCTTATTTTCTTTCTTTGGTTTAAATAAAGGTAGATAATCTGTATTTTATTCATGTGAGAAGGGCAAGGGAAAGGTGTGTGCATGTGTGTGTTTGCAGGTATGTGTGTGTGTGTGCAGATATGTATAAAAAAATGCATGTGGAACCCAGAGATCAAAATCTGCTGTCTTCCTCTATTTCTCTCAACCCTATTTTTTGAGACAGGGTCTTTCTCTGGACCTAGAGCTGGAAGTTTTAGAGAGACTGGCAGACCAGCAAGCTGCTTGGATCCACCTTTCTCCACACCCATGTTGGGTTAACTACATGTAATCTGTCTCCACATCCCATGTTGGGGTTGACTACATGTAACCTGTCTCCATAACCATGTTGGGGTTGACTACATGTAACCTGTCTCCATAACCATGTTGGGGTTGACTACATGTAACCTGTCTCCATAACCATGTTGGGTTGACTACATGTAACCTGTCTCTATAACCATGTTGGGTTGACTACATGTAACCTGTCTCCACACCCATGTTGGGTTGACTACATGTAACCTGTCTCCACATCCCATGTTGGGGTTGACTACATGTAACCTGTCTCCATAACCATGTTGGGGTTGACTACATGTAACGTGGCTTTTATGTGGGTGCTAGAAATCTCAGTTCAGGTCCTCATGCATATGTACCAAGGGCTTTACCCACTGATCCATCTCCCCAGTGCCCCATCTGTGTTTATTCTTATAGAGAATTCACAGTGCCCTTTGTACATTACAGAGAGAGATGGGAAAAGGCAACCATGGAAGCAAAGGGGAAATTGTGTTGTAACTACCATGCTTTGTGCATACTGTTTTTGTATGTCCATAGGAAACTTGTATAAACAGGCCATATTGCCTTTAGAACTTACTTTAGATTTTTGGTTCGGTTTAGAAAGAGAAGCAGCCCCTTGTCCCCCTTGGCTGTGTGAGGTGAAACCTTTCAACATAGTCTCAGGAAAGCAGAGCTTCCCAAATGCAGAAGAAATAAGGTCCAGGTCCAACTTGGAGCATGGCTATAATCCTATCACTGGGTATATGGAAGGAGGGGGATAATGAGTTCAGGGCCAGCTTGGTCTATCTAGTGAGTTCCAAGGTAGCCAGGCCTACAAAGTCAGCTTCTGTCTGTTTTTCTGTCTTTCTGTCTTTAAATAAATAAAAATCCTCATCTTCAGTCTGTCCTACTGTAAATCCCTATGACAAAGCTTAGGCGCCTGCCTTGCTCCCATGGTCTTTATTAAAGTATAGATGTCTCTCTTTTAAGTGGAAAATTTATATAGTATGAACACATAGATATTTAAAAATGATTGCTCTTTGCAGGAAAGTGCGAGTACCTACAGGAAGCAGTTGGTGGAGAGTGCAAGCTACCAGGGAGTGGGGAGGGAGCGGGAAGGGAGTGGGGTGTCTTCCTGCAGAACTCCTCCTCAAAGTTGCTCCACCAGCTTTTGTTCAACGTCAGGCCTCCACCATATGCTAGTATTTGCTTTCTGTGAATATCTACTGCACGCTTCTCAGGTAGAAATAGCCATCAAGAAGGTCCTGCCTGATGGGTGGTGGTGGCTTTAGTCCCAGCACTTAAAAAGCAGAGGCAGTGAGATCTCTGTGGTTTCAAGGCCAGTGGACTACAAAGCCAGCTCCAAGACAGCCAGCGCTACACAGAGAAACCCTGTCTTGAAGAAGGGAAAAGAAAAGAAGACCCTGCCTAATTTCTCTTCCCAGTACCTACTTTACAATATTCCTCCTTCCTAAGGTGATTTCTTTTGGGGGTCTAATGAATGCAGGTGACCTCAGTAGAGGAGACTAGAAGATGTAGGTGTGAGTTGGACATCTTGATCTCTGGAGGGCTCAGCATTCTTCCCACAGAGGAGTTTTAGGAGATGTTTATATGAAGTTGGTATAAACACGTTTCATGTGGAGTAACCAAGCTTTGCCAAGAATAGGTAGTTTGGGTAATTGATGAGGCGCCAGTGGACTCCGGTTACTTTTAATGACAACTGTGCCCTTGTTGGTATAAATCATAACACAGGAATGAAAATGATGAATATATTCATCTGAATAGCTCGTGAGAAGATTTACATCTTCTCTGTCCCAAGGGCAGTTAGGTCATGCTCGGCAGTCTTCTTAGTAAATGTTTAGGAACTACTTTTGGTGAAGACCAAAATAGAAATCAAAACTTTTATTATCTTCCCACCCTAAACCAAAAGACAGAGAGACATTACTTAAAGTGTTAAACCAACACAAAGATAAATAAAAACTATTTTAAAGTAAGATGGTAATTGACAGCCTGGACTTTGCATTATAAATAGTGGAAAGGTTCAGAGTAACTCACATACTTTTTTTAGTGGCGCAAGTCTCAGACTGACAAATAGATAAAGTGAGGTTTACAAGATCTTCCCCCCACCCTTCCAGAGGGAATGAAGCCAGGGTTTGAAAGGGCCAGCAGCCCTACCTCTGCAGAGCACTCCACAGCAAGTCACTCACCTTGGAGACTAACCTGCACAGGGTCTCATGGCTTTGCTCAGGATGCATGGCTGCAGGTTAGATAGTTTCAGACAGGTCTGTAATTGCAATGTCCAGACTAAAAGTTTCCAGGTCTCTTCTTCTGAACCTTGCTCCAGAAAGATGTTTGTGAAGGACATTTAAAACTGCCTTCTACACGCCTATAAAACTTGGCTACACCACAGTCAGGGCCAAGGCCACCTTCTGTATGTTTAAACTGAATATTCCTTTTCTGTTCTTTAGAAACGTGCTCCGCTAGCAGAGTCCCTTTAGGTCTCTGCAGGCTGGCTCAGATCTAGAGTCAGGTGGACCGCCGCCTTTGTTGGCGGTGCGCCGTTAGTTGGCGTGCTTTGACATTTATCTGACGAGCCAGGTGCAGTGTTAACTCACTACTCTAGGGTTGTAAGAATAACGATGTTTTAAATTAATACTCCTAAGATCCAATGGAGTAAGTGTTCCATTCACCACCACCATGGACTTAACACTGTCGTCTGGCCCTTCTGCTTTATCCCTGATCTGCTTCCTCCTAGAAATAAATTTCTGTAATTACCTGGGTACTGATGGAACTAATCTTCATCTTTCCAACAAATTTGATCCTGATATTTTCAAATTAATGTGACATGCTGCAAGAAGTGGTACATGCTTGTAATCATGTATCCAGTTCTTAGAATATAACACGGGATACATGGTTTTAAAAAAAAGCCTTTCTCAAATGAATAAATACATAAATAAGTAAAAATGTAAAGATCTTGCTTAAATGAAATTAACCAAAGCAGCCAGGTGGCGGCAGCACATACCTTTAATCCCAGCACTCAGGAGGCAGAGGCAGGCGGATACAAAGAAACCCTGTCTCTGAAACTAAAATAAAATAACCAAAGTGTCAATACTTCTTGTATAAAGCTTACTAAAAACAATACCTTACAAAGTATTTTTTTAAAAAAGATCTAAACATGAGTTGAAATTTTTTCCATATTTCACTTGCCTAAAATATTTAAAACATCTTCATTTTATATAGTGCAGGATTTCCTGGGAATTCCACAGCCTTCCCCCCCTGTTGTCTGTCCTTCTCTACTTGTGTCTTTAGTCTTCAAGAGCCATTTTTACCCACCATGAATCTGCTTAGGATAACGAATGCTATCGGTTGCTTCATAGAAACTTCCCGTACTCAAATGGGTCATTTTTTTAGGACTTGCTTTTCATCTGTTGGCAGTTCCTTTCAAGAAACAAAGTATGATGTGTCCAATGCTCACTCTTGACTGCCCTGTCTCACCCTCTTTCTTTCTCTTTCCTCTTAAGGTAGACATGTTTCTCCCAGAACTTACAGAGTACAACACTGCTGTAGCCAGCAGAAACAATCCAGCAGATAGGGAGTCCTCAGTGTTTTGAGAAGTAACTGACTGGGCAAAACATGGGAAGAGAGGCTCCGGAGCTGAGAGCCGTTTTCCTCACTGAGGCCATCTGCTAAAAAGAACTTACATAATAGTCGTTTGAATTATTGTAGCCCTTGGAAAAACTGCAAAAAAGCTATGTCTGGAATTTGGGTATTAACAAAAAATGTGTGCATGGTTTTGCTTTAAGTTGGACATGTTAATTATGTTAAATCTTTTACAAAACAACTTTTCACCTAATATGAAGAAGTAAATTTAAGAAACTCAGGGGCTTCTGTTGTGAAGTGGGAAATTATTCTTTTTTAATTAAATTCTGCATTTTAATGTAAGGAACTTACGATCTTGTTGTTTATTATCAGTCTATCAGTCTATTCCCAGACATATGGAAAAATCCACATTGGCAAAAATTTGTCTGAATTTTAGATTCACTTCTGTGGACCCATCACCTGAGGACAATGGCTGACATATTAATAGATGCCTACTACCTATTTGTTGAATGATGAGTGAATAAATAAATGAATGAATGCTTAGTATTATTTACCAGTGCTAATAGTGTTTCTAAAACAATAAAGATACTCTGAGATGCCAGATCCAGCTAGTATTACAGTTAAGTGCACTAATGTTTGTAAGTCTTCATTTGCATATGCTAATGAATGGATGTGGTTTTGATTCCTGTCTCAGGCAGAGTATTTGCTGTATAGAGAAGTTGAAATAAGTAGAATAGAAAGGTCATAAACAAGAATTTCATAAAATATTGTTGCATTTAGTCAATTAAGTGGGTTACAAAAAGCTTGATTTAATACTAAATGCTATATACCTTTAAGAATATAGTCATAAGGCAAGGCATGGTGGCATATACTCTTAATCCTAGCAGTCTGGAGGCTAAGGCATGAATATCTTTATGATTTTGAGACTGATATGATCTACATAGTGAGTTCTAGGCTAGCCAGAAACCCTGAGACCCTGCCAACAGATAGGTAGATATTGATAGATAGATAGATAGATAGATAGATAGATAGATAGATAGATTCATTCATAGGTAGATTCATAGAATATAGACAGACAGACAGAGGGAGCGAGCCATACTGTAGTTTGTGTCAGTTTGTAGAGTAGCAACTGGTGGTTAAACTAAATCCACAGAGAAATCATTCAAATTCCTCCATCTTGATATTTTTCAAGGGCTTCCCACATAGTGAGAATGAGAATGGACTCTATAGGCCCATACGTTTGAAGGCTCGGTCTTTAGTTGGTGGAACTGTTTGGGAAGGTTAGGAGGTGCAGTCTTGTTGTAGGAGGTGTGACCCTGGGAGAATTGAGGTTCAAAAAGCCCACTCCAGCTTAGTCTCATTCACTCTGCTGCCATCTTGTGGATTTGATGTGAGCTCCTAGCTCCAGCTCCAGAGCCAGGCCTGCCAGCTACCATGCTCCCAAACGTGATGCTCATGGACTAACCCTCTGGAACTAAGTAAGCCCCCAATCAGATGCTTTATTTTATAAATTACCTTGGTTATGGTGTCTACTTACAGCAATCGAACAGTAATTAAGACTGGTCCATTGATAGTTTTATGAATACGTGCTTCTTTAATAGTAGCTACAAGCAACAGAATAGCTGGAGTTTTTTAAGTTAAAGGGTGTTCTAAGTACTTGGGTATTGTTTTTATTCTCCAGAATAGTGCTGTTTGAAAGGACAGTTTTTTATGCCATACTGAGCTTGGCCTCATTTCAGTGAAGGGACTTCAGAAACGTTGCAGTTCTGGGAAACACGTTTTCAAGTAAAATAACTGGAAACGCATAGCCTATATTAAATTTTATTGTAATGTCTCTATGATAACTTGGGTTTAGAAATAAGTCTCTGTGCAATTGGCTGGTTTGTTCGGAAGCTGCGTAGTATTTGCTCAATGAAAGGCAGTTAGCCCTGCCTCCCCAGTTCCACTGCATAAGCAAAGAAAGAAAAGAGGCTCAGGCCTGAAGCGCAGCCTCCCACCAACTAGATCTCCCTGGATGTGCCTTTTGCATCCATGTGCTCTGATTTTCTTAGTTCTCCTTGCAGGGTAGTCACAAGCTAAATGTAGGTGAGTCCAAAGGCCGGTAAAGAACAATCCCTAAAGCCGTCTTTACTTTCTCTTTCATTTGTTTGGTTCTGCTGTTTGAGCAGACTGGCCTCTGAATGAGCTGCCTTCCCTGGGCTCCCAAGCATGTTCCCCCCTTCCTGCTCATCAGAGGCCCTGGCCAGGGATTTAGCAAACATTTTCCAGCTTTGTCATTTCAGAGACAGTAAAAAATTTTATAACATTGGCATTGTATTGGCTCATTAATGTTCTTTATTTTTGCTAATGAAAAACTTAAAAAACAACAACAACAACTCATGTTAAGCATCGTGTCACAAAAGGAAGGCTGAGGCTGTTTAATAACTGAAGGAGAGTGTGGCCGGTAAGCTGACTCCCTCAGTGTGGTCTCCTACTGGATGTCAGAAGGCTGGGCTGGTGCTGAGGAGAAGTTCTTCCCAAATGAAGAAAGACCGTTCCCTCCTTTGTGATGAGAGCAACACTACCCTATTCCCAAGGTACCCCCCCTTCTCTCAGCAGCCCTCGTGGTGGGCACAGGCTGAGACCAAGCATCCATCTTTCCTGTTTCCCAGGGAGAAGAGGGGGCCTCAACCCTCCTAACAAGCTAGCTCAGCTGTTACCATTTAGGGGCCTAGTCTGTGGTGAGCCCAGAGCTTGGAGTCCTAAATGCCCATAAATTCAAGAGTCTGTTTTTAAACATGGGTAATGGAAAAAGACACACTGGAGAATAGGAGGGAAGGTGTGAAGGCCACTCAGTGTAGCAAATCAAATGAGCTTCTGACGACGCAGTGGAACCCGAGGTAAGGAGAGCAGTGAATTATGTGGCTTATGCAGGTCTACCACGATCCTCGATGGTAGCCAACCAGTGAGTGGCTTGCTTCCATCCCCAGCCCTCGTGGCTCCAGCAATACTTAATTTGGGTTCTAGTCGGTTAAAAGCCTTTAGTAAGAGACAACTGGGTCTGGAGTTCTGGATTAGGGGCCAATGTTGTCTTTAAACTCTGGCCAGTTTCCATAAGAAATACTCTTTTTACAAATCCTCAAATGGTAAAACGCAGATGCTTCCTGACAGCTAGGATAAAGTTTGCAAACTTGAAAAGAACAAAAGCAGCCTGTGCAAGTTATTTCAGTAGTGACATAGTGATGTCCTCATTGGCTGGCTACTGGCTCCTTACTCTGAGGAATTTACAAGGAATGTATTCAGCAGACAGTTCAGGTGCACATGGTAGGGCACTTCAGGGATTTTGGTAGAAAGGACCCAATAGAAATTCACACAGCCAGGAACTGTCGATTTGAAGCCTAAATATTTTGCTAAGAATTATAGCAGCTGTAGTGGACTCTCTTCCTCTTCTTCTTGTGTTCATCTATTTGGAGACTGTTCTCTAGGCCCTAGGGTCTAGAGGTGGTCATGAAAGGCAGGCTGCCTGTTCTAGCTCTTCATGGCAGACTTAGAGCAGGTCTAGTTTAGGTTCTGCACTTTAGAAAAACAATCTTTTTATAGTTTTCCCAACCTTGTGTCATCTTTTTCCTTAGATTCATGTTAAGCTACTCTCTGCTGTTAGAACCAAGACAAGGTTATAAGCCTGAAGTCAGGCCTAGCAAGGTCTCTAGGGTGCAGTAATCTATGGCCCAGCCTGTCAGGGCTACTCACTTGTCTTAATGTAATTATTACTAGCACCCCTTCCCAGTCTAAGAGCTTGGATGACGAAGTGCATGGCTATCCCACTGACTGACAGGGTTGACTATGTGACTGACAGAATCCCCACACTTACCCAGATCTTTTTTTTTTTTATTAATTAGGTATTTTCTTCATTTATATTTCCAATGCTACCCCATAAGTCCCCCAAACCCTCCCCCGGCTCCCCTCCCCCCCCCCACTACCACTTCTTGGCCCTGGCATTCCCCCGTACTGAGGCATATAAAGTTAGCAAGACCAATGGGCCTCTCTTTTCATTGATGGCCGACTAGGCCATCTTCTGATACATATGCAGCTAGACACACGAGCTCAGGGGGTACTGGTTAGTTCATAATGTTGTTCCACCTATAGGGTTGCAGACCCCTTTAGCTCCTTGGGTACTTTCTCTAGCTCCTCCATTGGGAGCCCTGTGATCCATCCAATAGTTGACTGTGAGCATCCACTTCTGTGTTTGCTAGGCCCCAGCATAGTCTCACAAGAGACAGCTATATCTGGGTCCTTTCAGCAAAATCTTGCTAGTGTATGCAATGGTGTCAGCATTTGGAGGCTGATTATGGGATGGATCCCCGCTACCCAGATCTTCTTGATGGAGTTTAGTGTGCAGTCACAATAACAGCAATGCACACTTGAATAACAAACCTCCCCCCATATCTCTTCTAGACCAGAGGCCAGAACAGAAGTTGTTCTAGATCTTAGAGTTTCTGAAACATGGCCAAAGACATGTCTATTTTGCAGCAATCTAATGCCTGGTGCCACAAAGACAAACAAACACATTACCGTGCCAGAAGTGCAAGGCGAGGTTGAGGGCATACTTTTAGAGTCTGAATGTTCTTGACTAGTGATGTAGAGTAAGGTTTTTTATCCTTTAGTGATAATGTGGCCAGTGCAAATAGGATATACCTCTTCACAGTATTGTATTGTGAGTCACTAGGAACACACTCAAAATTCAGCACTGGGTTTCTACTGAATGTTTATTGCCTTTGCACCATCTGAAAATTAAACCTCTGTAAATGGAAGACTATCCGCAGAATTCTAAGCCTATGATTGGCCTCTTTGTTTATTTTCAAGAGCTATTTTTATTCTGTGTATGGATATCTAAATATCCATAGAAGCCAGAAGATGTTGGAACCCTTGGAACTGGAGTTATATACAGCTGTTAGCTACCATGTGGGTACTAGGAACTAAACCTGATTCCTCTGGAATAGTAGTCACTGCTCTTAAACACTGAGTCGTCTCTCTAGCCATCACCCCCTTTAAATTTATGCGTATATCTAGGTGTATGTATGCAGAAGTGTACAAGAGCACTGGACCCCCTTGAGCTTATTTCAGGCAGCTGTGAGCCACCTAATGTGGATGCTGGGAACCAAAGTCCAGGTCTTTTCCCAGGTCCCTTAGCCACTGAGCATGTCTCTAGCCTCGCATTACCCACATGGCCATCTTAGCCAGTCTTTAGCAAGCATGTGGCTTTCCAATTTGAGAAAGTTTGTTTTCAAATAACAAGTTGAAAATTTGTTTGTACATCGAGAAAGTAGTACAGATCTGGACTTAAAGTCAGGCTTGGGTTTGAAACTTAGCCATGTAGGGTAAGACAGGCCAGTTGGCTTTTTCCAGGTTTCTTGTCTGATTATTGAGAATCCCCCACATCTTTTTCTTATAGTGATTCTTGTAAAGATTTTGGCATAGTATTGCTGAACAAAACCTGTTAGATAGACTAAGATGCTTCTATTACTCAGAGCTCTAAGGGGAAAATAATGTTAAGTGGATTAAGAATGAGAACTAATGTCTTACAACAGCATCACTAGTAAATGGCATTTCTTTAACAAAGAAATGATGAATTAGGTACCCCCCCCCCAAGAGCCAGGAAAGGAGGTCAAACAAAAACATCCCTGGGCATCTGAAGTATCAAGCACTCGTGATTCTTGAGAGATGAAGTCAAGGCAGTGATTATAGGAAGGTGATATGGGATAACACCATTGCTGCCATGGTTTTCTGGCCAAGAGAAGTGTTGGGGCTGTTGCTAGAGTCACTGATTCCCTGTGGTTCAGGTAGATGCTTTAGGCAGCAGTTGTTCAGGAAATAGGGAACTTTGACCACTACCTCCTACCTTTCCCTAACTTCTCGGGACCTTTTAGAGCCTCTTTACATGATAGCAATAGTGTTTCTCCAATAATGCAAATGCCACCTTTTCCTTCTGTTGGGAAGTCTGGGCTAATTTTTCACCAGCTCATATCCTCTCCTGCCTCAGTTTCATCAGCCATAAAACGGGGCGCGCTGGTAGGCGAAGCCTGAGTGAGCACACCAGTGCACACGTAGGTCCCGATGTATGTTGGATCACAGTCCATTCTTTCACCAGGCCCCCTGCCCTCCCTCTGACGGGACTGTTCTCAGTGTGTTTTTGCCAATTTTTCCAGCAGCAGTTTCTCTGTTGCTCTAGAATCCCTACCATGCTGTTTCCGCTTCTTGGACCCCTCTTTTATGGGATTGCTTAACTCTTCTTTAAGTAGAAAAACTTAAATGCCATCTCTATGAAAAGACTTTCCTAATTCTGCAGATCTTGGTTGGCATAGTACGCATCCTTTAGTGTGGCATTTGTCAGTAGTGTCTGTCACTTCATGTACTTAATCTGTCTGTAACATTAATCACATAGGGTGGCCACTGTCCGCTGCTGATCAGTCTCGCCCTACTCCTCACAGAACAGGAAAACTACCTGGTTCACTTTGCCTGTCCTCCCCAGCACCTGGTCAGTCTGTATCATCCACTTCAAAAGCGTTGTTTGGTACTTCCTAAAGGAGCTCATGATGAACACAGCTTTATTTTCTTCCTTTCTTTCTCTCTTTCTCTCTTTCTTTCTTTCCTTCTTTCTTTCTTTTTTGATTCTTTTTTTATTAGATATTTTCTTTATTTACATTTCAAATGCTATCCCGAAAGTTCCCTATACCCTCCCTCCACCCTGCTCCCCTATCCACTCACTCCCACTTCTTGGCCCTGGCATTCCCCTGTACTGAGGCATATAAAGTTTGCAATACCAATGGGCCTCTCTTCCCAGTGATGGCCGACTAGGCCATCTTCTGCTACATATGCAGCTAGAGACACGAGCTCTGGGTGTACTGGTTAGTTCATATTGTTGTTCCAAGCAAATACCTGAGGCTGGAACTTTATAAGAAGTTTGTTTAGTTTTTTTGAGAACTGAAAGTTCAAGATTGAGCAAGCCTGGTTTTAGCCTCTGTCAGTAGTCCCCTTGGCTATGCCGTACATGGAGAGAAGGAGGAAGAGGACAATACCGAAAGCACAAGCTCATGGGATGGTGTCTTTTGTCAAAGCCTGCTCTCCTGAGGACTGAAGTCCAAACCTCATTAACCTAACACCTGCAAGCGCGAGCCACCTCCTCAAGGTTCTGACACCTCCCATCACCATGACAGGACTAAGCCTCATAAACCTTTGGGGACAACACTTCAGCCCATCGCAGAGGCTAATCAGGAAATGCTTTCCCCAGGAATAAATGATCCCAGTCTTCATAATCATACATGGAGCACACGCTTACTAAGTTTTATATTACACATTATTAAGATACCAGGAATATGGAATTTCAGAATTCACTTCTAATTATTAGGAATTGTTTTAAGATTTTCACCTAAAGCCCAGTTTTTTAGTGACCTAAAACATAAGTGGAAATTTTCTCTGAATTTCCTATGCTTATTTGTGATATTTTGAAAAGAACTTTTGTAGAAACTCAGTTTGATCCATAATTGTAAAGGTTTAGCAGTGGTGGTGACCGTGGTATGCCTGCCATTATGTACACTGAGAAAGAGGAAATGAGCTGGTAGTGACCTACAGAGCTGTAGTGCCGTGATTACAGAGCTGTAGTGCCATGATCTACAGAGCTGTAGTGCCATGATCTACAGACATGTAGTGCCGTGATCTACAGACATGTAGTGCCGTGATTACAGAGCTGTAGTGCCGTGAAATCTCTGCTGTTCTCAGAGATCCACTCAGGAGATCCTCTCAAGTCTGTTTGGCGTTGTGGGGGCCTTGCCTAAGGTGAGCCCCTTGGGGACGGACATCTTTGTGTGAACTGCCTCTGTCTCTGCTTTTACCCTGTATCTACGACTCCTTTGTCATATGTCATCTGCTAAATCATGTTTCTGCAGAAGAGGGGCTTCAGCTCATAGCCTTCAAGTCCTCCTAAGTGTCAGACATAGCTTTGTACTAACCAAGAATTAGGAAGTGTTTTATGAATGGTAAAATATGGAAAGAAACCTTTAGGTTATAATTATTTACAGTATGAATCCTGGTGCCATTTTTTAAAAAATACTAGAGAAGACTAGAAAGAAGTGTACAGCAAAGTGCACAGACTGAACTTTTGGACCGTTCATTGTAGGGTCCTTGTTTCTCATAGTTTTCTAGATTTCCTACTTTTTAAGTAGATATTTTTTAAGCAGCAAAATAAGTGTAACAGTTTAAAACCAAAAACAACAATAAACCAGTGTGTTGGTGGCAGCCGATTTGCGGTTTGAGACCACGGGCTGTGGGAGCTCAGGGGTTGCTGGATGAGCCCAGCGCTCCATGTGCTCTCCAGGCATTCCCGTGTCCACTGTACACATGCTCCTAAGGTCATCCGAGGCAGTGGCCTTCCCTGTCTCTGCACTGCCCCCGCTCTCTAACTAATAGCTACCATCACTACCATGTCTGTGTTCGTCGTATGTTCTGACTCTCCAACAACTTCATTCATTCCTCACAACCACAATAGAAGCCCTGGTTTCAAAGGAGGAAGGGTTTGAAGATTCTCAGATGGTTATGGCATATAAATCAAATCCTGTCTTGTCTGACTCCAGAGGTAGGTAGCTTTGCCCTCACAGGCCTCAAACTGTTGTACTAAAGACCAACTGCCATCCACTACATTGGAGCCTTTCTGGGTCCCCTCTCAAGTCAGCTGCCCTCTAGTTCTTTGCTTTGTGATGCTGGGGCCGTTCGTTCCTGTTGGCATGAGCCATCCAGAGTCCACCAGGATCCCACGAGTGCTTCGAGTACAGCCAGTGCTCAGCATCATATGGGATCCTGCAGGACGGTGATTGCTGGCCCGCTTCCATCACTGTGGAGCCCCAGGGTATGGTTGTATAAAGAAATTTAATTTTGAAATTCCAAAGACTCATGTTAGGTTTTTCTTTATTTCCTCCTTACTGCTCTTAGAATTCATGAGGGGGCAGGGTTGACTGGTACTCGGGGGCCCCAGGTGCAGTTTTAAAACAACCAACAAGCTTTAGTAACTCCTGCCCAAGTCTCAGGTGCCAGGTAAGTGTTCAGCGGAGAGCTGCAACTGCTTGAAAACTGTCACTAAGAGTCCTCTGTTGGAACGAGTGTCACCAGCAAGCTGTGACCAGATTCTCTTGATTCTTATCTCCTGGTGGGAAACAGTGAACTTGTGGTTAAGAAAACGTTTGTGTTTCCATGCCTTAAAGTTAAAAAGTAGTTATACATGCATGTCAATGTCATGAAGCCTGTGGCCACAAGGTGTCACTATGGCACCAGTCTGGATGTCAGAATTAAAAGTGTGCCTCTGGTTCTAACTCCTGAGAAGCCCAGTTATTGGCTCTCCTGCCAGGGCCTTGCACACTACAGCATTAGCTATGTGCCACGTGTCCCTGCACACTTGTCATGTAGCTCCACAGCAAGCTTTTCCTACACTCTCCAAATTAAACTACTTTCCTAGTTCTTACTTATACCACACATAACCCTGAGTCCTCCTATGTCAATTCTATATCAACATATGTATTCAAGTTTTCACAAAATTATATGAATTATAGCATAGTTTAATCTCTTCCCAAAAAAGGTTTTGATGGGATGGGAGAAAATGATATCTGCTAACAATTACTAGCCTTGCCCCATCCACAGTGTGCCCTCCTCCTCTTCCTTTTTTTCTAGCTTAACCCATAGGAAAAGAAACCTGAAACATACTCGCCAAGCAAAGGTGGGCATGGCACCTGAGGGAAAGACTATGTACTTGCAGAGGCTTCATGGGCAGCATCCAGAAGGTCATTTCCTCTCGAAGTGTTAGGCAGATTAGAACAGCTCTTTACTGTGGAAGGATGAACCCACCGTCAGCCTCCTTCCCACAGTCAACTAACAAAGTAGCAGCAGAGCCTGGATTTGGACTTGAGTCTGTTTTTCCAAAAAGCTGGTGGGGAAAGAAGCCATGTCATTGTTGTTCAGATGTCCATATCAGAAAACAAACCACGGGAGCCTTAAGACTCCATCCCAGAGCTGGGCTCACACCTATAATTGCAGCACTCAGGCAGACTGCTGCAAACTCAGGCCCAACCTGGTGTACATGATGAGTTCTAGATCAACCTTCACTATAAAGTAAGACCATGCTTCAGACAGACACACACAAATCCAATCAAGCATTTGCTCAAACGTTTGTTGAACAAGAGTTCTGGCTATAGCACAGGGACCACATTACGAATGTTACACCAACTTATTCATTCTCTTCCCATGAGAGACTAAAGTCCATGGTGCATTGCGGGTGCGGGGGTAGGACATTGACATACAAGTTAATGAGGGCGGTGGGAGGGTTGGCTGGGGGGACTGCCCACACAGGGGAAGGCTCTATGCAAGCTCTAGCTGCAGCTCTCCTAGAGCTAGCTGTTCCTTAGATCAACCTGAAATCTATTGAGTGGGTGTTGCTAAGGTAACCCCTCCCCTGATTTTCTGTGATTAGGATATGAAACGTGAGGACAGGATATAATCCAAGCCCACAGAAGTGGCCACCCTCATGCCCGGGGGGTACAGCAGTGGCAAGAGTGTGTATTCTTTTCTTTAGATGGCTTGACCAAGAGGACAGGTAAAAGCAAGACGGATGGTAGATCTTGGTTTGTGTGATCCTTTTAGGATTTCCAGTGTCTGGTGTAGAGGCAGAGAGCACATGGAAGCTTCTGGAAAGATTCAGGAGGGAGCCTAGCAGAGGCTTCTGGAATATAACTTTTAAAGTAGTGTGTCTGTGTGAGGAACTTGGCGGGCATCTGTAGAGGAGCCACAAGGATGACTGGACATGTGAAAACAAGACAGGGAAGGAGAGGTTAGGGAAACATTACATAAGCTGGAGCCTGCCAAGGGAACGCGGGCACGCCTCTTTGAGAATAAGACTCTCAGTATCTCAGGACCACCATCCATAACTAGCCCTTTTTATCCCCATCAAGGCACATTCCAACAGGACCATGGCTATGAAACAGAGGAGACATCATGGAGAGAGATTTATTGAATTTTCTCTTCTTCCTTACTAGAATTGTACTGTAATTAAGATGCAGGGTAGCCTTAATATTACCCTGTCAAATATATTGAATCCATCTCTTGCTGGTTTAGAGATTGACTGACTCAGAGACTATCAATGGTAATAGAATCCCAATAGTTATAGTGGGTTATGTGTAGGGTGACTATACAGTTTTTAATCCTTGTGCTAGGGTAGCAGGCCTAACTGTAGCATGTAGTCACTGACTTGGAAGCTGTCTTGTTAGAGTGATCTTGAAATGTAAATCTCATTCTCTCATGCAAAGTAGCACCTGTGGCTTCTCACTGCCTGGAGTAATTAATACTCACTCCCTAACCCCGAGCCTGTGAGAACCAGTGCCCCTCTCTCAGCCTTGGCCTTGGGTCATGGTTCTTTGCACACAGCATGTTTTTATCCTTAGGCCTTTGCCCTGTCCTTGGCCCCAGCCCAGTCCTTTCTCACCTTTGCCCGGCTGGCTCCTTCTTGACTTTTAGGTTATGGCTGGACCATTGCCTCCTCAGAAGGACCTTTCCCACCCTACCGCCTCCTCCCAATCACTTCACCCACTCTCCTTTTCATCCCTTAGCTTGTTTCTTTCAAACAAATGACCACATATCTTGTGGTGACCTTTTTTACCAAAATGCCCATGTTGTAAGTCTAGGATACATGGACTATGTTAACTGGCTTTCTGTCCCTGTAATAAAATTACTTGAATCTGGGTAACTTTATAAAGAAAGAGGTTTCTTGAACTCACAATTCTGGATGCCCAAGGGCATGGTGCCAGTGAGTGTTAGCTGAGTTCTGGTGGGACAGTGAAGGTAGATGGTATGTTCCTGAGTGTGTGAAAGGAAGAGATCAAATCTCAAGATACAAAGCCAGAGAACATTGTGGAGTCACCTCAATCTCTGGAAAACTGAGTCAAGGCCCTGAAAGAAAGGTCTTCATTCCTTGGGTGGATAACGCAATGGTGACAAGACAGGCTTCCACGAGCGAGGCACTACCTCTTACAATCATACAACACTTCCCAATCCCAAGGACCACGCCTCCCCCAGGGACACACTCAGGCAACGCCCAAGCCTCAGCCCCGGCTATGTTACCACATCTGGCCGGGGCTACAGCCAGTGCCCAGGACACAGCTGTGATAGATTGATGGGGGAGGCACTGGAACAGCTCACCAAGCACGCTCCCGTGGACAGTGATCCATCTCTCTGACCCTGCAGAGGTCTGCCGTTCTAAAGTGTCAATCAGCTCCGATAATTATGTAATTTCTGTCATACAACAGAACTGGTAGATCACCTTCTGTGTTCGTAAGTCTGTGCTGAAAGAACTCGCGAATAGCTCTGCCCTTGGAGAAAGAATGAAATACCCAGCTGAGGAGGCAGCATGGACACATTAAATGAATTAGCATATGATGCCAGGTACCAGGAGAAGATCCTATGTCTCCGTATCCCCTTCTTGTGTTCTCTTTTCTTTCTAGAAGGTCCCACCTGACATACTGTGTACAAGAAAATATATTTACATTGGTCCCCATGAACCTCTTTCCTGCCCATGATGTGTAAGTCCCACTCCCCACCCCTTAGAAGGGATTTTTCTCCTTTCAGTTCACTGCTATATTTCTAGTACTTGGAAGAGTTTGTGACATAGTAAATGTTTAATAAACTGTGTTTGAATGAGACAGTGAACGATGCAGAAAAAAGCAGATCCCCCTTGGGGCTTCACTTAGGACTTTAATGGGCTTGTTGGGGAAGGGGGAAGGTTTGAGTCCATTGCAGGAGAAAGGAGAACAATAGAAAATGAGGTAATGACATGTTCAAGAGCAAGGGCAGCCAGCAGGTATGTGAGATGAAAGCAAACCAGTAAGCTTTGGTGTTTGTGTCTTGACCTTGAAAATAATGTTCAATGGCTCCTCTCTGCCGTCCTCTCTCCTTTGGTCTAAGTGAGTGCCAGGGTAAAGGTGTTGGGAGAAGGCTGACTTCCATACACACTACTTGGTGTTGGCATTGAAACAGCAAAGCAAAAATAGCCAACCTCAGGAGTGTGTGGGCAGCTATGAATGCCCTACTATTCCAGGAGCTTGAATTCAGTTTAGGGATTGACCAGTCCTCTGATCCTTCCTTTCCCCCAAATCTCCAGGTTCCAGTATGTTTTTAACTCCTGAGGAGGCTAGAAAATGTAAGAAAGCAGTATGCAAATGACTTGATGTGAGCTCCTACTGGCCTCTAAGATGCTAGGGAAGATGAAAGGCGGGGTAGCTGACTGATTGGCTGGCTTGCAACAGTCTCCTGTAGCTGAGCCTGGCCATGAACTCCTGATCCTCCTGCCTCCACCTCCAAAAAGCTGTAATTACAGCTGAGTCATCACTATTCCCAAATGAAAGCTTGTAGGTTTCCCCACTGATTTAAGGCCATCCAGTCTTCAGCAAAGGATGAACGTAGACAGATGGCTAATGGCTTGGCTGTAAATCTGGGGTAGATTTTCACCTTGCAGTTCATGCTTTCTATGGATGTCATTCAGATGTCACTGATGTGTGAAGGGGCAGTATTCCCTATGCTGTAACCCACCATTGGAAGAGAATTTGTTGGGACGCAAGCCTCAAGGAGCAAATATCCTCACAGGAAAATGTGGAGCCTTCAGTGCGTGTCAGGGAGATGTGGGGCCTGGGTCATTGGAGGTGGATGGACCAAGTCCGTCTTCTTCCTGCGTCATGTGTCAGGAACATGGTGGCTGCTTCTCAAAGGATCCATAGCAACAGATTGCTGAGGTATATTTCAGGTCTTTTAGGAGCATAGCATTTTTTCTCCATACAAATCCTTTACTTCTTTGAGAAAACGATTTTTGAAGTGTGTATGAGTGTACATCTGTGTGTGTGTGTGTGTACCTGTGTGCATCTATGTATATGTGTGTGTGTGCACACATACAAGATTGATTGTGTGTGTGTGTATTTTATAGCTTCAAAGCCTAAAATATTTTCAATTACAAACTCTTCTAAAAAAATCTTAAGCATACAGAAAACAGTGCAGCTGTGTCTGCCTTTTATTGTCTGAGTATCATCTGTTCCCTCGTTTTTAAACAACCTTTTTGTTTTAAGTTTACAGAAAAAATACAGAATTATTTAGTATTCCCAAACCCAGTTTTTTCACATTACTGACATCTTGGTTAGATTAGGATAGTGATACATTGTTAACTAGAATAGAGCTCATGATTTGTTTGGATTTGCTTAGTTTTGACCTGATGTCCTTTTTTGACAACTTGTAACAGTTAGCCAGTTTCCCCATAGCTTTTGTGACTATGTCTGTTCAGTTCCTTAATTTTCAAAATGAAAGAAAAATAAAACAAACAAACAAACAAACAAACAAAAACCCATTCCCTTTCCCACATGGTTCCTGGAATAGCCCAAAAGAATCTATGCCAAAGTTCTCTGAGGACTTGGAGGCTATGTCAGTCACTCTCTAAGCTCTAAAAGTGTGTCTTAGAAAGCTATAGATTACAGAGCCCCCCCCCCCTTCTCCCCACCCCTTTCGGTCATGCTTATAAGAGGTCTGGAGTAAGAGTGCCTGAGGATCCATCAAGCCCCGTGTATGTGGCTCTATGTGTGCTGGTAGGTGTGTGGCTGTCCTGTGGACGACCTCACATCTTCATGCTATTGCCTTCCTAGGAACAGAGAGCCTTTTCAGAGGCAACAATTTCCTGTTTATTTCTACTCCAGAAACTCCTCAAAGATCAACATCAGACAACCCAGAAGTATTGAGTTTTCTGACACTTACAGTTTCACACTGCTAGCTGGAGGTCATGGCACAGATAGATCCCCAGGGGTAGGGAGAGAAACCCTGCCCAAGTCACCCTCATGATTCCCTGTGAATCACTGGCCATGGCTTCTGCGCTTGAAATTACTGGAGCCAGAAGCCAGTGTCCTCTTGAGAAAAACTGATGCTCTTGGCCTTTTCTTTATTCCTTTCCCCTGTTTCTTAGCTGACAGTGGTTGAAGAGTATGTGGATTTAAAACTTAAGTATAGCATCTATTTGGGTGGCTGTTAGCTTGGATTTTAAACCACTATTTTTACAGCTGTAAGATCTACTGCTTGAGTTGATTTAACAAGCAGCCATGGGTTGGTTTCCAGCCCAGGTCTACCACTAGTTGCTTTCAGAAAAGTTGATCTTGGGCCCATTGCTAGGAAAGTTTGCTGTGATTTTTATTAAAATATTAGAGGCAGTTTGTTGTTCTTGCTGGCCACACCCTGTGTCTCTAAACTAAGGAACATATGATCAGTGATTCAGATATGAGTGCTGAAACTAAGGATTGCTCCCTGGCTTGGAGTCTCCCGGGACAAGTTTCCTCAGTCCTTGTCTCACTGTGACCCACAGTGTGATAGGATTAAGGACCAGTGTCATCATTCCCTCCTTAATGTTCCTGATAGTATCGCTACCGTTGGCTACTGCACCAGAGAAGCCTGTAGCCTGCAGTTACCCATGACACTGTTACCTAATCCAAGGTTACCAGACTGCTGTGGTCATTTAAGTGCAGTGCTTCGAGGAGCTGCCCCTAGTATCATCAGCAGGATCAGAGTCACTGGAATCTTTGATGCACATCAGAAACCCTAGGTGCCCCTCCCCCTGCAGCTGGACCAGGCCCTACAGGCAGCTTGAGAGGCTCTTTAATATTCTAGTACACGACCCATCCTGAATGGCCTTCTGTTTCTGTAAAAGGTCAATGCTGGGTGCTGGTCCAGAAGAGAGCATCCATAGGGCTTACCCTGTCCAGCACTACAGTGGCTTTCAGGCCTAGACGAACTGTGTGCAGGTGCTTCACATAGTGGGTCTTTCATCCCAGTTCAGTTAGAGTAGCTGGGACTGTGCTGAAGTGTGAGCATGCTCTATTAAGCTCTGGGCTGGGAGGTGGGGCATACTGGGGAGCAAAAGGGTAGTCACTCTGGAGATACCAGTTGAGATAAAGGAAGCACCTGCAAAGCTTTTCTCCGAGTTTCATTTACAGACAGACTAACGGAAAGATAAAAACTCCATGTAAATGCAGACTGGTGTGTAGTTTCATGAGTAGTGTAGTTCCATGTCTAGTGGTGAGGAGAACACCAGGTGTGCTTGCTTCCACCCGGAGCCTTGCCTCTGAGAGGCTCACCACAATACCTGGCAATGTCTTTGGACCTGAGGAGTTCTGCACTGAAGTGCTCATGGGACTTGCTTGGTCCTTCAGATGGCAGAGCCACCTGGAGGGCACACTCTGTTTACTGCCCAATCCTGCAAATGTATTCCCAATAATACATTTCCTCACAGCCAGTAAGACCTTTCTATGGTGTGACCCAGGGAGGTTTTCTTGGGGTGTGTGTGTATGTGTGTGTGTGTGTGTGTGTGTTTGTGCGCGTGCGCACGTGTGTTTAGAAGAAAAGTACTGTTTATGTAACAAATAATTCCTTATTCATGAGCCTCTCCATCCTGTACTCCTAAGGTCAGATGGAGATTTACTGTGAAATATGAACTGTCTTTGCCAATTGCTGTGCCCTGTTGTCATGGCACATGCCAGAAATAGAAGTGACTGCTTTCAGTGACAGATCAAAATTTAGTGCTGTGCTGATGGTCCAGAATGAAGGTTTTCTTCTCCCCCTCCCCTTTTTGCACACGAATGAAATACACATCCATGCATTTCTCATTATGATTTAGCTGGCCAAGTAGTTCAGTTATAATTATATTATTTTTACTCCTGGAGATCATTACTTTGAATGAAAATTTTCGGCATCTAGACCATTAAGATGTGGATGCTGAACAGTATTTAAAATGAAATTTTTTTTTCTGGACTGTGAAACAACTTTATGGGCAAGTAGGAGCTAGAATATCGTTGTTTGTGTTTAAAATTAAATGAAAACATGGATTTTTTTTTTTTGGTTTTAAGTTGACTCCCAGTGATTATATGCTGCCTTCTGGGACCTATCTCCTGTCCTTAAATTTGTATAATGTAGCAGAGAGACATATCAGTCAAACTATGTATAATGCCATAATCTGAGGGCATGGCTATTACGAGAGGGCTATGAGGGGACAAGCCAGAGGGCATGGTTTATGTTTATTTTGTCTGTCTGTCTGTCTGTTTTAGATGCTGTATGCTTTAAGATTGATATACCATTTGTTAGTCAGCACAGGTTTCATCTACTCTTGGGAGCATCTTTGTCTTTAATGTCCTGTGTTTCGCAGGCTCTGATTATCGACGTATGAAAGATCATCCCCTTTGGGTTGGAGGAGCCAGGTGTCTGTAAGGCACAATGACGATGTAAATATTACTCAACCTTAACTGGGTTCTTATGACCACCATCTTCTATCTGCCTTTAATGTAAGAGAACAGAAAGTGGCGTCTGTACCCTCAGACATCCCCGAGGGGGTGAGTCTTTCAAAGAGACCGACTTTGAGATCAGTGTTGTCTCCTTGTGATCACAAAATAGTTTTGTTTCATACTATTAAATAGGACAAGGGAGATAGTTTAACCAGTAAGGTATAAGCAGGAGAAACTGAATCTGATTCCCAGAGTCCGCATAAAGAAAGCTAGGCTTGACAGAGAGTCTTATAATCCCAGAGCTGGGAAGGTAGAGACAGACTAGACTCGTTAATTGGTGAGTTCTAGGCCAGTGAGAAACTCGGCCTCAAAAGAGAATTTTTGGTAGCTGAGTAATAATACTGTGTGTAAACACGTTTGTTCTTACATAAAATAAATAATCTTTTATTTTTAAAGTAAATAAAACCTGTTTTACAATGTGACTTGAAGCCAGATGTTTAAACATCGACTTCTTTAGAAGGCATAGGACTAAATCTGAAACATGAACTTTCAGGAGGCTGTAATTGAATAGATTTAACCCACGTTTATGAGACAGGAGGACCCTCTAGGTGATTATCTTTTTCCCTTCTCTCTGAGGGCTTTTTTCCCCTAAACTCTGTAGGTCTCTTGTCTGTTGACTTGATTAATGAATATTTTGCCCACTAAAATTGGCCATTAATTATTTCCTTGGGTTGCAGCAATAATTACATCTTTCAAGTAAGCTCTAATTAGTATAATAAGCAGAAAACACCCTGCCAGGTGATATGGGATTGTGGGGAACTAGTTAGGGAAGACCTACCTAGCTGGTTCACTGTGAGCAGTCAGCATTTGTCTCCAGCTGCATCCAGCAGCTGCCTTTAGACTAAATCATCCCAGAGTGGGTCACTGTGAAGTAGTAGCTTTGTGAATAGTCTTGTCAGGAAATATTACTTAATGGTACATAACTGTGTGGTGTTCAGTAATTAGTCCTATTACCATTCACTCATTTATTGACTTCTCTGTAATCATAATTACTTGACACATCTGTGCTAAGTACTAGGGGCAGAAGGGAGCTGTTTCTGGAGAGGCTGAATCTGTTGGGAACAATAATACTCCGATGTAATTCATCCTTTCACTGGATGGTGCACTAAAGCAGCTTCTACCTTGTAGTCCAGCAGAATGTACTGGAGAGAAGTAACTTTTGGAATAGACCTTAGAAGATGAATCTAAGGATGATCAAAGAGAAGTAGGTAAAGTCTTTCAGTTAGTGAAGCAGTGTATATCACAAAGGTGTATCATCCAGCAGCAAAAGAAAGCTAAATTCAGGTACATGGGAGGTAAAAAGAGCCAGGTACCCAGGTACCTGAAGTACTCAGGACCAAGCAAGAGCAGGATGCTGAAGAAGCAGAAGTGACAGTATGGCCAAAGTCTGGAGCGAATGGCATCTTGGAGGAGGGGGTCACTGTCATAGAGAGGGGTCACTGTCATAGAGAGAGGTCACTGTCATAGAGAGGGGTCACTGTTATAGCCATGGCTCCCAGTAGACAATTGCAGCCACTGTCCCAAACCACACCTGGTGGGAGTGGTAGAACAGAAACCCACCCACTCCTGTTACACTGTCATTTCATCCTGGTGCCTCTAATGGAGAACCAGCCACAGAAGAGCCAGGACAGAGCATGAGGTTCAAGACAAGAGAAGAGAAGAGTAAGCAGGCTAGTGGAAACAGGAGGGATAGTGTGCAGGTAAGATGTGTATAGAAGGCAAGGACATCAAGAGCCACTGGGTGTAGGCCCTGAAGGAACAACAGTTGAGAGATGTGCTTGGAGAGTTTGATTGGTGCAGCCAAATTAGAAATATTTTGTATCCTAAGATTATGTTATCATGTAAATAATAAAGGAGGGCTTAATGCTTGACATTGATTCGTAATATAGAAGATTTATATTCTTAAACGTCTCCAGTTAGGACTTATTAGTAGGTCATGAGATCAATTTAATGAACTGTCTTAATATTTGAAGAAATGAAATTTATTAATCAAGGTATATTACATATTACTAGAGTTAAATAATGTTTCCTATAACTTTTTTTTGAGTCTGGGAGATTAGTGTGCTAGTTAGAATTTTGAATGTATATCTGGTGTGGATTGCAGTGAAATGTTGAAAAATTCATTGATGAAATGAGAGTGAGCTAGGGGAGGAGACAGACTGGCAGAGCTTGAAGACATTCTGCAACTAATGTTTTTAAAGCATATTTTATCTCTACATTCCTTTGAAAGGCCAAGCTCCACCCCCAACCCACCCCCAAGATGATTCAATGTCTTATGATATTGTGGCCATATCTAGACTATTAAACCTTGCCTTAAGAAAGCCTAGAAAATTCATTAACACCTCTGCCTTCCACTTCTGAACTCTACTGATAATAAAGCTTACCAAACCCAAAGTCCCTAGAGCCCCACTGAGGAACCTGAGGTCCTGAGCTTGTTTTGATAATGCCCATTTTACTCAAACATGATACAGACCCTTCACATTTTGTTTGGATCCTGATATCTCATGTGCTATCTCTTCCAAACCATTCCAAAGAATTCCAGGAAGCACCTTTTTACTAGGAAAAAAAAAAAAAAGCAATCTAGTAGGGAAATGTCAGTGTTGACTGTCCTTGTCAGGAAGGAGAGAGGACATAACACATCCCTGTTCCTTTCTATCAGTTTTGCTATGAACTTTACATTGCTATTGGGGTGAGAAGAGGGAGCAGCGTTTTTAAAGGAGAGAAATGGTTTACCCCGTGTCTGTGATACTTCTGCTCATTTCTGACACCATGCGGATAGAACCAAAGCCAAGCAGCCCCACGAGCAGTTCATCCTTACACGCAGCCATCTAGAGTCAGCAACATAACATGTTGTTAGATGATGTTAGAAGGGGAGTGCCATGCCTGTTATGAAGCCACCAGGCCTCTGACTGGTATCCACGATTGAATCAAATTCAAAGGAATAACGTGCAAGGCAGAATGCCTAGGAAATACTCAGAGCGTTTCTGAAATGTGATGTTGAGCAATACTGGAAGAAAAACATTTTTTAATAAGTAAAAACAAAGAAAAACAAATCTTACATATTAGTGGTTATATGCTGTTTAGTTTAATTGAGCAATAAGAATTCATTTTCATTTGTGCAAGAGATAAGATCTACTCTTTAATCTAGACAGGAGAGACCGCTTGGCAGTCTAGTTTAGAGCATTCATATTGAGGAGAGCCATAGGACTCAGGGCCATGCTGAGCGCCGCACACAAGCCTGTGGTCCCAGGATTCAGGAGATAGGCGCTGGGGATGAGGAGTTTAATGTCATCCTTGACTACCCAGCAAGTCTGAGGGCAGCCAGAGCGGTGTGTGAGCCTGTTACAAGAAAAGAAAAGCTACTGGGAAGGGGTTCAGTGCTGAGACTAGTTATTTCTACTTAGGGAAGCAGCGAGAGCAGCAAAGTAACAGGCCCTTGGAAGTCAGATGAGCACACTGAGAGCAGCGTTGGGGCCTTTCCTGGTCAGTGTGTGTCCCTGGGGAAAGGACAAGCAGTTCAGGATCTTCCCACCTCCTCTGTTCTTGCAGAGGGGCACGTCTGCTGTGAGGACTGCCCATGGGAAGCAGCTCATCTCTCTTCATCCGTACATGGCAGGCCCTGCGATGGTAAGAAGACTTTCGGCTGCTGCTTCTGCACTTAGGAAGGATTGATTGTTCACAACTGTAAGCCCACAGTGTGAGCACCAACAGCCTGTAATAATACTATCCCTTAAGATTTATCAGGCATTTACCATGCACTAGCCCCTGTACTCTGTGCAGTACACAGCTTATCTCCCTTAAATTCCTTTAACAACTTCTTAACAACTGCATAAGCTATGAGTCACTGACTTTTGTATCAGAAAAAAACAAAGCTGAGCCTGAGAAACTTGCTCCGGTCATGAAGTTAGCATGCATCAAAACAAATCAGTAACTTCCATAATATGTCACCTATCCAAGAGAAAAACTTTATTTAAAAAAAAAAAAAAAAGTATCCAAAAAACTAGAGTTGCCTAATCCTTCTGCAGAAGCCAAGATTGTCAGGAGCCATCTGCCAAGTGGTAAGTGAGAGGGCCAGGGACTTCCCGATGCCCAAATCCACACCATCAGTGATACTGCTCAGCCCGTGTCTCTACTCATTAGCATCTAGAATAGATGCCGTCTCTGCAGACTCCAGAGCCGTCCATCCCAAACCCTGTGTCACCTCTGAGCCCCATCTGGGAACACAGCGTGTGTGATTCCCTGGACAGCCAGCCAGAGCTGTTCAGATCAAGCTGAAGCCAATACAGCTTGTAGGTAGAGGCATTGTGCAACCTGAATCCAGATGTTCAGCTCTCTCTCTCCTGTCTTTTTGACTTCCCTGGGAGACTGGAAGAATGGAGGCACCTGTTGTGGTTTAGTGTGTTAGGGGGGGGGGGGCGGGGTGATGGTGGTAGTGGTGGAGGTAGTATTTGCCGAATCCTAGATGAAACAGGCTCCCAGAATACAAAACTAACCTGCTTCATAATGACCTAACTTGTTACTGAGGAGACCACCACCAGCACAGGGAACACCTGCCTGAACCAGTCTTCCAGAAAACCCTTGGTCCCAAAGTCCAAGTGATGGAGCTTTGTGAGTTTTAGGAAATACCATCAGTGGTCTCCACACAAAAGAAAAGATCCCTAGTCATCAGGATACACAAGGACTGCTTCCCATTCAAGGTTTGTGAGTTAATTTTTAAAACACATGGAGACACTAAGTTGATCATGTGATTACTAAGTTTGACCCTTCCTAGAAAGTAGAAGAGGTGAAAATGTAAGCAGCTCAGGCAATTTCACTAGGGCATGGATAAATGGCTCAGTCAGAGAAGCTCTTGATGAATGAATAGGAGTCCTGAGTTTGATTCCCCAGAGTCAACCTCAAAGCCAAGTATCAGCAGGGGCCTGTTATCCCAGGATAGTTAGCCAAAGACCAGGAAGATCGTGGATTTACTAGCTAGCCAGTCGGGTTGAACTGGTGAGGTCCAAGTTCATCGAGAGATGCCATCTCAAAATAATACGTACAATAAGGTGGAGAGAGACCAAGAAAAACTCCCTACATCTACATCAACTTCTGGCCTCTCCATGCATTCACACATGCATGCATGCAAACACACATGAACAAAATATTTCACCACATGGATTTATCCACAAAACTTTTGCAGCATAGTCAACCATTTGTTTCCATTTCACAACTGCTTTTGAGGCTTGGGGAAATACTCAAATTGTCCCTTTTTGATAACTTCCCCAAGCAGTTCTTTTAAAGTGTGTGTGTGTGTGTGTGTGTGTGTGTGTGTGTGTGTATCTGTCTATGTGTGTGCTTCTGTCTGTCTATGTGTACGTGTGTGTCTGTGTCTGTCTTTGTGTGTGTGTGTGTATCTGTCTATGTCTTTCTGTATGTCTGTACATCTCCCTCTCTTACTCTCTGTATATACATATGTGTGTGTCTGCCTCTGTGTGTGTGTCTGCCTCTGTGTGTGTTTCTGTCTATGTGTATGTGTGTGTGTGTCTGTCTATGTCTGTGTATGTCTGTCCATATCTCACTCTATGTGTGTGTCTGATGTGTCTGTCTGTTTATCTTTGTGTATATGTCTGTCTCTGTCTCTCTGTGTGTCTGTCTGTCCACCTCCCTCTCCCTCCCCCTCTCCCTCCTTTCCCTCTCTCTCTCTGTGCATGTCTGCCTGTCTGTCTGTCTGTGATGTGATATGTGTTGGGAAGGCATACATATAGAAATCTAAGGACAACATTGCAGAGTTCCTTTCACTTTTTTGGTTCCAAGAATCAACTCAGGTTGTCAGACTTATGCAGCAAGCCCTTTACCACTGACTGAGCTACTTCCTACTTCTGGTTTCCAAGCCTACGCAGACTTCAGTCTGGTTTCACACTAGAATCTTTGGGGATGGGGCAGGCTCTCCGATTCTGTCCAGTCAACCAGGAGACACTAATCTGCAGTTCTAGTGGAGAGCCACCAATCTGCAGGCCAGCGACTAAGCAGATGAGCAGATCACAGCAGTTTCTGAACAGTGTGGGAGCCCCGTTCTATCGGTAGCCCCCTCGGCCGTAGCTCTTGTGTTTCATTCCGGTTCCTACAGGAATGTCAGTCCAAAGTGGAAGAGCTAGTAGGTTTTTTTTTTCTTAAGATTGTTGTGATCTCTTTAAAATCAATAGGAAGCACTTCCCCTAGCAAGTGTGTCCATCCTGCGACCATAGACATGTGCCACACAACACAAAATTGTAAACTGACTTAAAAGATAAGACTGAGGCTTTTTTTTTCTAATTTTGTAACTTGATTACCTGGTTCTCTAGTATGAAATTTATGAATAACAACGTTGTTGCAGGGAGTGTGGCCTGCTAGAGAGCTCGGCTTTGTTTCCTTTCTGTCTGGGGAGAGTGCTTCAGTGCCCGGCACGCAGTACTTGACATGTTTACGTTTGACCTTCCATACACACCAGTTATTTATTCTTCCGTATTTTCAGCTTGGTTATTTAGTGCTTCTCTACTTGGGTTTACTTTACTCTCAACTTCTTTCTTCTTTGGAATCCTAGCTTGTCCTAAACTTACATTTCCTGAAGGGGAAAGGGAAAGAAAGTTTATTTTAATGCAGCTAGGAACGATGTCACAGTGTGTGTACGTTTCAGGTAAATGTGATTCATAGTGTCAGAGTTGCCCTTTAAAGAAAAAAAATCTCTTTTGTCAGGTGAGGGTAGCTTGGGTTACAAGAAAAGAAGATGAACAAATGGGAACAGATCTGCATTAATAAATATTCAGGTTGCACCCACTCAGAAGTCAGTGCTCGTGGTGGTGCTGGGACATGTGGTGCTGGGTGATGGAGGTTGTGCACACTCTCATTTTTCACTTTAATTGCCTCCCTGAAAAGATCCTGACAGCTTCAAAGGTTACTGTTCATCGCATTGTTGATAACTCAGAAGCAATATGCATGTGTAATTTGCTTCATTATTGCCCGCTAATAACCAATACTGGAGAAAGGCTCAGGCAACCAAAGCAGCCATAATGTGACATGAAGCTTCTCTCTTCTTCCTCTCATTCCTTAATCATCCCTCTGCAGAGTCCACCTCATATGATATGGCAGTGTGGGACTTACTCTACTATTGTTGTTGTTTCTGTTCCATAAGTTACACAATATAATCTATTTTTTTAATCCAGAAAGCAAAGACACAAAATAGTTCACATTACTCAGTAGAACTTTGAGCTAGCATTCTGATTGTTAGGGTGTTGGTTTTATTGTTCCTTGTATGAAGATTTGGCTTCACTTACTGAGAAACCGTTGAGTAACAGGATCTGAAGTGGAAGAGTATTTCATTCTGTCAGTTGCAGAAGTACTGGAGGAGGCCAGTCCAGAAGAGAGGTGGGGCTTCACTGCTCAGCCACACCTACTCCTGCTTGGCTTTGCCTGGGTTGACTTCCATGTATGAGATTATCTCATATTGAAGTAGATGCAGGAGTAATAGTCATCCTTCCAATCACCTTGGAGGAAAATTACTGCAAAGGCACACATTTTCAAGGAGACTTCTTTAAAGCCCTGTATTTTACTGACCAGGATGTAGACTCAAAGGATGCAGACCCAAGGAAGGAATGCTGGGAAATGTAAGCCCTATGCCAGGCAGCCCTGCTCCAGAGCAGCATGATGTAAAAGGGAAATGTGTATCGAGAGCACCATGCAGCCCGTGATGACTCACATTTGAATGATGAATTTTAAAACTTTCCTATGTGTCATTATGCTGCTGACTATCAAATATAGACAGTTCACAGTAGTGCCAGTCTGCATTTCAAAATACTTGATGAGCTAAAGCTCTGAGCAGCATAGTGGCACCTTACTTTACACTAGAGATTCAGTCCTATTTTCACTCTAGGCTGAAAGCACTGTTCTTAGCGATATTTTAGGGATAGAAGAAGAATCGTAAGGCTTATGAAGCTAATGCTGAATGGAGACAGCTGGATTGTAGAGAGTAACACATTATCTTAACACCAAGAAGTAAAAACAGGGCTGGAGAGATGGCTCAGCAAAGAAAGACTAGGCTTGTAACCAGAGATATAAAAAGGAAAAACAAAGATTATAGCAAGAGGGTGATTCTCTTACTAGGCCTTGGAGAGCCCATATCAGCTCCACTAAACACTGAATTAAAGACCCCCGTTTGACTCACCCACTCCCAGCCTTTTATGCTCAGTTGTGAATTGTACCAGTCACTTGATTTCCAATGCAGTGTGCCCCCAGGCCTGTCCTTATCCATGCTGAGCTGACTATTGGCTGAGTTTCAGGATAGCATCTTTAATCAGGGTGCTGGAGTTTTTACTGTTTTGAGGGCATTCCTTGGCTCTGCTGCCTGTTGGAATGTGTGGTGCTAGGATGCGATTCTTCAGCACTTCGGTTCCTATCTGCATCAGGAGCCCTTTATCCGTCTCTTCTCTGAAGCTCAACTCCCTGGTTCTGCACAGCCTCTTTCACACGTGAGCAGCAGATGTCACTTGGAACATCAAATATTTTTCACGGTTTGAGATTCTCTATTGTTGATAAAGAGATACTCACTCCATAACGTAAGAAAAGTCTTGTTTCTGTATCTTCTTTTACCAGTCTTCTACATCAGTTTCCCATCCTCCCTACCGCTCTCCACTACCTCTGACACAATGGCCATCTTAGCTTATCCCCCAGTGCCTCTGCTCTGTCTTTGAGATTAAGGCTGACTATCGAGAGCCTTTGAACCATTCCAGATAAAGTTTGCTCTGCACTCCGTGCCTCTTACACACAAGCTACTCTGAACATCACAGACAGTTTACTTTCTCCTTCTACTCGCCTGCTCAAGCTGTTCTCTATTCCGAGTCTTAGGAACTTTTCCTTCAAAAGTTGCCCTGACCCTCACAGAGAATCTTGCCACGTTTCTAGAGCAATTTATATATTTGCTGGTTTGTCTTGAATCATTGAGGGCTTTTTGGAGTGCTTGTGTATGTGTGTGTGTGTGTGTGTGTGTGTGTGTGTGTTCAGCACATATACGTGTACACAAACTTGTGTATAGATAGTTGATGTACACATGCCTGTGGAGGCCTTGGGTATGATCCACCTCCTTCGAGGCAGGGCCTGACGTCCTGGGGCTCACCAGTTAGACTAGCTGACCAGCGAGCCCCAGGACTCTTCCTATCCCTGCTTCCTCAGCCCTAGGATTTCAAGTGGTGCTGTTAAACTCAGAATTTTTATGTGGTTGTTAGGCTTTGAACTTGTCTCTGTGCTTGCAAGGCAAGCACTTTACCAACTGAGCTATTTTTTTAGCCCTTGCATTATTGTTAACTGATTATTACAGTTATCCTTCTTGCCTAATTATGTGTCCTGCACTCCTCTAGCAAGGAGTACATGACAAGAACTCAGGATGTCTTTTGGGAAGTGAATTCGGTTTCTTTGACTCCACTAAGAAAGCCAGGGCTCCTAAGATCTAGGTCCCAACCACCTTTGTGTCACTGTCCTGCTACCCATTGAGCAGCCTTCTAAGCTCTTGATTTAGAACATAGGAAAACCCAAAACATACCAACATGCAGTAGCTCTATTCTTCATAAACACCACATGGGTTTCCAGCAGGGTTTCTCAGCTGGGCACTGACGTTGAAGGTCAGGGGAGTTTATTGTAGTTGGTTATCTGATTGTGTGCAATGTAGGGTATCTAGCAGGATCCACTAGCACCCTCCTTCCAATGTCTATAGACAGTGCCTTCATAGAGGATTGCCCGCAGTTCAGAACTACCCTCCTCAAGTAGCTCTATTTTAAACTCTGTAATTAGTATGGTCTGGTCAACAGTGCTGCCCTTCTGAAATGCCCACAGATTGTCAGCTCAGTGCCTGCAGCCTTAAAGCCACACTAGTTTCCCACTACCACCTGTGAATGACTTACTGTGGGCTCCATCAGTAAAATCTTCCCACATGAACCCTCCCTCTCTGAGTATTTTGTCTCCTTTTATAGTGCTTTGAGCATGCATCCTTGTTCATCTCTGTCTGTGCAGGGATGCAGTGGCTTACTGGGTCTGCCTCTGGCGCATCTCACCTTACAGCTCTCTGAGCTGATGCTTATCTGTGTCTTCTGCCTTACTTCTCACCCTGGGTGCTCATTCAGTTATTCAGACTCTGCTGTGGTGGACATGGATTATTGACAGAGCCTTTGGTTTAGATTTGACCTCTAAAACCCAGTTTCCTAAATAGCTACTTAGTGGGTGACCATAGGAATTTGAATGATTGATTAAGAATTAGAAAGCAGAAGAGCATGCTAGTCACAGGGCAAGCTGCAGCTGCAGTGGCTGCGCCTCAGTCAGGTGCCTGAGCAGTGTTTACAGAGTTCCTGGTTCAGTCCTGTTTAGCCATTGACTTGTGGCAGGAAAACTCAGGGTCCACATGTGAACATGGATGCTCTTTAATAGATGCTGTTATTGTGTAGTATGGAATTCCTGACTTTTAGATATAAAGCTCACCAAATTTACAGCAACTCTTAGGTGCGTCGGGACTTCACAGTGAATCGGGGAAGGCAAGAGTCTCAGTATAATTTGCACTGAGTTTCCTATAATGGAAATTATGGCCTGGGAAAAGTTTCAAATGGCATGTCTACAAAATAAGGAAAAGTTGATCCATTCAGAAAGGCTATATACTCGTAGGAGTGGTTTCTTTTTCTTTCTTTCTTTTTTTAAGCCCAATGCCAACAAGAAATATTTACTTCAGCATCTGAAGTAGACCAGCAATGAATTTTAAAAGTCCATCTTTGTAAATTGTTCAACAAATTTAGCCTTAAAAATGAAGTAAAAGCTGGGTGGTGGTGGCGCATGCCTTTAATCCCAGCACTTGGGAGGCAGAAGCAGGCGGATTTCTGAGTTTGAGGCCAGCCTGAGTGAGTTCCAGGACAGCCAGGGCTATATAGAGAAACCCTGTCTCAAAAAACAAAAACCAAAAAAAAACAAAAAACAAAAAACAAAACAAAAAAAAAAACCAAAAAAAAAAAAAAAAGAAGAAGAAGAAGAAGAAGTAAAAGTTGTAAGAAAAGTGCACTGGCCTTATAGGAGACTGTAAAGCCTGTGTGGAGTCCAGTGTTACAGCTGGGTGGGAGCAGTGAGCTGACCTCACCTGTGGAGGAGTGAACCCTGGAGCTTGTGTCTCTAGCCCTGTTTGTTACAGAAATGTGTAGCCCCCGCTGCTTGTACTTTGGTCCGTGCATACCTGCCTACCCCTTTAGTCTTCCCTGGCCCTCTCCCTTCCCTCTCATCCTACCTTCCCCATGTTTTGGTGGCTTTCTCTCAGGTTCAGAGCTTTGCCTGCATGGCTTAGCCATCATTTCTTGACTGTTACTGGCTTATCTTTCACAGCCACAGTGCAAAGCTGGTGGACGCCTGTGGGTGGAGGCACAGATGGAGCTTGTTGGCTATAGATGGAACTATAGGAACATCATTTAATTAGGAAATCACCAGATGTCAACATCTGGGTTCTCTTTTCTCTACACCTGCCTAATGGAGTAGAAGAGTAGTCCTGACTGGCTGCCAGTCCCTCCATCCATAGGCACTTCATGATCTGCTTAGTTTTTCTTCATGACCTATTAAAAAGTTCTCTGTTTTAAGCTCTGAGCTTTCTCCGTGTTGTAGCAGGCATCTTTTAGTGCAGGGTCCCTCAGGGCTTCTGCAGGGTTCAGCTCCTGGCTCTTATGCCCCCACTATAGGGCCTGGAGATAAAGAAAACTTTATCTAAGCCTTTTTATGTCTTCATATTCTTTTGTTGTATCCCAAAACTTACCTCCTATTTCTGTCTCCTGTTTACTCCCCTTGGTGGTTTTTTCCTACTCTCTACCACATTTTCATGGGGGTCCTGAATGGTCAAGGAAACAAATATGCTTGACGGATGTACCATATTTAACCCAAAGCCTGCAGTGTTCCCATCATGGAATTAATCGCTCTATGCCCCTGTGTGTATTTGCTGGGCACTAGAGGGCAAAGGGTGGCAGTGATAGGAAGAGCTGAGACAAGCCGGAGTGTAGAAGGGTAAAAATATCATTGTGGTCCAGGAAGTCCTGAGAGCGAAGAGAAGAATTTGACAAGCCCTACGAAGAAAGCTGGGAGAGAGTGATGAGAAAATGAGGGTCTGTCTTTGCAGGTTTAGCAGGTGAGGGGAAGAATGGAAGCTGAGAACAGGCATTAATTAGCCTCGGGATCACTGAATGATTACAAAGAAAAGCAAGGGTTTCTCTTCAAAATCACTTATCCTGCTGGCCGGGCATTTGACTCCTCAAGTCTTCTACTACTACTACAGCCTTCAGCCTCCTACCTACATCTGTTTAGCCACCCCTTCCGGCCCCCACACAGTTGTGATGCATTTAAATAGTCAGTGGTATTTGGAAACTGTAGAGTGCTAAGGAGGTCTCTCTGGATCAAAAGCATACCTTCTTTTCACCGTGGCCTCACAACCTACAGATAGTCATTGCTCAACTCTTCCTTCGTTTTGGTTAAGAGGCAGCAGTGCTGGTTTCTGGCTTTATTAAATTTTAAGTAATTCCGGGTATATAAAGTCCTGGCAAGGTACATAATTAAGGCATGGCCAAAGTCGATGAGTTCATTACTGAGTGTTGGTTGACCCACCAAATAACACCAATAGAGTTTTCTTGTGGGCTTGGTGGTGGCACTAGAGATGAATATTTATTAAAAAATAGTACACAAACACAAACAAAAAAGCAGTGTGGTAGTATACAGCTGTAATCCCGGCACTCAATTCTGGAGGCTAAAGCAGGAGAATCAGGAATTCAAGGTCATCTACAGCTTTATAGCAAGTTTGACTCCAGCCTGGACTACATGAGACTCCCCTCAAACAATAGTTTACATGCCCCAAGTATGGCTTGTCTTTGGTTCCCAATGGCAGGGACTGTAGCATGGATGAACAAGGGCATTAGGGGGTTCAGCAAGGTGGCCTGTGGGCCTTTTGTCACATCACACGTCTCATTCTTACTGAAAGGAATTTGAATGTTCCTTCCTAGGCTAAACCATCACCTTACGTTGCTTTTTTTTTTTTTTAATATTTTTTTATTACGTATTTTCCTCAGTTACATTTCCAATGCTATTTGATCTTCTTTTACTGGCTTCTATTGCTTGAAAAGCAATTGGAGCTCATATTGTGACAAGGACTTTACCATTCAATTCAGTCGTTGAAGCCTTGAGTTGCTAGGATCACAGCTATAAAAAGCTTTTTCATTGTTCCTAAAGAGCTCAGTCCACATCATAGAACAAGATGCTGCCCTGAGATGATGGTAGAGATAGCCATTGCCAGCCTGTCTATAGGTCGCTGCTTTAAGAAACTTAGCGGTGGTGCCCTGAGGCAGTCTGTGTCTTCTATCTCTCTGGCCCTACCCTGCCCCGCTGAGACTTTGTTTGTCTTCCTGACACTTGTGACCATGTGGCAGTGGAAGGGTGCTGCTGTGTATCCCTGTACTGGCCACATTATACACATTGCCAGATGAGCTGCTGAGGGAGCACCACTCGAATGAGAAGCACACGTGTTCTGTACACACGTGTTCTGTTATAGAGCATGCTGGCGTGGGTCTGTCTCTGCGAGCTGCAGCCAGCACATCACTTCCTCAGTTTAGTGGCACTACAAATGAACAAGCCAGAGAATTGTTTGAAGATGACATTATATGCACATTTTATTTCTTTTCGGATTACCCATTGCAGTGGCTTACTGTGGTCAAAACCATTTCTGAATGGCATGATGTGTGTATAAGGAGACTTTTCTTTGTAAAGCTCAACTCTAGTGGTTAGAGAGACTCTCTGGTACCCGGTGATAATGTTCCCTTAGCCTTTAGAATCTCTGGACGAGATCCTGACAGAGCTGGGAAAGCATCCTACTTCATAAAGCCAGTCTCTCTCTGGAGTCTTTCTCGATGTAGGGTGCTTACCATCAGAAAGTTATGTTGCTGTCAGAGAGGAAGAAATAATGAAAACAGCTATTACGCTTTTACTGAATGTGAAGTGCTCAGCGGCATAATTAAATCTCATAAAACAGCAAGTCATAATCACCACACAGCAACCAGAAAGCAAGGGACAGCCCCCATGTTTATTTGGGACCAGCAGTTGATGTGGTCTCTCTAGTCCCTTGTTTCAGTCTGTCCTGACTTGGGCCAAGTACATCATTTCATTTCCAAGGTGGCACATCTTTGGTGGATGTTCTAATTAGGGTTGTTTGAAGAGTCATTTAATCTAAGAAGAAGATTGAGGCCTGGGGGTATTTCTTCAGGATGTTCTGGTGTCTTACTGGTGACTAGAGTCTACAGTCTAGGGGAAAAGGGGGCGGGGGGAGGGTGAACGTGCTTCATACCTAAGGCACGTCCAGTGGTTGTTTTGTTTCAGAAAAGGTGACATTTGGAAGCTCCCTGAAGTCTGCCTCCAACTTACAACTTGAGGCAATATAAGTATAAGTCAAACATAGGTTGTAGAGTATGTTGAAGGAAAATAAAATAGGACTCTAGAATCTTGCTTTATAACCTGCATGTTGCACATGCTTGATGCTCTGTCAAACAAGATTGGCATTCAGTTTGTGAGGTGCAACATCAGCACCATTCAGTTGAGCATCTGAGAGCTGTAGTATGTTGTAGAAGACACTTGAGTCCCCTTCTTCAGAGAGATACTGGAACTCTTCCTGCATTAATCTGATTTCCATTCTATGGTAAAATAGTTGAGAGGCTCAACTTGCTAGGAGATAAGTTTTATTGTGGCTCAGAGTTTCCAACTCTCAGCCTGTAGCTCCTAGGCTGCATTGCTTTCAGGCGTGGTGTCAGAGCAGAACCCACCGCAGAGCTGGGCGCAAGTAACAGACTGGGATGTGCTGGCCTTGTCCTGGCTAGGAAGCTGGAGAGGGAGGACATTTTAAGGGTACCAGTGACCTAATTCCTTCTGCTAGACCCCACCTCCACAAAGTCTCAACACCTTCTAAGTGTACCACAGACTAAGTACCAAACCCTCAACACACAAGCCTTTAGGGGAACTTCAAGATCTAGATGATTACAAGCTTGAAGTAGAAAATTTAACATGAATGCATAAACCTGCACACACGCTTACACGCATGCACACTCACAAATAAAAGAGAAAAGATTAAACTCAGGATAGCTTGAGAAAGCAACATTTAAAACACTTTAGAAAGTAGACCACACTTCATGAGGAGTGACTTGGAGTGACTTAAAGATGGTTTGCAGGAAGAATCTTTGATTGGAAGCCAAGTACAAGAACAAAGAAAAATTAAAGGTGGCCTAAAATGTTTACTGGCTTCTGAGCCCTTCACCCCTTTGGTCAACAGATTGTAGGCTCCTATAGTGCTCACTTCTTCAACCTAACTCTGTATAACGTCTCCAAAAAGCAGTGGCCCATCTACACCAGAGCTCAAATTCAAGTCATTTGGTGGAGACACAAGAGTCCTTCCTGCTGGGAATTTTGCTCTGACCTTGTTTCTCTAACATCCCCTCCTTCCCAGCTTCATGGTTTCTGTCTCCAGTGTCATCTGTTACTTTGGCACATCCGTCACCATTTGCACCCATGGCCTGTGTGGCTTGCCAGTGGTTGAATGTGTAGAAAGCATTCTGCCCTCTGAAGCATGGTTCTGAAGACTCCCCTCCAGCAAGCACATTCTACACAGGAAAGCAAAGATATGTTGAGATTTCAGCAGACTTAGATAGCTGTTAAGGGTTCTGTTTGAAAATCATGTCTCTTTGGAAAGTGCCTTCCTTATGTCCAGAGACCAAGCTGCAGCCTCAGCTGCAGACCCAACTGGATATAAAAGGAGAGGAAATGCGAGTTACTGATCTGTTCTCATTTGCTCTGCCAAAACCTTGACACCGGGCTTGATGGAACCTTTCAGAGACTCTTTTGTCTCTTATTTCCCAATTCAGTTTTCAAGGGCTTGCAGTGGCAGAGACCCAAGGAAGGAAGGTTTCTAAATAGAGTTCCCTGGAATTCTTGGAATAGAAAAAAAAATGATAGAGTGAACGTGCGATTCTTAACTTGGACATAATGAAGAAAGCTGGTTCTACTGCACAGTTATATAGTCTGAGAGTCAAAAGCAACGCCAACCTGATTATTTTTACCACTCGTGGCCTGGGCCACCATGTCTCTCCCTTTCTCCGTCACCTGTTAATGCACGAGTTTGTATATCTCAAATCCACCATTGTGCTAAACACTGTGCAAAGGTGTTTGAAACTGTGTCAGTCGTCACATCTGAGTTCAGCAAAGAGACTCCTAATCATGTGATCGTATGGGTGAGGTTTTAATGAAAAGAAATTAATGTGAAGTGCTTTAGCCTTGTTTCATGTAAACAATACTGCGTGACTCGCCTGCCCCGTGTATTACTGTATAATCATTCCCTTTGCGTATATTCAGGAAGTGATTTCTCACCAGAAAGCCTGGCGGTGTGCTTGCTGTGCTTCTGTTGGGAGGAGCGCGTTCACCCTGCCTGTGCTGGAGAAGCACCGCTGTGGGAGCCCGTGAATGTGCTGTCTGTCTGTCCACTCCGGAGCGCTGAGAGCTTCTGATTAAGAGTCCAGAAAAACTATAATCAATTCATTATACGTTCAAAACGGAGACAAGCCCTCCAGAATATGAAGCTGGACTCAGAAGTGTTCAGTGAACAAGAACAATACTCCATAGATTTTCAAATTGATGGAGCTTTTCAATGTAAACTAATTTGTTCCAGTATTGAAGTGAGCATAATTAACAGAGGCCTTCCTTCTTAGGCCGATTAACCAGCGAGAACCATGCCAGCATTGTAACTGTGAGCAGTGAAAACCAGTATTTATGAGGGGGTTGTGCAAGAGCTGGTGTGACAGATGGGCATTTTATCACTGTTGATGTTTGGAATTTCGTGAAAAGCAATGTAATATCTTGTTTTTATGAATGAATGAACAAATCACTGTGCTTTGTGGACTGAGTTTTCCTATTCTAAGCTAATCTTTTTCTCTCTTTACCCTCTGTTACTTTATGTTAGGGAACCTAATATATTCTGATGTTAAAAAAACAAAAACCGAAAACTAAAAAAGTAATTGTAATTGTGCTTTATTTCAGACACAGACCCACGTGTTTTAGAAAAGCAGGAGCTGCAGCAGCCGACCTATGTGGCCCTCAGTTACATCAATAGGTAAGCCGCCCCCGAAAGACAGCTGCAGTTAGATGGGTCTTTTTACCACAGTAAATGCTTTCAGTGTGAAAACGTGCAACATCTCTGTGGAGATTTCTTATTTCTTTGTTGAGGGATATAGATTGTAGCCCACTGTGCATAAGTCTGAAAAAAGTGGCTGATTTATAAGCTCATTTTGGAAGTATTTTGTATGCAGAGTTAGAATATGCTATTTTGACTTCATAGGGCAGTGTGAGAGATTAGTGGATTTATGTCTGAGTGAACCTTTTAAATCCTAGGGTGAAAGAGGTACTTTTTATGAATTCAAAACATAGTTGGAGTATCAGAATATATTGGAATCTAACGAGCTGAAATCATTTAATTTCAGAAACTCGTTCTGTAGCAGCTCATCTTTTAGTGGAAACACTGTCAGCAGCTGCCCCCATGTGTGTAGAGTAACATGAGTTTTCACTTACATTGATTCTGAGCCTGACTCTAGAGAACTGTTTTGTGTTTGACTACCGAACCTAAAAGAAGACTTAGTGTTTCAGCCAACTCAAATGATTAAGGAGACAGTAATTTGGGGGAGAGAACTCGAAGTCACCTTTGGACTAAGAAAACATACACTGTCCAAGCAACATGGAGAGAGTGAGAGCAAAATTAGTTTTTAATGAGACTATGAACTCACTGCCCATAAGTCAGTTGTGGATTTCTATCAGCTGCCCCTTTCCCATAAGGCAAAGGCCTTTCCAGTCTCTTGGTGCCAGAGTGTGGACCAGGGTGTGGGGAGGAAGTCTGCCAGCAAATTATCTGCACTCTTCAGTTTGCTGTCATTTAGGAAACAGTTAATTCCTGCCCAGACACAGCTTGAGTTCCTCACCTGCACTCAGCTTCTGGTTCTTGTGATGAGGCGTGTTTTCAGAGAGGTGAGCTAATGAAAGCGTCGGAGTGCATGCTATTTTCTGATTTCCTTCATCAGGCTTTCTAAGGAGTAGCATAAACTGTCTCTAGTCTTTTACCACCTACATTCTGACATGGTGCTAGAATACATTCAGATTATATTCGATTACATAAAGATGTCTGAGTTTTCCAAAGATCCTGTACTATTCCCAATACTTACCAAAAGAGCTGGAAAACCTTTAGTTATGTATTCATAGAACTATACTAGATTAGCCTGCTGATGTTGACAGATCGATCTGGTCTAAAGGAGAGACATCTATAGCAGACAATTAAGCTTACTAGTGACTTCTCTAGGAGGGAAGTACTCGTAAGTTTGCCAGGTTATCAACTCTGAACAAAAGACCCTTTTGTGGGGATTGCTGCGTTGGGACTTAGTACTCCTCACACTCTGGATATTTGTTTATGAGGAGGAGATAAAAACAGAGTGGTGTAGGAGCCAGAGGTTCAAACAATTGAGAGCTGCAAACCTGTCTATAATGCAAAAAGAACACACATACACACACGGGGGGCGGGAGGGCACAGAAAGACAGAGAAACAGAGGGAGACAGAGACATAGAGAGATTTTAAACAAAGGTGCTGCTGAAGGAGGAAGAAATGCGGACTTGACAGGACTAACAGAAGAAGCATACTTACTTCTCTCTTTCCTTCTTTGTTTTTGTTATTTTATTTATGGGTTTTCTTTTGGTTGGTTGGCTTTGTTTTGTTTCTGGTATAAGATCTTGCTATGCAGCTTCTGAAACTTAAAATCTAAGGCAGCCTTGAATTTGAAGCAGCCTTCCTTCCTCTGTCCTTGAGATCTGGAATTACATGCCCAGGCTACCATGCCTGGCCCAAGAAAGGTTGTTACTCCTTAATTTCTCTATTGTTAAAGGCAAAGGTTAGGGAGAGGTCTCAGTTAGTAAATGCTTGCCTTGCAAGCATAAGGACCTGAGTTCAATCCCCGGAACCTATTTAAAGAAGCAGGCATGTGCTGCCCACTCAGTCCCAGCCCTGGAGACCAGTGGAAAGAGCTGAATTCCTCACCCTCAATTGGTGAGTTTCAGACCAGTGAGAGACTGCCTCCAAAACATCTCCTGGAGAACAATACCTAAGGTTGAACTCTGACCTAAATACCCACAGGGGGGGGGGGACAGAGGAGACAGAGGAGAGAGGGGAGAGAGGAGAGAGAGAGAGACAGACAGACAGAGAGATGAGAGAGACAGAGAGAGAAAATGTGAGTAAACACAGATGATATTCCCTTGAGGTACTTGAGTTCAAACCTATTCATGAGGCTCTAGAATCTAATCAGTGTGAAGCCAGATTTATTGGGATACCAGAGAGTTAAGTACTCAGTGAAAACAAGAGAAGAATCTTGAAGAATAATGTTGCAAATACAGAATAGGACACACGGTCAGAGGGGGCAAAGATATAAAATAATATAGAGCAGTTACTATACCCAGCATAACTGCATGTTAGCAGTCTACTTGGAGACCACAATGGAGATGATAGACGCTAAAACTTGTAAGAGAGGTGTTCTTGAATTCCTTTGTAAGGTGATTCCACATCACAAAGCTGGAGTTGAGGTGGATGTAAGAAGTAAATCGCAACATAACAGCTGTCAGCTACAGTGGGATGGACGCCTTAGCCTTGCAGCCAACAGGAAAGCAGGAGGGTGAGCCTCCACCATCAAAACCTCCCGAGAGTGTGTGCTGCCCCGCCATAGTTCCGCAGCTTATTGTCCAAGAAGTTCAGGTCACTGCCTTCAGGAAACAGTAACTTTTGGGCTTTTTTGAGACAGGGTCTCACTATGTGGCCCTGGCTGTTCTGGAACTCACTTTGTAGATCAGGCTGGCCTTGAACTTACAGAGATCTGCCTGCCTCTGCCTCTTGAGTACTAAAGTTAAAGGTGTTTGCCATCATGCTGGGCTACAATATAACTTTGTAATCATTTGTTGCTCTCCAGAAATAAATAGCAGAGATAACATTGTGGATGTAATAGCATATATGGCCCAGATTGTTAATTATTCTGTGTTCTCTACAGACTATTTTTATTAAGATAACATAAATCAGAATTTCTAAATCTATTTAAGTTTGTTGCTGGATGGACGTATACTCTCTAACTACATTACAGCTCTGGTTCTCTCCCTAGGCCTCCCCTGCACTTCTGGTGCAGTGAGCTGTAGGTTTGACCTCTAACAATGATTTTAATTTGATTTAATGCTCACTCTGAAAGTTGAATCACAGTTCTTCCTGGAGCAGTAATTTTAAGAGTGATTCAGGAACCCACACACATATGCACAAGGCCATTTTCGCACAGGAGGATGTTATGGGCTTTTATGTTGGGGAGCATGAGTTAATTGAAATAGATTTCTAAGCTGGTATGATGTTACACACCTGTGACACCACCCCCCCCCCCCAGCAATTGGGAAACTGAAGCAGGAGGACCACAAGTTCAAGGCCAGATGGCTGCAAATGATTCTATGTCTCAATTCAAGATTTATACACATCATATGCTTGATATCCATTCTAAGTCTCTAAATGGGGTGATATAATTCTGGCGTGGCTCTTTGGTACTTTTGCTTGAGGCACCTAGTAGGGATTAGTGTCCTGAAAACACTATTTTAGGTTGCTAAGATAATATCACCTCCACCTCTGTCCTCTGCTCCCCACAAGGAGTGAGATTTTATACAGAATGGATTTCTGTTCTTTTTCTAATTCAAAATGCAGAACTGTCTTTTTTTTCTCACGATCAACTGGAGAAAAAGGAAGACAAAACACACTCACTAAATCACCTGCTAATTTTTATGCTTGTGAATTAGAGTTTTCCTCTGGACGTTTCTTCTCTTTCTCTCGTGTAGGCATGATGCAGAGTTAGACTGCTCATCTTAGGGTTCTGTGTGCTATTCATGACCTGTGTCAGAGACTGCACAACCTGCCTGCTTCTTCTCATTCCAGTAGTTCCTTCATTGCTGTATTCACACGAAACAAAGACCAACACCCATGGCATAGCAATGCTGTGTAAGCAGAAAGGCTGTGTTATTTCTCTATCAATCTTAATGAAAGAGATGACAGCAGAGAGAGTTGCTTTGGAGGAGCCAGGACTATGTACACCATCAAATACGCCTCATGAATGCAGGGACATTTCCTTTCAAGCCTCCAGGACAACACTGAGCTGGCCCTTGGTAATGTTTACTGAAGGGACACACAGATGTTCCTGTGAGTAATAAGTGAGTGCATAAATGATTCTGAGAACAGTAAAAGTGCTTCTGGAAAAGCTGCCCATGTTCCTAGAAAGGCCTTCAGGAGAAACTGAAACTGTGTACATCCACTCCCCATTCATCCAACTTACAACATAGAAATGTACTGAGCAATGGCTACTGCTGACTGTCTCACCATAGCTAGAGAAACTATGAGAAGATGAGCATTAGGCTCTGAACAGTAGGACATTCAAGACTGATCCCTGAGAGAAGGGACACTTGAGGGGGTGGCACCACAGTCATCTACACCACATGACTGTAGTGTGAAGGGCGAAGCCTAAGCAGAGCAGAGCAGCCTCTGAGAGCTGAGTAGCCGACATCAGAACTAAAGCTACAGCTGTGGGCACTGTGACTCCTGTGCACTCATCAGAGGGTGACTGAGGCTGGGGGACTGCTGCAGACTTTCTAACATCTGCATGGGGTAGGTACTAGTTACTTTCCAGTTGTTACCAGAATACACAGCCATGACCACAACAGCTTACAGATGAGAAGGGTTTCTTTGGGCTTGCAGTTCAGGTGATGGGCAGAGGCAACAAGCGGCAGCTGGAGCAGCTGGAGCAGCTGGAGCAGCTGAAAACTCAAAGCAGAGAGAGAGAAATCAGAATGGCAGGTGGCTTTGAAACCTCATAGCTTGCCACCAGTGACACCTCCTTCAGCAAGGCCACACCTTCTAATTCTACCTGAAAAGTGTCACTAACCAAGGAATCAAATATCTGAATCTATGCAGGGCATCTCATTTAAACCACCACAGGGTCCTCCACCAGGCCAGGCTGAATACACTGCGCATGATGAGGGTAAGCAGCTCCTACATAGGTGGAAATAGAAGAAAGACCACCTTATATCCCAGCCTGATCGGTATGTTAATTCTCCATACTCATGGTTCTGGTCTCAGAAAGGGCTCAGCTTAGAAATAAATACTTTATTCTTTGAGCAATTGTGCTTGAAGCCAAGATCCCCTAAGAACCTCAGAGGAGGCAGAGTAAGTTAGATGGTCTTTGGATATAGTTGGTGTTTCTACAAACTTCACCTGATCAAATATAAAATCTGTATGAGTTCAATATGATTGGCCAAAAACTGAACTAGCTGCTAAGACAAACCCCAGCAGTCTTCACGGCAGTGTTCAGCATCACAACATGCATTGTGCAGTCAGAGGTCACCAGATGTGACCAGCATCACAACATGCATTGTGCAGTCAGAGGTCACCAGATGTGACCAGCATCACAACATGCATTGTGCAGTCAGAGGTCACCAGATGTGACCAGGATTTTCTCATAGGTAAGAGAGGCAGACTCAGTGGAGGCCCTGCCTGGAAGGTTTAAATGTTGCATGGATGAGAGGTGGACTTGAAAGCAGCAGCACCATGTGTTCAAGGATTTGGGGGGAAAATACACCAAGAGCTTGTTTTGAATAAAAATAGAATGAGTCTGGATCCTTTGTTTTGATTTCTCCTTCTACGGAATATAAACTGTTAGTGGAAGCTTCTTCCATTGCCACTTTTCTCCTCACTCCAACACCTCACCTAATCCTCCCACCCTTCTCTCTTGCTTTTTCACTTGGACTAAATTTTTACCAAATCATAATTAGTCATTGCCTTGTAGAACACACTATAGTTAGGGATGCTTGCACTAGACTTCTCTTATTTATACAAACAAGACTGAAGCATTTGACTTTTGAATCTAAGTGCACAGATTTCTTTTTTCATAGGAGCACCTGTTTATGGTCTTCTAAGAGCAGTCATATTTATTGCAGTACAAGCTACGCTTTCCTAGCCCCTCCTTTGTCTACCAGATCTGAAGTCTCTGCTAGTGCCCCAGCCCCAGACTGAGGTTGTAGCCTAATGCATGCCATAAACATGTTACATGCTGTTAGGTTTCAAATGCCAGACATTGAGCTACCATTTTCTTAGCCCATGTTTTATGGACATCCATTGAAACAAAGCTGAGGTGGCCCCTTGCCAGATTTCCCCCATAATGCCTCTCTCCCAGCCTGGCCTGCTCACGGTGCTCTGCAGGGACCATATATTCTTGTGGGACAGTGGGAAGCTGAAAAGAGAGCCCTCTTGTGTTTTGGCTTGCTGCAACAAAATTTGGTTACATTGCTTGCAGAAAACACACTGTAGGGAAGCAGAGTCTGCAGGAGTGGGCAGATGGTGCACACGGCAGGATGGGTCTCTAGCCTGCAGAGATGGCAGCTCATTCCTGGCCAGCAGTGCTCTCAGCGGCTTGCTCACACTCACACTGGCCTTGCTTCCAGCCAGTTTACTTTGAGTCTCCTGTTTACTCATCAGTATTTCTGAGTAATCTTGCATATCTTTGAGTCCAGTTCTAAACTGTGTAGCTTTTTTTTCTTGTTTTAATTTTTTTTTTTTTTGAGATTGGATTTTTTTCTTTTCTTTTTTTTTTTTAAATTAGGTATTTTCCTCATTTACATTTCCAATGCTATCCCAAAAGTCCCCCATACCCTCCCCCCCTCCCCTACCCACCCACTCCCACGTTTTGGCCCTGGCGCTCCCCTGTACTGGGACATATAAAGTTTGCAAGTCCAATGGGCCTCTCTTTCCAGTGATGGCTTACTAGGCCATCTTTTGATACATATGCAGCTAGAGTCCAGAGCTTGAGCTTCTCTTGTGTAGCATCTGTATCCACTCCATCTGCTCATCTTACCATTGCCTGCCACCCCCTGCTTAGCACCCTCTGTTTTCAGGTGACTAGGAATTTCCCAAGCTCCCTCCCTTCTGCCATTCTCAGTAGTACCTACAGTTTCCATTAGAAGAGATCTCAAAGGACCTGTCTGTCAGCCCCATACATAGAAGCTGTCCATGTCTAGCCCTCTGCTTGGGTACTTTCTCACTCCACTCTGGCCTTGATAATCCTGCTCATCCAGATACAGTAAAAGCTATTTTATGAAGGGTGCCCCTCCAGAAATTATTTATGTCATTGGTCAAATTTATTTTCCAAAATTATAGCATTGATATCATTTACTATGGCTACTAAATAATGTAAAAAATTTAAATGTATACAATATATTTGAGGATAGCTTTTCTCCCAGTCGTCTACAAAACTTACCACACCAAGTAAATAAATGCCAATACCATGGGGGGTGATTCTATTTTATCCATATTCTCCCTACATGCAGATATGTTTGTAGGCAAGATATTCCAGGGAAGTGCCTGAAATGTGCCTAATGGAGGGAAGATACATCAATCACACACCTGAACAATTCTCTTTTGTTTTTCTTTAATATCCTTCTAGATCAATATATATAAATCTACTACATTTTAAGTTACATTCTAAGACGTGAATATGTAATGTTAGCCTACCTCTTTAACCATTGATTGTTAGAATGTTTTTGTGCCCGTTACCACTAATAAACCCACAATAGGGATTAATCATTGTTTGATAGGGTAGTGAGGAGGTTTGAATATGCTTTGCCCAGGGATTGGCACTATTAGGAGGTATGGCCTTATTGGAGGAAATGTGTCACTATGGGGATGGACTTTGAAACACCTCTCCTAGCTGCCTGGAAGCCAGTGCTCTCCTGGCTGCCTTCCCATCAAGATGTAAAACTCTCAGCTCCTCCAGCGCCATGCTACCTAGATGCTGCCATGATCACCTCGATGATGATAATGGACTGAACCTCTGAACCTGTAAGCCAGCCCCAATTAAATGCCGTCCCTTATAAGAGTTATCTTAGTCATGATATCTGTTCACAGCAATGAAAGCATCCCTAAGACATCCAGTCAGCACTTCTTTGCATGTATTTCTGCCTACGTAGAAATCTAAGTCAGAGTGTCTTTCTCTCTGATCTGTCACACTCAGAATTAAATTAAAACTCCTTACCGTAGCCAAAGGGCTACAGGATCAGGACTGCCTCCTGCTACTCCAGTTGCACCTCTTAGCACCAGCCGCACTTTCTGTCCCTAAAGCATACTGAGCTCTGGCCTACTCAAAGGCCATGGTCCTTACTTGCCCCTCTGCTGAGACATATCTTTGCTCACACAGGCTGTCATTTCCTTCCTTTCTGCATTTGATTGGATGTCCCTTAAATTGCATCCCTGATTTTCCTATCCTGAGCTGTCATTTTTCCTCATCATTTTTCATAGTACTTCTTGCTGCCTGCAATCTGTATGTTTATTTGATGGTGTGTTGGGTCCCTGCTTCCCTTCTAACTTGTGAGCCTCACAGTGTCAGGAGCTTTCTGCATCCCAGTCATCACGACATCCCCAGCTCTTAGAATGCTGTTGCCAAGTGAGTATGCAATGTGTTTTAGAGAAATAGTGATGTGTGTGTGTGTGTGTGTGTGTGTGTGAATTGTTTCCCATCCAACAGTTGTCTCACTCATCTTTGTTTCCTTCTGTCTCACACCTGAGTGTCTAGCAAATACTTGGCATGTAGTATAAAACTAAATCACTGAATGGCAAATTATAGCATAAGGGATGACCTTGTGATCCCCTCCCCCCACCATACACATTTACAAAATGACTCAAGGTGCTATACCTCTCTTATTTCATTTGGAAATTCAGAACGCTGGCAGTAATCTACTTGATTTATCGTTTTCCCCTTATGTGCGGCACCTCGAAGTTAATTAAGAAGACCATGAATCTTCCCTCTGTAGCTCTAGTGCATTCGGTTTGCAGAGTTCGCTCATATTGCTGAGACTGTTGATTTGGGACTCAATTTGAAACATTACTTAATTTTCTCACATTGAGGTTCATTATGCTGAGCCTGAAGCCTGGTCCTGCCTTTGAAGGCCCTTTCACAGGCAAGCTTTAGATCAGTTCCACATCCCAGCTTCTAAATAACTTGCTCTCATTTCCTCCACCTTGGCCAAAACCTTGGTCATTGGCTCAGAAGCAGTACAGCTAAGTAAGTTCCCTGTCCCTGGGAGGCCTTCCTGTCCTCAGCCACAGTGTAGGCTCTTCCCTGGAATCCCTCACCATTGGGCTGTACACAGCTGCTTTCCAGCTGTAGAAGTCAAAATGGATCTCCACATAGATACGCCACCCCAACAACAAGCAAGATCACCAACAAATCAGGATAGTGAGCTACCAAGCAGCACTAACCAACTCCTTGTGAGTTGTACTGAACTGGTGATGTTTAAGAGCTGAGATGCAGTCTCAGCAATGGCCACTGACTGAGCACTGCTGTATGTGGCCCTCAGCAGTGCCCCTGGCTGTGTCATGAGTCTTCACAGTACATCACAGCATGTACCTCCATGTGCATCTGAGGAAGTAGGACCTGTTAGCTTTTCTCTGCCCTGGACCCTGTTAACAAACAAAAATGCTTGGCTTGCTTCCCAAAGGAATGTTTTTAAATTCATGAACTAGAATATATAGGATTACAAAGAAAGCTAATGCATAAAATACATAAAGTAGTAAAATTGACAGATTTGTGATGTGACACATATGTTTCTTAACTAAGTCTCAAAAGAGAAAGCTTAAGCACAGAATTTCACGTGAATGAGACAGGGACACTCCAAGGGTCTGGCTACATTTATACTGTGATAGAAATATATACATGGCATCTAAAAGTACCTGATATTTGACCAGTGTAGATACTTTGAAAGTGCTGTGATTAGTTTAATAAACTCATCATTGAAAGGCACTGGGTTCAACAAATGTCTGAGTCCTGGAGATGTCCCAGTTTTCAGGAGTTCAGTTCCTTAAGGCTGGGACCTAACACATTTGTATATAGGGGAGTAGGTGCATATAGAAGCCAGAGATCCGACTCAGATGCTACTTCAAAGAAGCCATCCACTGAGAATCACTGTCCCACTGGGTCCTGGGCTCATACATCCTGCTAGGCTAGCTGCCTTGCCAGTGATCAGGAGACATGGAGCTATCTCTCCTCCCCAGGTCTTGGATAAGCACACCATGCTACCACACCTCATTTTTTTTGCGTGGGTGTTGGGAACTGATCTCTAGTCTGCATGTTTGCATAGCAAGCCTGCTGCAGCAGCTTTCTCAGCAGTCCTCCAACATGGATGCTGTGATTCTAAGGTGTTTGCATTCTGAAGGGGTCATGACTCCTCTTCATTCTAATGCTAGTCTTTCATAAGATATTACATGTATTTCCATATCATCATCTTTGCTAAAACATGTATAGTCCTTCTGTCTTACAAGCAGTCCATAGATAACTTACAAAGATCTGGTTTCTTGTGAAATCATCTCTTTTTCTTAGATGAGCCACAAATCTACTTTAAAAGATTGCTCTAGACAAAAACACACACCTCCCCCATCCCTCTTTTAACAAGACTCAGAAATTCATTGGTTGCCCAAATCCACACAGCTAGCCAACAGGCTTGGGCTTGAGTTCACAGCCTGGGTATATACCCCTGTCTTAGCATTGCTCTGGATTGCTCAGAGATGTTGGCTAATTTTTCTCAGTACCATGTTGGGTGGAGATAATACTGAGACCCAGGTTTCTTACGTGCCAGTTCCTGATTTCCTGACATAGTTGCTTCTGAAAGCCTGTAGCTTGGTATTTACTAGTGCCTAGTTCTTTAACCAGACATGCAGACCATGAGAAACTCCCAAACTTAAGTAGTTTAAATATACATTTGTATTTCGTATCATTATCTCTAGTTGCTGATACAAATCAAATGAATGAGGTTTTTTTTGTTTTTGTTTTTTTATCCCAGCCTAAGCAGGTGGTTATTCAATCCCCAGTCATTGCACTCAGGGCAGCCCTTGTGGGGCTCAGGGGTGGTGGCTTTCCCCTTGCCTGATTCCAGGTAGTGCAACTTCCTCACCTGGGAGCTCACTGTGCACTGTCACTGGGACTGCCGTGTGATGTTTGGTGGCAGAAGGGTCAGGGTGCCTCCCCCTCTGTTGTGGAGACAGAGTGCTGTGGAATGTGTGGGCCACGGCCTGACTCATTGGTGACGTAGGAAAAGCTGATGCCCTGCTGGTTGAGAGTGACCCATCTTACTTTTGTCTTCCATAGTAAGATGACGTCAGGTGGAGCAGACTGCTTCGGGAGTCATTATTCTTCTTCTCTGTGCCCATACAAACACCCATGCTTTCTTTCATTGCCAATTTTATCACAGGGTTTGGCACCAACCAGATTTAATGATGTTCAGTTCTCCTGGGCCATGTAAGTATGATTAAAGGCCAATTTCTGTGTTGCATTGATCTTTGTTCGGCAGTAGAAATTGTTTTGAAGCCTCAAAGCCAGAAAGTTTTTAATAATTGAGGTACATTCTACCTGTAGATCATGTCCCTTTCTTGAAAAAAAGAATTTTCTGATCTTTAGCATAATATTTAAGGGCAGAAACATCATGGTCTTGTTTCCTAGAGTTTTAAAGGAGCTTATTTATATAATATCAAAATCAAGTCTTCCTATTGAATTCTTTTTTGAGAATTCATACAAGAGTACACTGCACTTACTGTATTTCCTCCTCTCCAACTCCTCTCATCTCCCCAGGAACTCCACCTGGGAGTCCTTACCTCTGACTGTCTTTGTATTGGTGTGGGAATTGTGTTGTCCTCAACCAGTTGTGCTGGGCACCATGGTCACTTACTCATTTTGGCCAGTTACTATTCTGTAAGTAGTCTTCATATGCCACAAAGAGAAACTGCTTTGGTGAGGAGTGAGAACCACACTTGTATGTGCTGTGAGGATCAGTATTTAGGAAGCAGTTAGAAGTTATATTGATTAAGGAGAATGGCAGTGGTAGATTCTCCTCCAGGGTCTATCATCTCTCCAGTCATTGGCTGATTAGGTAAAAGTCAAATGCTAATTTAGTGTGAAAACTTAGTTTAAGTCCTGAAAGCTCAGATTCCCTGGACATAAGAACCCTATAGTCTCTCAAGGCCACTGAGTGTAGACAGGTCACATTCTGTCTTAGGGACCTACCTGGTTCTAGCATTGTCTCAGAGGTCACAGTGTCTCACTCACTGCTGATGCCTCTCACGACCACTAGAAAGTTTACTATGTAGTCTGAATTATGGGAGCCATCAGTTTCAGTTCAGTTTGTAGAGTGATCCCAGCAAAGCAAACCTAGAATATCAGGAGCTGCACCATCTGATTCTCATAGAGCCTGATGTTTTTCACCAACATATTATTAAAAGCTGCGGTTCTTTAATTTTCACACCTATTTTAACATATATTAACTGTGTGGATGAGTGGGTTCCATCATGCATACCTTATATGTCTGTCAGGTCTGCCCATCCTCCTCCTCCCCTTTCCATCCCCTCCCCCCAACACACACACACACACAGACACACACACCAGCACTCTTCTGATTCCCTACTAAGCTCTTTTCTACTTTCAGGTCTTTTTTAATAGTTTCTTCGTATTAATGAATACAATATTAGTCTACCTGTGTCTGCCTAATTTTACTTAAATGATACACTCTATTTTCATCCATGCTCCTAGAAATACGACTTCATTCTTTTTATAGCTGGGTGATATCTTCTTGGCAACATACTTTACTGAGTCATCCATATTTCTCCTTTACTTAGATATTCTAGTCACTTCATTATCTTTATTTTTACATTCTATTTATTGACTGATTGATAAAGCAACGCATTTGGTATGTGTATAAGGGTTAGAGGACTACCTTTGGAATTCTGGGATCCTAATCTGGAAATTTGTGGGTTCTGGAAATTAAACCCTGGTTGCCAGGCTTGACAGCAGCACCCTTCCCCACTGAGCAGTCTTGTGAGCCATCGTGGGCTGTGATGAGATGGTGGTGGCGGTTTGGTTTTTGTGTGCTTGTTTCTTTGGTTGAGACAGGCTCTTCCTAAGAAGCTCTGGCTGGCCTGGAACTGGCTATGTAGACCAGGTTGGCTGCAAACTCACAGAGGTCTACTTGTATCTGCCTCTAGGATTAAAAACATGTGACATGCCTGCCATGATTAGTTTTAATTATCAACTTGACACAATCTAGAATCTTCTGTAGTACATGGTTTTAAAAACTGTTTGGTGGTTTGAATGAGAAAGGCCTTCATAGGCTCATATATTTGAATACTTGTTCCCCAGTTGATAGAACTGTTTGGGAAGGCTTAGAAATCCACCTGCCTCTGCCTCCCAAGTGCTGGGATTAAAGGTGTGTGCCACCACTTCCTGGCCTCTTTTGCCTTCTTATTAGCACCACCACATCCTTCTCTCTCATTCTCCACAACTCAGGAAAATCTAAGGTGAGGGGCTATAGTAAGGAAAATAACTGGGCCTTTTCCAGTTTCTTGGTTTAATATTGATGTTATGGTGGTTTGTATAGGAATGACTCCCACAGACTTGTGTGTTAGAATGCTTGGGCTATATGGAGTGGCAGTGTTAGGAGGTGTACTGGCTAGTTATGTGTCAACTTGACACAGCTGGAGTAATCACAGAGAATGGAGCTTCAGTTGGGGAAATGCCTCCATGAGATCCAACTGTGGGGTATTTTCTCAATTAGTGATCAAGGGGGAAAGGCCCCTTGTGGGTGGTACCATCTCTGGGCTGGTAGTCTTGGGTTCTATCAGAGAGCAGGCTGAGCAAGCCAGGGGAAGCAAGCCAGTAAAGAACATCCCTCCATGGCCTCTGCATCAGCTCCTGCTTCCTGACCTGTTTGAGTTCCAGTCCTGACTTCCTTTGGTGATGAACAGCAATGTGGAAGAGTAAGCTGAATAAACCCTTTCCTCCCCAACTGCTTCTTGGTCATGATGTTTGTGCAGGAATAGAAACCCTGACTAAGACAGGAGGTAAAGCCTTTTTTGGAGTAGGTGTAGCCTTGTTGGAAAAAAATGTGTCATTGTGGTGGCAGGCTTTGAGGTCTCCTATGCTCCAGCTACAGTGTGGTACATAGTCTCCATCTGCTGCCTGTGTATCATGATGTAAAATTCTCTTCATCTTTTTCTCCAGCACCATGTCTACCTGCAAGCCACTCTGTTAACTGTCATGACAATAATTGACTAAACCTTTGAAACTATAAAGCCTGCCCCAGTTAAATATTTTCCTTTGTAAGAGTTGCCATGATCATGGTGTCTCTACACAGCAATGAAATCCTTGCTAAGATAGATGAAGATTCCAACCAGCCAAGTTCTCAGATCTCAGCTATGTGTCCAGTGGACCAGGATGCCTCTTATCTACTGTTCTGTTTCCATGAAGAGATACCATGACCAAAGCAATTCTAAAAAGTGAACTTAATTAAAGACTTTCATATGGTTTCAGAGGTTTAATCCATTATCCGCATGGCTGGGAACATGGCAGCATGCAGGCAAGCACCAGAGCACTAATTTAAAGCTACATCCTGTTCCATAGAAAGAGAGGGAAAGACAGAGAGAACCTGGGCCTGAAAATAGACTTTGAAACCTCAAAGCTCACCCCTGGTGACACACTTCCTTCAACAAGGCCATACCTCCTAATCCTTTTAGTCCTTCCAATCCTTTCAAATAGTGCCACTTCTTGGTCACTAAGCATTCAGATTTATGAACCTATGGGGGCCAATTCTTTTTCAGATGAACACATTGCATTCTCTGGTCCCCAAATGCATTCAGTCCAACTTCAAAAGTCAGTAGAGGCTATCACAGTTTCAAAACTTTTTAAAAAATCAAAGTTCAAAGTCTCCTCTGAGATTTATTGCAACCTCTTAACTATAACTCTCTGTAAAATAAAAATAAAAAAGCAAATCACATACTTCTACTACACAATGGAACAGAATATACATTACTATTCCAAAAGGCAAGAGGATAGGAGAGAAAATACTAGACCAAAACCAGCAGTGCAAACTCCAAATTCTGCATCTCCATGTCTGGTGTCAAAGTGTTCTTTAAATCTTCAGCTCCTTTCAGCTTTGCTGTCTGAAGCACACTTCTCTCTCTTAGGCTGTTTCCACTCTCTGTTAGCAGCTTTCCAAGGCGGGTATCCCACAACTCTTGTATCCAACATCTTGGGATCACCAGTAAAATCTAGGCATCACCCTCATAGGCAATACAGTGACCTTTCTGGATCTCCATGCAGGGATGCCTCTGCCATATGCCTGGCCTCAATGGTTTTCCTTAGCCATGAAGGGAGACATTCCACAACCCCTTCTTGTGTCCTCGACTCTAAAGCAGAAGCTGGGAAGTTCTGCTGTTTGATGGGGCTGTAACTTGACCGGCTTGCTTCATTACATTTGCAACAGCTTACAGATTAAGCTTTTTATTAATTCTTTTTCACAAGTGGGAAGCTTAAGGCTCTTGTGCCCCTTCCCCAAGGTCACTACTCCCTTTATTCCATTTTATCATCAGGCTTTTCTTTAAACTTTTTATCTTGTTGAACACTGGACTTAGCTTTATTATACCTCTTAGTACTCATTTTCTTCTCAAACTGTATACTTTGTATTTTTTCCATGCTCAACTTGTTCTTTTTTATTATAGATCTGTATAAGAGTAAACACTGATAATAACATGACAGTCAGTACTAGTCTTTCTTGAAATCTCCTCTGCCAAACCATTAATCCTAAACTCTTCAATTTAGCCTCTGACAATTTGTTAATACAAGGGCAAAACAAAAAACAAAAAAAAACCAAACAAACAAAAAAAACCAAAAAAACAGGCACATTCTCTGTCAAAATATTCCAAAAATGGTCTCTAGGCCATTTATTAACATTCTAGTATTTGAAACCCCTTGAGCCAGTTCTCCACATTTCAAATTATCACGGTTTTTCCATATTCTTTCTTATTGTTCTGTTGGTGTGAAGAAACACCATGATCAAAGCAACTCTTATGAAAGAAATCATTTAATTGGGACTTGAGTAACAGTTTCAAAAGTTTAGTCCATTATCATCATGACAGAGAGAATGGTGGCATGAATGACACTGGAGCAGGAGATAGCTGGAGCTACATCCTGATCTGTAAGGGGGTGGGAGGGACGGAGGGAGGAAGGGAGGGAGGGAAAGATAGAGTGAGAGAGAGAGAGTGAGAGAGAGAGAGAGAGAATTTGTGTGACACACTTCCTCCAACAAGGTCACACCTACTTCAAAGAGATCTCCTAATTTTCTAATCCTTTCAAATAGTGCCATTCCCTGGAAACTAAGCATTCAAATATATGAGGCTATTGGGGCCATTTGTATTCAAACCACCACACCTCCTTTGGTTGTCTTTTCCTGTCTGAACTTGACCAGCTAGGAAATCAAGCCACTGCCTCATCCTGATGTCTTGTATTATTTTATTTCAAGTTTCCAGATCAGAACCCCCGATTGTTAAAGAAAATAAGAAAGCACTGAAAAGAACTTTCCAGGCCAGACACTCAGTATCATCTCTTGAGAGGTTCCTAAGATTTTGGTTTGCTTAAAGGATTCAACTAAAATGACAGCAGAAAATAAACCTTCCTTTCTCGCTGGAGAAGTTCAGCCACCAGTTAGGGTCATGGGAGGCTGATTCTTTGCTTCTTCTCATTTGCCTGCCTGACCTCACGGCCCCACCCATCCCTCCTCCCACCCCTCCCATGAGCTTCTGTTTCCTGAGTTGCTCTTTCCTCACACATAGCACTGTTAGCTTCCATCTGTTCCCGACTGCCGAGGTCCCTCATCCCCACTTCTATCCACTCAAGGACAGGTTTCATCACTATACTTGTAAGGAAATGACTATAAATATGAAATCTGGTGTCAGAAAGAGTGGGCAGAGAGAAAAAACAGCACTGTCTCTAAACCAGAGTTAAACACAGTGTCCATGCAAGCTGCTGCTCCGAGAACCTGGAAGCAAGAGAGTCTTGCCCCTCATCCTAGGGCTGACGAATGAATTGTCGGGATGCTGAGTATTCTTTAAGCAAATCTTGTAGAACTAGAAAGTGAAGCCAGCCTGCCACTTATGAAGCATTTGCTTTCGCTGATTGTATGACGATGTTTTACAGAACTCAGGCATTCCCAGCAGCTGTCAGATCGAACATCTATGACAAAATCCAGAAACATGTATCCAAATGACATGTCACTTGACAGTTAATATTTTTTGTCTCCTCTTGTCTTTGGATGTGCAATGGCTGCATTGCTCATGTGGTTTTGTTCATATAGCCATATCTCTGTACCTTACTGACTGGCTTGTTCTAGAGATGGAACAAGACAAACTTCAGAAGTTAAATTCAAACAAGATGTCCAGGAGTGAGTCTCTTTTAGGGATAAGGAGGAATGTTTCTGGCCAGGAACCATTTATGTATTTTTTGGCTTTTTTCCTCTTTCATTTTTCATTAGCCCTTAGACTGAAATCTAAAGCACCTGAGATTTATAAAATACAAGGATTTTTTTTTTTTGGTCAGAAGTAAATGCCAAGAAGGGTTAATCAGCCTTTTATTGATATACTCAGTTATATTCTCTAAAGATGTGTCCCATAAAAATACAACCTTTTAAAACACAGAGGTGCTTACCAGCTTCTTTCATGTAGTTATGTTTGGGGAAGTTCAAGGAGATTGGTGTCCACAGCTCTAATTCTTCTTGAGGAGTAGTTTGGAAATGTCCGTGGGCACAAGGGTTAGAACTTCTGTGTGCATAGATTAACTGTAAGAAGAGCTTACATATCTGGGTTTCATGCAGTGTGAACCTAGAATAATCATGTTTGACTTTTCTGTTGGTACTTATAACTGGCTCCACTTTGGCTTTGGCCTTCCATATAGAATGGATAAATTTTTTATTAGGTACTTGGATTTTTGTTTGCTCATCTGTTTTAGAAAAATACCAAAAAATTAAGTTATGCTGAGTATAAAGAGAGAAATCCAACATTCTGGTGCTGTTAGGAGTTAGATCTTTGCTTAGATTTCATGGGGCAGAACAAGGTTCCATAGTTTAATATTTGTGTCTGAGTGGTTCTGCAGTGAGTGTCCATGTGTGTGCAGGAAGTCCTGTAACTGCCACAGCTACCTTCAATTCTGGAAAAGCTACAGCTCTCTTCTGGTGTTTCTCACACTGATAGTGTTAGGAAAAGAAATGCACGTGAACATTCTCACAAACATGAAACTGAGGTAAGTTCTAAGCCACAGATAGACTGGGCATGCTTTTCACCTGCTCACTCTCATTTTAATGATTTTTTTTAAAAAAGATATTAGCTTGACCACTTTAGCCAATATTTTAAGGAGTAACACAGATGATGAGTTACCTGGCCATGCAGGGATCCATCCCATAATCAGCTTCCAAACGCTGACACCATTGCACACACTAGCAAAATTTTGCTGAAAGGACCCAGATATAGCTGTCTCTTGTGAGACTATGCCGGGGCCTAGCAAACACAGAAGTGGATGCTCACAGTCAGCTATTGGATGGATCACAGGGTCCCCAATGGAGGAGCTAGAGAAAGTACCCAAGGAGCTAAAGGGAACTGCAACCCTATAGGTGGAACAACAGTATGAACTAACCAGTACCCCGGAGCTCTTGACTCTAGCTGCATATGTATCAAAAGATGGCCTAGTCGGCCATCACTGCAAAGAGAGGCCCATTGGACTTGCCAACTTTAGATGCCCCAGTACAGGAGAACGCCAGGGCCAAAAAGGGGGAGTGGGTGGGTAGGGAATTGGGGGGGTGGATATGGGGGACCTTTGGGATAGCATTGAAAATGTAAACGAGGAAAATACCTAATAAAAAAATTTTAAAAAAAAAAGAATCAGACCACCAGGTTGGCTCCTCAGCTCCCCATAAAACACTTAGGATATTGTTGGGCCATTTAGAAGCTATTTCTTCTTTTGGTGGGAACAGGAAAGCAGCTCTGCAGCCACAGAGGCGAACATGACAGTTTTCACAGGCTTAGGGTCTTCTTTAGTTGGTTAATTCACATTCTGATTCTGTAAGCAACTGTGTGCAGTTACAAATGGGGCATACATTGAACTGTAGTGACACAAATGTTTTTCATATAGCTACATCTTCAAAACTTCTGTTTTCAATGGCCACTGCTGACAAGTTCACTATTGTAAATCACACTGAAGCACTGTTTCTCACTGGGCCAGTGTGTTTCACGTATAGAATCTTATTCTTAGAGTTTCCCAGAAATGCTGGAGAAAGAGTTTAGATGTTTTCATAATATTTCCAGAAGTCTTCAACTTTGGTGCTGTGATGACCATTTTGGATAATAATGTTCATTATACATTTTCTAGCAAAAACTTAGATTCTATAGACACCCAAACTTGGGATAGGAGAAATGGTGAAATCCCAGAGACATCCCCAGCACCCATGCTGTGACAAGTGCATCAGTAGCCATTCTAATATTGGCATTACCACCCCCCAACCAAGGAGTCATGTTAAAATAGCAAAGTGCTGCTCAAAGACCAGTAACCTTCAGGTAGCATCAGTGTGCAGACTTTGATCAGTTTTCTGTCATCTGAAATCCTCCAAACATTATGAGTGCCCCTAGAACAAACATTATGTTTGTAGGATTTTGTTTTAGGTTTTGTCCTTTTGAGGGGTGTACCTTAACAAGGGGAAACAGAAGCCCAGAACAACACTCTTCTTACTTAATATTTTATTGTGATACATGGATGGTACCTGCAGAATATGGATGGCAAACTGTTCACGATGTTAGTGCTGGACCAGAATAGCTTTCTGCTGACAGGAGATGACAGAGAGCCTTTGATGGAAAGATGCAGTGTGCTCTTAGAAGTTGTCTCAGTGGGGCATACAGTGGCACATCCAGACATTCTGCTTCGCTAACCAGAGTGCCTACTGACTGGCTCAGTAAGGCCTGTCCCTGTTTGGTACAGAATGCCCAGAGGACGAACGTTACCAGCATCAGAGTCAGCACTGTGCTCTTAACTTACCCCGCAATGAGCTTCTCCCAACCCTGGCAAAGCCTCACCTCCTCCTCCTCTCCGTGCCCTTGCTGGCTCTCAGTCAGCTTTATTTAGGGAAAATATTTTCCCAAAATAATTCCTTATTGTCTTCAACAGATATATTTGGGCATATGTGTGATGTCAAATAGAAACAGGCTTCTCCTGGATATTCTGCTGCATGGGTGATTAGCAGGGAAGGAGGGGTTACCCATCCTGTTCACCCACACAGATTAGCTTTGGGTAGTGATACACATATATGATATATATGATAATATGTAATATATATGATATGTGTATATATGTATACATATGTGTGTATATGTATATATACACATACACACAAATCATGTATTGCATATTATCACACTGCATATCAGGACCCCTGGGACATAGGAGAGTTTAGCACTGATATGCAAAGATTCTGGAGACACATTGTTGCCTTAAGATCTCATCTTACCCCTTATAGTTGTGTGGCCTTGGACAAGTTACTTAACCTTTCAGTTTTGGGTCTGTAAAATGGGGTGAGTTAAAATAGCTACTCCCTAGATTGTTACAAGTACTACATCTACATAAGGTACTCGATCCAACTGCCCTCAGGAAAGTGCCTAGGCTGTAGTTAAGATTTCCAAAATCAATAATTCCTACCTTACAACATCTAACCTGCTCTTTTATAGAAGTTCATTGGTGACCTGTTTGATGTATATTTTAAGTATTTTCTTTTTGACCCACCCTGAACTAGGGTATCCTTTAAGTTCAGGAAAAGATATTAAAATGTACAGAATTTGAAGACTTATGGAATATTTCTTAAATGTGCCTGTATGCTGTCCAGAGAGATGGAGCGGTACAAGAGGCAGAAGTAACGACGCCTGAGCAAATGCTGCCCCATCCCTCACACCCACTCACCATGTGATAAATAGTCATTTCCAGTCTTCATGCCTGATATATTAGACCTGCGCAAGATTTCGGGAGAGATGGCTCAGCGGTTAAGAGCACTGACTGCTCTTCTGAAGATCATGAGTTCAAATCCCAGCAACCACATGATGGCTCACAACCATCTGTAATGAGATCTGATGCCCTCTTCTAGGATATCTGAAGACAGCTACAGTGTACTTACATATAATAAATAAATAAATTAAAAAAAAAAGATTTCTATGGGATGACCTATTCCCTCACTTCTTATTTCAGTGACAAAGGTCTCTCCTGGAACAGATATGGAGAGCTTGCCTTGTGGGCATATTTAATGTGTGTTTTATTGCTGTATCTAGAGGTCTGAAATATTTTACATGCTATTCTTAGAGTTTTCAATTAGCAAATTTTAATTAACTAATTGAGACTTCTTAATAAAGAAGCTTTTATGATTTGTCATAGTGTTTTAGCAGTGTGTGCACCCCATTCAATTAAGAAGCCATTAAATCCTTAGCAAGTTCCTGTGCTTCGTTAATCTCACTGTATAATTACGGTTGTGTAGGTACAGGGCAGAGACATTTGTGAGGCAGTGACTTAAAACACGAGGCCCTTAGATAACAGAATTTCACAACAGTGGAGCTGGGTTGGGAGGACACAGCACTCCAGGTCACCCAGGGCACCTCGTTTAGATTTAGTTTTGAATCAATATACTATGTGTGTGCATGTGTGTGTATGTATGCACACACATATATGTGCATACACAGTGTGCTAGCATACGTGTGTATGAGTGTGGACATCAGTTCTCTCAGGGTATTGGGCTTGGCAAATGTCTTTCCTATTGCCAGGCATTTGACAGCCCAAATCCATTGTTATTCAGTTGTTTCTTGCTGAATTTTTTAGTACATCTGTTTCTAGTATCCTGGGCACTTGCAGTCCTGTCAGCTGCTTTTAAATCCTCCTGCAGATGGAGTTAGGGGTGTGGCTTTATGGTCATCCTTGAGACCCTGGGTTCTATGCTTGGTACCACAAAGCAAAAGTCAAACAACAACAACACTACAGAAATATCAAGTCCCCGAGAGATGAGCCATCTGAAGATATTGCTCCCTCTGCAAGATCTCCTGGAACCTGAGTCACCTGTCCTGGAAAATCAAAAGCACAAAATATCTCTACTTCATACATAAAACCATGTTCACATCTCACTCTTTAAAAACCAAGTGAAGTCTACCTGGGACACAAAGGTCCTACATTACATCCCCAACACACACACACAACTGGTTTTTAATATCTGGGTCACAGCTCCAAGGAACATGCCATCAGTGGGGCTCTTTGGCTACATGGCAAAATCAGAGCAGTGGTGGTGGAGGGACCGCCCTGTTTTATATGACCACTTGTTTTTTCACAGAAGCATAGAGGGCTAAAGGGTATCCAAGCCCCTGCTGCCCTTATTATACATTATTCACTGTGGTGTCTCTCAGGGCAGAATCAAAGTCTGATCCTTGAGAAAAGCCTTTAAGGTCCTCAGCACCTTCCCCAAGGCTTCCTGGACCCCTTTTCACTGTCCCTTCATGCCAGGACGTCACCCCCACCATCAGAGCAGTGCTGGTGAACAAGGTCATCTGCCTGAGAACCAGCAGAGGGACTCATTGCTTAAGTAAGTCTGGGACCTAGAGTAACTAAAAGGCAGCAAGCATGATGCTGATGTAAAAGGTTCGAAATGCAAATGGACCTCCTGGAGTCTTTCTTTTCTCCCTCAGAAGAATCTCTAACCTTGCTGGGCTGGGCCCTCCCCCTTTGTTTCAGCCTCCCAAGCCTGAACTTCTAAGTCAAGTTCATGCTTTACTGTGGCCCTGCATAGTCTGAGCACCCCAGGCTCACAAAAACAAATCCTTTATTGACCTTACAATCAATGATAAAAATGTAGTCAAATTGCGTCTTGAGTTTGGGGACTGGGCTGACTCCTGGAGGCTCTAAGAACCAATGGCATTTGTGCGACAAATCTCAGATTTGGTCTCAACCCTCCAGAAGCCTGAAACTCAAAAACAAACAAACAAACAGATAAAAAAAAAAAAAAAAACCACTAGTAATTTCGTTTTTAGAAGCCAGGACGTGTTCAAGGCTTTAGGGAGATGATGTCTGTTGGGAAAACACTCACCAGAAAGCTAATTAGCTGAGTACAGAAAGTGCGCCATAGAAACCAACCTCTGCAGCCAGATCGCAAAGCCCCAGTAAAGAGCTGCCAAGAGCATTAACCTAGCACAGCTAGAAATTAAATAATGTAAATTACTCTTTCTTTTCTAAAAGCACTGAATTCAGGAAGTGTGAATTGGCCTCGTTTTCATGTGAATTACAAAGGGTGTGTTTCATTGATAACTGGTTTGTTTGTTTGTTTTTACTTTTTTCTGTTTTTTCACAGATCTGACAGAAACTAATGTTGAATAAAAAGACTAATATGTATTTTATGTACGTAGGCTAGACTATACAAACTTATTGTCCAGACTCTTTACTGTGGGTTAGTTAAAATCAACTAGGAGACAACAGAGAATCAAGTACAGTACTTGGAGGGTGATCTGTTCACACACCAGGGAAGGCTGTCTCCCCACCCCACCCCACCCCACCCCACCCTATCATAGATTCACTGTCATACATTTGATTGCCCAAAGAAGACACCTTTGTTGGCCGCATTAACAGTGGATATACTGAGTCTCTTTGAGTAGCTGACCGTGACCTTGTGGATGAGCTGAGTACAGATGGGTTTCTGTTTAGGAGCTGGGGCACAGACTGATGCTATCAGTGGACAAAGGAGGCCCCACCAAGTCCACCCTCCTGAGTTATCGGTTCCAACTTATTGGTCAGCCACTGCTTACAACGTTTTCTTGCAAAGTCACTGTCCCTTTATGGTATGATCAGTACCACACTTCCAAAGGTCTTCTTTGTCTCCACTGTATACCCAGTAGTACCTCCCTGAGCCATTCAGACTGGGCAGGGTAGCTGGGGATGAAATCTGGTTCAGAGAAGTGCTGTGGTCCCTGCCACCCCAGGGATCCGCACTTGAGAACTAGGCTGGAGCGAGAGCCTGGCGTGATTATTATTCCAGAACAGGCTTGTGCTGATGTCTCCGGCCGTCTGCAGTGTGCCCTGTGAAGCCTCTGTCTTGCTACTTCAACAAACTGACTGGAAAGGCAACAGAGAAGTTAGGAGCGCATGGTTGAACCCAGCCATGAGCACAGCGTTCAGCACTTCCATTGCCTTAGCCCATGACTTACATGGTCTATATTTACACTTCTTGGCCCTGATCTGTCAAGAACTTTTAAAACATCAACTCAATATTCCTAGTTTCTAGCTGCTTGGCTGAATGTTTCTTATCCTATATAACTCTCCCACCAGACCCCACGAAGAATGTGGGTGTCACCTGCCCCCAATTGGATCCATATTTATAAGATAATCCTAGTATCCGAGTTTTCTGAGAGCACAGATACTGTGAAAGTTGTCACAGTCCTTAGAAACCTGCTCTTGTCTCCCCATCTCAAGGCTGAGCTTGCAGTCAGCAACCTCTCCAATAAGTGCATATCAAATGCCATGTTAACTAAAAATTTGGATCCTATGTTAAGTGTATACATATACATTTAAATCTCCGGTGCCATGTTCTAAATGAATGCCAGAATTTGGTTTGGACACTTTATACCCTTTGGCTGTCATTAACAGGAAGCCCAATACAAAGATTGGTGTAGCCTGGCTGGCCATGTTTCCAGGCATGAGGCCAGATCACCTTAATTGACTTGTCTTCATTCTGTTGTTTAGTAGCCTGGAAAGTTTGAGTTTCATATCATTCAATATTTAGTCCATGTTTTTAAAATAAAGTGAGCCAAGTTCTGCTCCCACTGCAGCTAACTCTCCTACCCTACTTGCTGCCTTCATAGAGCCAGAGGAAACGGCACTTCTTTCCCTGCCCAAAGATGATTGTGTTTAATATTATGAAGCTCTTTGTTGATCAGGATGCGGTTCCACTTGGTAACATTTAAGGGATCAAATAGGTAAGACTTTTTATATTGAATATTGTTAGCAGGTGCCTTCAAATCCCCGTCATGTTTGTACTCTCATAAGAATAAAAATATCTTAATGTGTTTTTTCCTGAGCATGGTTCAAACATGTTTTAAATGCATTTCTGTGCCTGTGCTTATAAAGAGATGAAAACAGACTGCAGCTGATAACATCTGAATTTAATAGAAAAGGAACATGCTCGCTGTTTAGTCCCAGCCTGTAGCTAGCTATGGTTTGCCCCAGTCCTGTTCCCTGGGTGATTCATGGTCCAGAGAGAGAAAGCTCCCATCCCAGCTAAGCCCAGCCACTCTGGGAAGCCCTGAAGGGATTGGTTTTTCTCTCAGCTGATCTGTGTTTCTGCTGTTGGTTTACTGGAGGGCCCCAGGAAAGAATGCAACTGGGAGTGGATGGATTAGAGAGTAATTGTGTGCTTATGGGCTGAACTGAACTGTCCATCCTGTCTTGGGATGCATAGCACAGGCAGAGAACAGAAAACATTTTCTGATGGGATCAATACCCTCATCTTTTCTAGCTAACAAACTTAAGTTGACCCCTCACAACCTGCCTTTGACAGAAGGATGCCCCCAACCTCCCCCATCCTCAGAGTTAGTTACACCTTGCATGCAAGTGACTGCCTCCACCTGTGTGGTACCATCGGCTTCCTCTCGTTCTGTGGGCCTTCCTCCCTACAGGCTCACAGCAGCTGTATATAACTGCTCTTTCCACACACTTCCTCCCTGACTTGTCATCAGGTGGTTTTATCATACAAATATTTATTGAGCTTCTACCTTAAAGAAGGAACTTTGAAGACTAGGGTTTTGTACTCTACCCTGAGGAAGAAAGGGGACAGGTGTGGAAGAAGTCAGAACTGCATTTCTGCTTAACAGTTCCTTCTGAGAAGGGCCTAAGAGTCTGGGAGCAGCCTGGGGTGCCATCCCCAGCCATATGCTCATCCTCAACCCAGACACTGCTCTCTATGTGCTGATCCTGAAACTAGACGGTACCTACAGCACTCTTTCCTTCCTCCTATAATATGTAGTTCGATTATTTATTTATTCATTAATTTTTGGTAGTTTGTGGGTGTATTTTGACTTTGGTTTTGGTGTTTTGGGGACAGGGTCTTATTCTGTAGTCAGGTGGGCTTCAGAATCTTAATGTCCTGCCTCAGCTTCTCACCACTAGGGTTACAGGTCACCACATCCACAGTGGTCTCTGCCTTTTGAAAGAAAAGAATAGTAACACCAAGACCTAGCTAGACACTCCAACAATCCATTTGTAAAGTTATACAGAATCTTTAGTATTTGCTTTAGTGAACTTTTTTTAGAGTGGACACACCTAGACTCTAGCAGTCACCGAGGAGAGATACCAGCATCAGAAATGTACCAGTAAGACCGCTGCTTTAGCATACTGACTTCACACTTCTGCTTTTTAGTCACTTACAGTAAGAAAGTATGTTAACATGTGCATCTTACGAAGTGAACATTGGCTTAGCAGGGCTAATGTATCCAGAAATGCCAGTGTTGGAGCCACTGTTCAGTGGAGCTCCAGTGTGAGCAACTGTCATACTCCTACAGGAAACTGTCATGTCCCGATGGCAAGGAGCATGTTCAAATAGGTTGATGGGCTTAATCACTGTTATTGAACCCCCACTGTGTGCCAGCAGTGAACTAAGCCTCCTGAGTACACTGGAGGTGTATAATTTAATTATTTAGAAACAATTAAATATTTAGTTTAAATAGCTTTACTATCTTGAAAGAATGAGCCAAGTTGTAGAAAACATAGCAGCACTGATTCAGGCACCACTCAAAACAGAAATGCACCTGCTTTGGTGTATTTTTATAAATGATCTTTTATGTGACATTGTGTCTTCTGTCCTTGGAATTCAGAGCGTTGGAGCCGAGGTGCATTTCAGCAGTGGCCTTCCTAAATCCCTGTGATTCTTTTGTTCTGTCTTAGCCCTTTGGAAACCACTAACTTAGAGATCTTATGACTGGCTGCTTCATATAGTTGTAGGTGATACACTGCATACAAATTATTGGCTTCAATAAAATATCAAGCTTATGGCACACAATGGGAATTCCGTGTATTCCCTGGACAATATAGAATTCAAGTTTTGTTGACCGTGTTTGGCTCAGGTTAGAATGGTCTTGTTAATACTATACTTTTTCAGTAGGATGAAGTGTCCAACTGCTGGGGCAGTGTCATACCAAGCCAGTTCTAACCTAAGTGTTACCTAAAGGCCTCACAGGCTGACAGCACTTTTTCACAGATGGTCTTCCATTGTTGTATTCTTGTCACATAGGTTGAGCCACTGGACAGTTCTTGAGAAGGGGTAGCATTCTAAGAAGGTGTAAACATGCCTCAGAACACCAGACCAGCATATTTACCCATTCCATTGCCCACGTCCAGCTTCAAAGTGGCAGTCTTGAGCCTGGATGATAACCTCAGTAGTTCTGCAAAGAAAAAGGAGAGCCTGACACCAGAGATCCCTGCTGCCCAGCCCATTTCAAGCTGTTTCGGCACGGCTAACTCAGTGGCTAGATTTTCAAAGGGACAGTGGAAGCCCCAACCTTTGAAGCAATAACAAGTGGTGGCTTTCCTGCCCACCCCACCCGTGTCTTACCAGAGAGGGGCAAGTTTGTGCTGAAGCACACAGAGGAGCCAGGGAAACTCTTCCTAATCTAGGACGGAGGCTGAAAGTCGAGCACAGAGGAAAGGGTTTGCAGTTGAGAAATCACAGGAAGTGCCTAGGTGTGGAGGTTAAGAAACAAGGAGAGAATTGTGACCTGAGTCCGGGAAGTGAACTGGCATAAATTCTGAGAGGCAGGTTATAAAGGTTCTCATTGGCCATGAGCTACAAATCTAAAAGTGCACAAGAGCACTGTTTACAGGCTGGGAAGCATGTAGAGGTATCACACAACATGTGGAGTTGAGTGTGCTGTCCTTAGACATATATGCTAAACCCAGCAGTGTGGAGCCTTTGGAACACTGTTAAAGGCAGGTAGACATGACTTTGGGTAGCATCAGGAGGCACATGAGCCCAGGGAACAGTGGCTTCTGCCTGGAACTGCCTTGTATCAGCAGTCTGCCCCATATCTATCCTTTCCTCTCCCCAAATCCCTGGCCTCCAAGCATGGAGTGGCATTGCTTTTCAGATTTTATCTGCATGCCCACTGGGCTGGGGGAATCCAGAACACAGCATCTAGATAGTTATAAAGGTCATGAAGAGTAAGGGAACTATTTTTGCATGGTGTATATGTGGCTGGTAACAGAGCCTCTCATGCAGTGTTGTGGAACACATGTTTCTGTATATGTCTAAAGACAGGAAAAGCTCTAGGAAGTGAACTGCCCTTTTCTAACTGTGGCCCTAGAGTGAAACTTGAGCACAGCTGTGCTATGGTTCTGGCGAGAATGCTCTAGAACTCAGCTACTACCTTCAAGGTGTGATAGTTTACACTCTGCTCTCCCTGTCCTTTAAGCCAGCAGAAAGGGGAGATGGCAATCTGTCCTGTGGGTTGTCATTTCTGATTGCCACTGTGGTCCTAGTCTAGACCCTTCAGTCTAAATGGTCTTAGGCATCACAAGGTGACCCATCCTCGGTGGCTGTGCTGCTAGAGGCTAGAATTGTCACCAGTCTGGAAAGCATAGTAGCCACTGTCACCATATTTAGCGACCGTTGCTAAGGCTTGGGTTGACTTGCTTGTTTGGGGTAAGGTCTCACTAGGTAACTAGCGAGGCAGACCTTGAACTTGTAGCCTCCTGGCCTCTGCTTCTGAATATTGGGGTTATAGCCTTGTGCCATGCCCAGCTTGATTTGGTTCCTTTTCTGTAAGCATTGTGGTATGAGAGAAGGGAACATGGGGAGGAGGGAGACCATGTTTTGCTTAGAAACTTTAAGGTCTATAATATTTACTGCTAGAATCATTCGATTAGATGAGACTCAGGTGGGAGGAATGAAGCAGCTGCCCCTATATAAATTTTACTAAATACCATCATGTAGTTTTTATTTGACCATCTTTGTGGCATAAGCCAGAGTACTGTAGCATAAAGCAGTCAGGAAAATGCTCAGAACTCAGCACAGATGTAAACGCCCCCTGGGCCAATAAATCTCCCAGAGCAAAGCCCTTCAGAGTTTCCCTTTGCCTAGCTGCTGACTTTTAGCTTCTCGGGTCCCTTCAGTGGCCGACTAGCCCTACAATGACACACTCTCCAGCCAAGCAGCCTATCTGCTGGTGAAGCCCACATGCTATCAGCAGCTACATGCACCTGTGTTGCTCCTAGCATCCTCTCCAGTTCCCTGACAAAGACCTGGGTACCATGAAAGCAGAACTAAGAGAGTTGGTGAGGCCGCCCTGGAGGCTGCAAGCAGAGCTGGCTAGTAGAGCTGCCCAGCTGTTACTGATCAGGGTGCATCTCCGCACCCAGGGAGCTGAGCAGCCAGCTGAGAGTCAGTGGGCAGAGCCCAATAAAATTTCATCAAGCACCCAAAGCTTTGATCTACAATGAGGAGTGGATGGTGATGGCAATTTATTACCATATATCACTAGCAATGTAAGTAACCAAACGAAGGGTAGATTTGTTACATTTGGAAGTTTGTAGGGTTTTGTTTGGTTTGGTTTGGTCTGGTTTGTTTACAGATCATCATGAATAAGAGAAAAAATTAAGCAGTGTCGAATAAATTATGCCAAATGTCAAGAAATACATGCTGTAGAAAAGCAGATTTATTTGAAAGGAATAGCAAAGACCTTATGAGCCTCAATTGCCCAAAACAGAAAACAGAATGACTGTGAGGGGTGGATTCTTAGCAAACAAACTGTTGCTATTATACGGTTCTTTATGAATGGCTGCTAATATGCAGTGGTTATGACTGCGTGGAAGACGAAGAACACCCAGAGATGAAATGAAATTGAACTGTCAGCACAGGGAGAAATAACTCAAGATGGTTATTTTAATCTTGGAAGCGTTTGAAAGCATTTAAAACTATTTTGCAAGCATGTGCCATTGTGAGAATCTCTGGGCAGAGTAATTAAACAGTCTGATCCTACTAGAAAGCTACAGATGCGTAGATGTTCTGAAGATAGTCAAATGCGCATCGCCTGTGGTATGTGGTGCAGTAACAGCCATACCTAACAGACATGTGAGTTTTTGCTTTTACTCCTAAGGAGGAAAATAAATTGCTTTTCAATTCAACTTCAAAAATGATCTAAGACTTCAGTCTAAACAACACAAAGAACACAGAGCCAGTCTTAGCTTAATTCAGTGTATATAGCACAGTGTCCCAAAATATTTTGAATTACATTACTTTTCCTCTTTAGGACAATGGCTTTGGTGATAATCTGTCCTCTCTTTAGTTAATGGATAACAGCAGGGTTTAGTAAACATCTAGGCATGATCTCAAGGACTGACACAAAACCAAAACCTTTGCCTTTGGGTTCACAAGCATCTTCATCTAACTCTCTCTGTGTAAATCTGTCTTTGCAGTTGCGACTAATAGCAAAGACAAAGTGTTCAAGCCACCCGGCGCTGCTCTCACTCAGTGCTGCAGCCTCCTGCATCTGACCCTCAGTGTGGGAAGAGTGATAGGGAAGAACAAAGCGAGGGCTCCTGCCCCTTTGGACTCACCCAGTGGCCTAGAATAATGGTTTCCATTTCACTCTTTTCATTTATGGCCCTTCATAGAGTCTCCCAGGGAGCTCAGAAAACCACAAATGCTTATCTCCAGTGTGTAGCAACTCTGGTGTGTGAAGGATGACACACATCCCAGGGGTCCCTTTCCACGCATCTCAGGTAACTTCTGGAAGCGTCTCAGAACCCCGAGGATACCCTGTAACTTGAGTGATGCTGCTGCACCGTCCTGGGAAGAACATGGAGACTTTGACTCCTTCCCTCGCCAGTGCTGGTGCTAACATCAAGTCACTCCTGGGCTCTCAGTGACCCCAGAATGGCATGGTAGGCAAAGCCATTTTAGGGTACCTCTTAAAAAATATCTGTTCCTAAAAGATATGCATGAATAGTTATTTTCCTTTCCAGAATAAATTAATTTACTAAAATTGTAGACAAAACTCCAGAATATTCAGATAAACTGAGCTTCCCCGCTGTGACATTTTAGAAGGCTGGTAGTGTGAAGATCGTCTACAATTCCTGATTCACTTCTACACTCTCAGAAACTACTGTAAAAAAAAAATCTACTGGTATAGACTGTTTCTCAAAATACAAGTGTCCACACATCAGAAGCCAGAAGTCTGCATTTTTTTACTTAGACCCATTGCTGACGCTGAGAGCCCAGAGTGACAGATGCAGGTAACTAGCGCCTCCCAGGTTACTGACCTGTAGGGAATTAAATAAAAACTAGTATAACCAAACCTGGGTAGTTTGGTGGAGAAGCAGAGAAGAGAAAAATGGAAAAGATGATAGGCAGAAGCCTCAGAGACCTCCTGAGACCCAGAGAAGCAATGCAGAGCCCCTCCTGTCTAACTGGAAATCAGGGCTTCCCGCTCTAGCCAGGGCTGGAGAGAAAGCCACAGTGCAAGAAAAGTTACAGTGTTGCCCTCGCATCCAGCAGGTTCCATCACATGTTTCCTGCACCAGCACTATCATGTCATCTGCTTGTACTTGGCTTTCTAGTATCCTGACCCAGCCGTTGTGTGTTTTAGCTCTGGCCCCTGAAACGACACTTTTAAGACCCCTCAAGTGCTGTACCCTGAATAACAACTGATTTCTTGATCTAACAATTAGGCCCTCGATTACAGATTGTTTTTCTTCTGGATTCATGATCATTTTAAGATGCTAATGCATGGTAAGGAAATGCCAAAGACTACTTTTCATAATCTAAAATGTATTAAACGTCATATTGCAGCTGATGGTAGGCTTGCAAAGAGGGTGTGGCTTGGAGAAGTGGAAATTAGGCGAGGGATTTCCTGCACAGCCAAATGATCCAAATTCTTCTTCCACCCCTTGGAAGACCAGTGAGGCCTCAAAATAGAAACAAAGCCCCTGGGGCTGGCTTCACTCATCCTGCTGGAGTATTAACTGCTGACATGTGTTTTTAGGAAAATCGTTGCTAATGGAAACAGCTTCAGGCAAGCGGCAACGCCCAGGGTTCTCATGTGACCCTTGCCGTTCTGGGAGAACGTGACTTTACCAAGAGTCAGCCATATGTTTCAGTCAAGTTCAAGGAATTATTTTTGCTGGCCTGAGACCAGAACTGTGAAATAAATAGCAGGCATAATTAATTTTTAAGATGCGGTCAACATTATAAAGTGGGAATAAAAAAGCAGATAATAGCTACTCAAATCTGGCAGCCATGTACAAAACAAATTATAATCCATACCTAAGTCATGGTTTGTGCTTCAGATTATTTGATTTTTCCAATGGAAATGTGTCACCGAGCTCCTTCTTCTAAAGAAGGCTGCAAATGAAGGGCTTGATATGCAGGAGAGCAACAGCCGTTAACACGGTACACACTCACTGGAGGCCCAGGCGCTGAGCCACGGGTTTTGCTGAGCTGGAGTCAGACTAAGAACAATTTGGGTTTAGGGAAGACAAGTGTGGTGCCAGCAGCACGCTGGGCACATGGCTTGCATTCCTTATTGCCAAAGTGTTTGGAAAGATTCCGTCCCCTTTGCAGCATTCAGTGAGAGCTAAACAGTATCAGGCCATTGCACTCTGCCCAGTGGGGCAATAACTTTCTTGCTAAACTGTCTGTAGAGGATGTGTTTCCATAGTTCCTGAGAAGCCGTATGTGGAACTGGAGTGGATGTTATACGCCAAGGGGACATGTGGCACTTAGCAATTTCCACATCAGCATTGTGTTGTGTCATAGGAACTGAAGGAAGTGTGACAATCAGAAGACACATGGCACTGTGCATGTCTATTCCCAGCTAAAATCTGAGTTTACCATGACAGAACAATGGGTGAGATGGTTGAGGCTGCTGCAGGGTGGCCCCTGGGCTCTGTGTGGACAAAAGGCTCAGGAGCTTACCCCAGAAGACAATGAGCAGCACTGTCCAAGCATCAAGCACAGTTCCCTTACAGGGAAGCAATCGACACTCTGCACAGGATGGCTGATTGGACAATCACTGAGAAAACATTGAGCCCACACCACTTAGGATTTATACACTCGTGAAATTAACGTGGTGTTCCGTTGAGAGAGATTGACTCCCTAGTGGAGATCGTTTGTGGAGGAAGTCATGAAGTGGGGCTCGAGGTGTCAGGGAAGAGGGAGTGTCTTATATCTCCCTGCTCTGTCACCAAGAGGCACATCTGGGCCTCATTAGCTGTCAGTATGCAGCCTCCAGCTCTGGCCCAGGCATCCAGGCAGTTTTGCTTTCCCTGAGTGGTTTCTCACAATCTAAGGCCTTTCTGCCAGTCATCTAGGATATGGCCACCCAGGAAATGCCATTTGAACCATCACAGAGCAGAACGATGCTCTAACCTCTGAATAGGCTAGGCAGTCCAAATATGGGTGTTAAGAACATCTGTATTCCAATAGGGCTCACTTGATACCATGTCCTTCTAAAGGAAGGATGTTCAACGTGTATCTGAGATTACCCAGCGTGTTCTGAGAGCCCTGGTCTTCTGTGGATGTGGTTCCATTAGCCTAGGAAAATCCAGGAGTGAGGCAAGAAGGTAACAGTGTTAAACAGGTCTAGTGTGCCAACATGAAAGAACATGCCTCTCTGGATGTGATACCCAGTGGACATCTGTGCCCCTGAAATTACTGAATCTAACAGCACTTCTTTATCTCTATTCCTCGGGACTTCAGTATCCTTGAAAGAACCAAGGTAGGGCTGAGGCGGTTCATGCCAGCAACCCCAACAGTCAGACAGAAGCAGAAGGCCAGCCTGGGCTACATAGTGAGGCCCTTTCTCAAGCATACATTTCAGGCTTCTGGCCTAGCTACTCTATAGCTTGTCACAGCAGAGATGAGAAGGGTGTGGATTCTGTCTTGTTCCTGATCATTAATTAGTATGTTCCATAGTGGTGTGGCATTTCATCCTGCAGCTACCGTTGCCATCCCTTGTGGTTGGAAATACAATACCTTTGATTATCCCTCCGATTTTACAAAGTCGGTGCTTTGACTCTGGCCTTCAGCTGAGGCCTGAATTTACCAGCCGTGGATACTGGAGAAATCATTTAACCTCTGTCTCCTCATATTCAGTGGGCAGAAGATAGAAGGAGGCGTGTCATAGGAGACAACACAATTAAGCCCTGGTCAGGATGGCTGGCGCTAATCAGTCAGTGCTCAACTGAGACAGTGCTACTTCTGCTGTCACAAAGCATGGTCCTCAGATGTCCCTCTCAGGCACCCCTTAGAGTAAGAAGTCCCCTTGCTTTGAACAGTTCAAGGCATTCGTGCCTACAGATGGGTAGCACTGTGTAATCTGTGTGGAGGGGCTCTTCACAAAGCTCTTCAGCTCTGTTCAAGAAGGAAAAAGGTTAAAGGACTAGGCTCCCTACTCTGTGACACTGAGCTTTGTGAACAGGACTTGTACGCAGTTATTGCCTGTTGTCTTAGTCATTATAGAGGAAAGGACCAGGCACAGATACTCAGCGCCTCTGAATGACAGCACTATAGCAGGTGTTTGTTCATTGTGACCTGAGCCTGCAGGCCAGGAAGCAGATGGTGGTGGCTCAGTTTTTCACATGAAATGATTTAGTCAAAGTAAGAAAGCAAGTTAGGTAATCAAGCTGAAACTTGAATTCAGATCTGAGGCCAGATTTCCTGGAAAGCTGAGTTATGTGTAGCCCCTTTCCCCTCCCCCACCCCTCACTGCACTAGCATCCTCCTGTGGGCCATGCTTAAGCTAGCATAAATTTCAGATGCGGCTAATTCTTCCTGCTGGACAGGCCATAAGTAAGATGCATCATAATTAGCTATGTCTGATTGCCCTCCTGTTGTCCTGAGCTGTAGCCCCTAATTGTATAGTAGTGGGGGTTTCTCTATGGTGAGTTTTATCATTTTGACAGTTTGCTAATAAAAGGTCAGCACAGGTACAGAGCACTCTGATTTACATATGGCAAGTAAAGGAGCATTATGGGAAGTCAGCGGCTAAGGTAGGCCTGCACATTTGTTGCTATTGACACACATGCTGGGACTCCATAATTGACAAGAAATACTATTATTAAGCAGGTCTGTTGAGATAATTAGCACTCAGGGTTGCATTTTTAATCGGACTTGAGTCAGATAATTTATCACAGCAGTAGCAAGCTGTCAGGGTCACACAATAAATACTCATTAAGGCTGAATAAAGATTAACTGCAGGCTGAAAGAAAATTAGGCCAAGTAGTAACATTTGATTTCAATATTTACAGTGCTAATTTAGACTGATATTGGCAAAAAGATCAGATTCTCAAATGGAGCTCATTTGTGAGGGAAGAAGAGAGGGATGCTGTTGAGATGCCTGGGTAGGGCCTTCCTAAAGCTTAAAACTGTTCCCAGCTGATTGCCCAAAATATTCATTTTGAAAGGCTCATTTGGTGCTGCTGTTCTATGGGCTGTAGTGCCTCTGCATTAATAAGATGAAAACTCCAAACAGGAGAATCATGCATCTTGAAGGCATGCCTAATTTGTTAACATTAGATACTGCACTTTTAATTTAATGCAACTCACTTGTCTTTGGTTCATACACGGGCAGTTTATAGCACTTCAAGTTAATTAAAAACACCTACCATTAAAACATGCACCATCCTTAAAGCAAAAAGGAAGTCATTTCAGGCCACTATATTACCAGGCAAGACATTTATGTACTTGCTTATAATTTACAGTATAGTGAAGATTGGGAACCAAATGAGAACATTAGTATTTATGAATACAGTAAATTCTGTTGACAAAACTAGCGTAAAAGGTCAGAGACAGAATCCACAGTAAATGTGCAGTTTGTTTATCAGACTGAGAGGCTTAGATTTGAATAGTAAATTAGTTTCAAGGGCTGCTGCATTGGTATAAAACCCTCCTGAAAACCCAAGACCCTTGTGTGCACCCAGGCACCTGAATAACCCACCCCAGCTCCAGCAGACAGCAGCTCTCAGGGGCTGCGTTTGGCTTCATACTGTTTTTGCTGGAAGAATTTAGAGCAGCTTACCATCCTCATCAGAGAGATCTGTTAAAGCCTAATTGTGCTGTGGTCACTAAGGCTTCTCATAAGACACTGCCTCTCTCTCTCTCTGTGTGTGTGTGTGTGTGTGTGTGTGTGTGTGTGTGTGTGTGTGTGTGTGTGTGTTGCTGAGTGGGAATAAAGGTAGAGGAGCGCAGCTGAACGTTCAGTAATGAGCAGCAGGAGTCTGACAGTAGGGAAGGCACTGACAGCACCCTCCCTCCCACCCAGGATCCTGTGAGGCTTCTGAGAGCCTTTGCAGCCTTGCATAGCCATGGGCAAATGCTGTGGCTTTTCTCACAAGCCCTTCCACAGGGCCCAGAAATGAGCACGAGGAGGTCTTTGTGTTTGGGCCTGCTTTGAATGGCATGGCAGAGCTGGTACTGCATCTATAGGGATTAGGTACGTGGGAGCCACATGGCAGGAGGCAGGTTCCCATCTTCCCAGGAACCCAGTGACAGTGTACTGCTCTGTGTGATGCCGGGCCACTATAAACCGCAGTTGGAAACTGTTCCATGCCAAGGGAAATCACAGGCAATGTTGATTGATGCCTTCTCTACAGGCGGTGCAGACCTGGCTGGGAACTCAATGCTCAGGAAGGGGAGCCTGCCAGTGAGTAGGTACCTTGGAAGCCCCTTCCAGTGGTTGGTATCACTACTCCTGGTGGCATTTGCCCTGGGGCCCTTGGCTTGTCCCACCTCTGAGAGACCGCTTACTCCTTATCTACACTAGTCGGCAAGTGCTGCAGTTGCTTGGAAATGGATGTGGGAAAGAAAATGAACTGAGTTGTGAGTAATGAACTGTCTGCCAGGACGGCCATTTCTAGGGCCTTTTCTCCAGGACCACAGGGTCTCACTTTGGTTCAATACTCCTGGAGTTGGTCCTGAAGAATGAAATAAGGCTTGTGATCTCCCCTGAAAAGCATAGGACCTTTCCCCTCCCTCAGCCCTGGGGCTGTTTCTCACAGGTTGTCTCTTCCCCACCTTCCTTGTTCCCACCACACTGGTGTGGCTCCCTGTCAGTTTACCCTTGCAAAGCCAGGTAGACTCGATGGAGGTGTTCTTCCTGGAACCCCTTCCAGCAGTGAGTGCCTGTTAACCAGATGGCTCCCTAGCCCCAGGCCCCAGGGCCCAGTTTAATTTTAGTCTTTTGTTGGTGTGTCTTAGAGCATCAGCCTAGCCAGCTGCCCCTGGGGGTAACATGGAGGAATGGGTGGGAGGTAGCCCCTGCTGGATGCTGGCGGGAGTTAGGGGAGCAAAAGTAAGAACCACTCTGAAAAAAAGGTAGAGATTGGTATTTTGTGTTATATTACAAACTTAGTAAAGACAGCAACATAACTTTTAACTACTGTTAGTTGAATACTTCCTGTTGCTGGGCCACAGTTTGTTTGGAGCACTTGGCATTGTGTCAATTCACTTAACAGCTTTAAGAAAGCTAAGACAGCTTTCTTAAACCCACTTTCCAGATGTGGTAACTGAGGCACACACACTGGGGCAAGTCACTTGCCCCTACCAATAGCACCAGAGAGAAGTGAGGCTGAGAATGGTGTGCTCTAGACCGCCTTAGAAATTACTGCAAGGAGCTAGGAAAGGGGAGACAGGTTGGGTGGTTGGTTGGTTTGTTTTGTTTTGTTTTTGTTTTTAAGACAGGGTTTCTCTGTGTAGCCCTGGCTGTTCTGGAACTCACTCTGTAGACCAGGCTGGCCTCAAATTCCTTTTCCTTTTTATCCCATAAGCCCACATACTTAACATAAACCCAGCTGTCTTGTTGATTTGGGGTCTGGGCTCTTTTAAGGAGAAGTCAGGTGTTGTAAGGCTAAGGACAAAAGCACACTGTGCCAGCGTGCACAGTGGAAGGTTCCCAAAGAGAAAGGACGCAGGGGACAGAAGCCCCTCCTTCTGCGGATGGGACCTGGAAGAGTGCCCTTAGGCCCTTCTCTTGAAGAAGGAGGGTCTGGAAAATTTGTGATAGGAAAAGGAATCCTGGATGTAACCGAGCATTCCAGTTGAGCCTGATTCTGTGTGCTGAGTGTAAGCTGAGGTGGACTGCTCTGGACTGACCCGAAAAGGTGTTCATTATTTGTAGCTATGTTTAAGAAGAAAAGAAAAGTATATTTTAGTTGATGAAGAAATATCCAAAATTTTCCATTCCAGAAATTTCCCAGTGACTGACAGTGGATAGAATGAGATTATAGGGTTTTTTCATTTTGTTTTGTTTTTCATCATCTTGGGGTACTACAGATGAAGCCCAGGGCCCAGTGCATGCTGAGCAAGCACCAGCTGCTACTCCACAACATCCCTGGCCCCCAGCTTCCTCTGCATATAAATAAAATGCACAGTGTTTTCTCATCATAGCAAGATCTAGTCTTTTCAGATTCCTAGGAAATAAAGAGTAAAGTTTTAATACATGGTCCTACCTAGCCAATATCTGAGGGTTGCCCATGATATAAAGAGCTTTTTCATACCATATTGAGTCTCTTGTTAAAACAAGAGTGAACACCGATTGCTTGATCCATCCCCCTGTTTATGAGCAATAAATGTCCTTTACAGATTTGTGTGTGTTTTCAAGTCAAATTTTTTCCAGATTAGTTTCTATTCTCTTGAAGAAGAATGCTATTTTTGATAGAAAACTGAAATACAAGGATGTCATGGGTACAGCCTAGAGCAAACATTCCACAATAGTAACACGCTTTATAAGTGACCATGCTGCACCCCCTTGAGTAGATTTGACAGCCTGATGGACAGGATGGGTATTGGTCCTGAGGGCTTTAGCTAAGGAAAGCAGGCAGAGTCTGAGATAACAGCATTCACAGAGCTCTTGAGTGTGCAGAGCAGGTTTCAAGTGGTGTCTTAGTACTTTGGAGCCCACATGTGCCACTAAACTTACCTGCTTCCCCAGGGAGAGTCGTCTGCATATGAGAGCATCCTTCCCAGTACAGACTTCTGCAGCCCTAGCTCACACTAAGCCAAGGGAGCACATGCAGCCAGCACCATAGGCTAAGAATCGGGTGAAGATTTAGGCAGAAGTAAAATGGCATCTGGGGAACAGATGGAGAAAAGGTGATGGTAGAGCTAGACACCCCAGACGCCCATGTAACCTGCTGGACGAGGGGCTGCTTGAACTTGGGGTTAGCAAGCATCTCTGTGATGTCAAATATGTACTATGATTACAGTAGGAAGTAGAGTGCAAATGTGTAGAGCTCATTCTGCAGGGGATAATAGGCAGGTTTTTAATAACAGCAAATAAATCGGAACATGTAAATAGAAAGGCTGGTCTTAGGAGATGTTTCATGCCACCCACAGGCAGGATCAGTAGGCAGTCCAGAGAGAAAAGCAATCCAATCCTGAGTCTCCATCAGCACCAGCTGTCAGCTTACGGCACAAATTAACAAGCAGACCCAGTATAGCTGAACTTGTCCGTAGTCATCACACTCTATCCCTGAGAATGTGTGTTAGATATAAACCAAACAATGTATGGGGTGTGTGCTAACCGTCCCGCTTAGACCACGTAGCTAGAGTCAAGGAATGAGAACCGAAA